>NW_005842260.1:263688-314135 GCF_000455745.1 Alligator sinensis | reverse complement strand
CCCCACTGTAGGGCAGGCATCTCTGGGTTGGCCCTGCTGGCAACAATGTGAAGCTGGGCTCCCCAGTACCACTGTGTGCTATCTCAGACCCCTGTGCCTTGCCACAGCCCTGGCACCCAGACAGTGTTCCCTCTCAGGTATGGTGATCTGTGACCGCACCACTTCTGTCCATTCCCAAATTGGTCCCACCTCCCTCTTTCACTGCGGGCCACTTCAGTCTGCCCCAGCCTGCTTGTGTGGCCTAGGAGTGTGTTTTTTACCATGTTCACAGCTGTTTGTTGGTTCCATCCCTCCCACATTTCAGCACAATTTCAGCACAATGGAGTCTTTAATGCTTCCAGAACTTAGGTAGTGTTTAAGTTTGCCAACATTAGCTGGCACTACAATTTTGTAGCCAGAATTACTATAAGTTAGAAAGTCTTTTGAACAGTTCCATGGTAATGCTGACTACAAATCAAAATAAAACATTACAGTTATTACACCTTTTTTGATAAAAATACAAATAATGAATAATATATTGCAAAAGATTTCTCTATTACAGGGCTTCTCAGGCAGGCAGCCTCAGCTATGACCCTCAAGCTCCTGCTTAGCTACTGCTCCCATATCACTACAGCTGCAATAGCAGCCAGAGTCTACAGGCTTCCTCTCCCTACTCTGGCTTTTGCTGCCCACCCCTGCCCTAGGAGGTGAGGCAGTGCATTATGGTATGGCCCAGGGAGCCTAAGATGACCCTGGGGCCATGCGAGTGTGTGATGTAGTAACATAGGAGGGGCACATGTGCAGTGCAGTGGGTGGGGGAGAGGGAGGGCTGCTGCAGATGAATAATGCAATGCGGGGCACCCATGCAAGGTATGGTCCAAGAGAGCTCATTGATCACCCTGGTAAGGACCATGAGCATGTGAACCCTGTTAGTGTGCCCTGTGAGCTATTGGGCCCAAAGCCACTTAGAACTTAGAACCCTGCTCTATTATATACGGCCCCGCTGAAGCGTGTGCACTATGTAAATGCTGGAGAGCCATGCCAAACTGACATGATTCCTCTTTTGGTAAAGTGCTGTTTGTTTTTTTTCCACATCTGTCACTATGACACCTAAGCTAGAGAAGCCTAAAGTACTGTTCTGGTTCTTACCCACTGGGTGAGTCTATACAAAATGCTTTACTGCACAGTAGCATCATTAATTATGCAGTAGGCATAGCAACCTGCCCAGAGCCTTCAGGTACTGTGGGTCATCACCTTGCCATGTGGCTCCTAGTCCCATGCCATGCCCCTGTGCTGGGTGCTGTGTGTTGCAGGCAGCTGCCAAGGCCCAGCAGCATAGAGATAGCCACACAGAGGCCTGGAGAGCTGGCATGGGAGCCCCAGTGGCATCATCGCTGACACCATACACTAGGGCTGTGTGCAGCTTTGGTTGCTGATTTGATTTGGCAGAGATTCAGCCTGATTCAGTGGCTGAATCTCCTAAACCAAAGTGAATGGAGACCCTTCTCCCTGAATTGAATCAGAGCCTTCTGAATCAATTCAGAAAGATTTGATGATTCAGACATAGACACAGTTTTAAATGTTTTTTCTACATACCTCAAGTTACCAGGCAGCTTGTGAATGCTGAGGTGCTGGGGTGGATGGAGTATCCCATAGGAGCGTGACAGGGCGGGAGGTGGGGTGTCCCCAGCATGCTCAGCAACAGACCCAGAAGTGGACTGGAAGCACTTCTGGTCCACTTCTGGGTGCACCAGGGTGCGCATGGGTTCCCTCCCTCCATCCCCACCTCAATGATTGTTGTCCTGGGTCTGGAGCAAAAGCTGCCTCTGCCTGGAGACTAGCAGCTGCTATCATCTTTGGGCAAAGTCTACCAGATTCTTTGAGGCATGCACACCCTCAGGGACACAGCCAGGGTGCCAGCTGCCTGCCTTTAGGTTCTGCCCCTCGGTGCCCTCACCCCATGGTTCCCCAAGCCAACAGGGAACACACACAAACCACATTGCAAATAGTTTGCATGTGGTAGAGGGTGTTTTATTGTTGGTGAGTAGGGTGGGTGGTAGAAGGGCTCTGGTGTTGGGGAGGAAGAGGGTGTTTGTTTGTTGTGAGGGCAATGAAGTGTTTTTCTGACTACTGTCTGCAGTAAGCATGGTGCAGGGGTGGGTGGTGGGGTGGGGGTTCATGGGTAGCTTACCAAGTGGGCTACTATGGGGAGTACAGAAAGACCTGGTTGGCCAGTGCTTCTAGTACCAGTGCCTTGGTCCCCAGTGGTGGGTGTGCAGCTCAGCCAGGGCCTCTGTATGAGGGCTGAGCCACTGCACTGCCACTGCAGCTGGTGCCCCTGCTGCTATGCCTCCTTCACCCAGACCTCATGAAACAGCTCCCCCTGGGCTGGTAGATGTTATGCAGCATGCAGCATGTGACAATGACCCAGGGGATTTTGTCCTCAGTGAACTTAAGACAGGCTGTAAGGATGCACCAGTTCCTTGCGGTGGCCAAAGGTGCACTCCACCAGGGTGTGGGTCTGGCTCACGCACCAGTTGAAGTGGGTCTGGCAGGGGTCCAGCATGTAGGGCCTCATGATCCATGGGGGAAGCAGATAGGTAGAGTCCCCGATGAGGAGGAGCAGGACCACCATGGTGCCCAGTTACAAGTCCAGCACTCCCAGTGCAAAGTGTTCACTCTGCAGCAGGGCTGGCAGGGCAGAGTTCTGAAATATGCGGGCATCATGGACCACTGCCTGCCCAGTCAGCACTCACTTTGGTGATGGTGCTGCGGTGATCGATGGCCTGGAGCACAGAGTGGAAGCCCTGCTGGCTATAGTAGGAGCAGTCACCATAGGACAGGCAGGTGATGGGGATGTGGGGCCTGTCCGGGGCCCTGATGCACTGGGATGCATGAGCATGGAACCACACCACCACTGCCAGGGGGTCATGCACACTGAAGAGGTGGCCCACATACCAGAGGCTGGCAGGTATGGCCATCTTGAGCAGGGTGATGGCCATCTGGGTGTCTGCAAGGAGGGGCTACTAATATAGTGATGTCCTGTTATTCCAGGTATGGGAAGAGCTTGCTTCAAGAGGTCCAGGAAGGTGACCTGGGTCATGCAGAACACCTCCATCTACTGGTCATCATCTCAGATGTGGTGGTCAACATGCAGCCACCTGTTCTGACTGGCCTAGCAGGCCCAGAGGTGGTGGGCTGAAGGCACAGGAGGGCAAGGGCTGCCCTGGTGGTGGCATCCTGGAGCCTGTCTTTGGCACCCCTGCTGGGGCCTGTGCAGCAGGACTGGCACCAGGTAGCTACTGCACAACAGTGGAATGGTGAGGCCAGACAGCTGGTCACTGTACATGGGGAAACCAGCAGGGCCAAGATGGCTGTGGGCCAGCTGACAGTTGGTACAGCCAGTCAGAAGGGCCAGCCTGGTGGCCAGAAGGAGCCCAGGGTGCTGGGCATCACTGGCAAGGGAAGAGGCTGAAGCAGCCATGGCATGAGGAGGCAGAGGCAGAGGATGTGGCACGAGAGTTTCTGCAGGCTGCCCCTGTGCTATGCATGCTGCTCATGGCCAGAAACATAGCTGGCCAGGGAGCAGGGAGTGGGGCTGGCTTTTAAAGCTGGCCTCCAGCCACCAGCAACTGCAGCCAGAGCCTCCAGTTCACCCTGGTGGTGGCAAGGGCATATTGCAGTGCCCCAGGAAATGGGAGCATTTTTCTCCCATGTCCCTGTATGTATAGACACCTGCCCAGCAGTGTTTACTTGCAAGTAGTTTACTTGCAAAAAAACTGGTCCTGCAGCAAATGCACATGTAGGCACATCCAAAGTGACATCATTTCATATTCCCAGAAAAAAAATCCTTAATAATAATTAGGTAAGGACTGCAAAACTGCATAGACAGTACAGTGATGTGTAATGTAGGTAAAGGAGGGGAATGCAAGAAGACTGTTTCCTAATTTCCTTGAATAGCTGCATAAGGTCCTAGAAGAAATTTGCTGTGAATTTTCTCTGATGATTAGGAAAAATGCCTAGATAATATTGATGTTGTACCACGGTGTCGTGTGAATGTAACCAGACTCAGCTGACTACGATCATTCTACCCAAGTCTAAGAAAACATGAGAGAAAATTACTCTTCACTTTTGCAGAACTGTCATGAAAGCTGTGGATTGAGCTGGCCCAAGCCCCTTTTGAGAAAGCCTGCCTCCAGTTTCCTAGTACAAGCAGAATGAATGTCTTTTCACCTCCCCTCCCCCCCACCACCTCCTACTGTGAGTATTGTGCTTGAAGGTACAATTTAGCCTATAGAGTTTAATTGAATTTAGCATGACTAAATGACTGAAAGTATGTTCTTTTCAATGTTTAATTTAAAAAGGTACGGAAAACATATATTGATTTAAAATTGGATTAGCCTATAAGATTTACAACTTCCTGTGTTCAGCTGTTACAATGGAGTCCTACTTATTTGCTACGTGTTATATTAAAAGATAATGGGTAAATTTATCTTGATACTATTTTACTGTTATCACGCTCCATAATCATTTGAATTTAATTAAAAAAAATCCAAAACAAATAAAAAAAACCCTGTATGAGCTAAGTCCAGTTATATGTCTAAGTTTGATATATATGGTGAAACCAAAGCAAATCATGATTGTTGGACTAAGTTACTGCTTCCCTGAATAAAACTCAGGAAATAAACTTCTATGCTTTCCCTTCAGTCTGAATCCTATTCAAAAGCCACTCAGACTGTGTATTAGAGGTCCGGGTATATATTTCATAATTTGTTTGTCCTGTCACAAGTTCACATTATATCTGGATATGGACAAATTAAAGCAACACGACAAAGTATATGGAACTACAGGTGAATACCACTAAAGAAATTGTAGAAATGAAGCTAGCCAGAGATAGCTTCTCTCCCTTTTCTATCTAGAGGTGGCAGTGAGATACATTTCTCTAAACCATATGTTTTACTTAAATAATATAATAAAGAAAAGATATATTGTTTAGGAAGCAATTGCAGCTAGAAACAACATGCAGATGCATTAAAATTGATCATTTTAGTAAAAAATAGAAGTATAACTAGATAACAACAATTTTCAAGTTGTCATTCAAGTCATGCTTGCGTATTGAAATCTGAAAGATAATATATTCATATTCTGTATAGGGTCCAATTATAGCATGTATTTGCCAGTAGAAAGATTTGGGGCAGCAGATTTAGATTTAGGCATTGGCTATTCTAGGTAAGTTTTAGAATATTTAGAATAAAGCCATTATAAAAACAATCAACCAGCATTAATATTCCTTATAATTATTATGAGTACATTTTGTACATTTATCTGAAAATTAGTTTTCACTTTACTTATTCAAATATTTGAAGATATTCATCTTCTTTAGTGAACCCTTTATGCATGCTCCTGCTTATATGTAGTGTTCATAATCAATTTACACAAGGTAATACTGAATATTCATAATTTATTTATCTCCCCCCTCTCATTTTTTCTTTATCATTGTATTTGATTTTAAAATGTTTTGAAATGTTATGTCTTCAGCTTCTGTAAAGATTAACTTTTTCACCTATGTGACTCTGAATTGTGTGCACACAGAACTAAAACTAGAACCTATGGTCTACAGGAAATTGTTCTACTTGGCAGGTGAATATGAAGCCTTCCCCTGGGTAAGCTTGTAAACACCATTTGAATCTTGCCTTATCTAAAGGCCATTCTTTGCTTATCTTACAAGACTTACTCGAGGAGGAAAAATTTCTGAAACTGATGTGTCAGGTAAATGTGACAAATGTAAGCATCAAAGTTGAAATCTTGACAAGTATAGACAAACAAAGTCATCCAGAAACAACACAGGACAGTGTCACTACTTGTTTCTATAACTTTCCTCTCAAGAGATACATAGGGCATTTCTGCTTGTGATAACTCACATTACTGTGAGGAAAAGGCCAGAACAACAGATAATTTGTCAAAGCCTGTACACTTCTGCTTTGAATCAAATGAAAAATAGGGAATGAAAATATATGGAAAGAAACCAATTTGCCAAAATGATCTATACAGGATTAAGAAGAATCTTATTTTTAAGCAGTCTTGAAAAGTTACCTTATCCAGTTTGGAAGATATTTCAAAAGCTACAACAGCAAAAAAGTAAAGCTATTATGACTTGTATATTGACATTTTTGGTTCATATCTCTTGGTTCATCAGGTTCTATTCGGCATGGCTAAATAAAGTGTGCAGACCAAGAAATTTCCAGAAGGACTCAGCTAGTATCATCTCATGGCTCAGCACCCTATGGAGTTGTCAGAGAGAGATTCTGAAAGAAAATAAATGTATCTATTGTGTGAATTACCCAACATCTATGAGCAGTATATGGTTCACTGACTAACTTATCACTGTGGGGAAAGAATCCATTTGTAGGCTATAAATTACTAACCTGAAACTTCCATACTGGTAGCTTTTAATGTTCTTTATTTCAGGAATGTTGGCAAAGGATTCCAAGGTGCTGCATCTTCTTTTACTGCAAAATACATGTTCCAATTTAGGAACGTTGAAGACTAGTGAAAATCAACTTCTCCTGTCATATGTCTATGTAAAAGCAATTCAGAGGGCTACATTCACAGGTTGCATTCATTCTTATACTTTCTAGTATTCATGGTAAGGAGAGGTAGATAAGGCAGAATGATCTCAGAATAGAAAGACAACAATTGAAAGCATCACATTTTTTATTTCATATTCTATATTCTCCAAAAATATAATTTGCCACGTTTCCAATCTTTATTTATCTGGGGCCTAATCCAGTTTCTACTAAAGCAAAAAGAAAGGCTATCATTGATTTCAGTGGCAGTTTGAACAGGTAATAAATCACTCTATCGTCACATTTAGCCCTGATTTAAGCAGATTGAAATCAGTGGTGTTATAGTGGGGAAGAATTCAATGCCATACCTGGCGCACATGTTTTATGAATATGCAAAGTTTGTGCAATGTAGTCCAGAACAATTCAAGAACTTTAGGCACAAACATTTTGGACGCACTCACACTTAGTGCTAACTGTAGGTATTTTATGTAAAACTATTTTTGTAAAAGAAAATTTAAATTTGCTAAATATTTTAGGATATTTAATCCCTTATGCAGAAATCTTATAGTAAAATGTATACGATGGCCATGTTGCAAAAGAAAAACAAAAAACTGTTACATTGAGTCCAGGATGGTTTCATTTGTTTTTAGAATGCTAGTCATTGAAATAGTAGATTGTGTATTGATCAAAGCTATTTTTGAATATGAATAAAATCTGATGAATATTTTTGCTTGAAAAAATATTTTTTTGGAAAAACTGAAATGTTTAATTTCATTCATTTTTGTGGCTTAAGACTGGAGAATTAATTTTGTAGTGGTCCAAAAGTCAGCTGCTACATTTATAGTTGTAGAGACAAAAACACATCATGAATTTCTGCTGACAGACCTAGTTACTTGTACTTCATCATGTCCATCTTCTTTCTCTCCTGAGGATGGAGATCTTGATCATCAGAAATGTGAAAGCAACAGCTGAGACTACCGAAGTGACCAACAAATCCCAATCGCAATTATTTGTAAACACCATATGATTTATAAAACAAAGAAAGAAAATACATGTAAAGACACACAAACACGAGTGTGAGAGATTAGGCACACCTGCAAAGTAAATTACAAACCCTTGCTTTTTGTATGAACTCGGTAATCTCCTTTATTTCTTGCTTGCCATGACTTTGATGGAAAAAAGTACAAAGATAAACATAGTCCTGAGCGATGAGGTTGGTATCTTATATGCAGTTCAGAAGACTGACTCCTCTTCACAGGGCTCCACCATCCCCATCCCCTGCCCTTAGTACACCTGATGTTACAGTTTCATATTTATTATGTTTCCCCTAGGGTATTAACACTCTCAAAATACTTTGTTCTGACTCACTCGGGACACTCTCATTCCTGGTTGCTTGCCCTTTTCTTCCCTGCACAGGTCCCAAGCAGGCGGTTTCTCCATTCACTCCTGTCCTTATCAAACAGTATCTAAATATGAGAGGTTGCCTCACCTGGCTCATCACCCCAATCAGTTTTGTCTTTCTTTTTCTAGGTTCCTTCAAATGGACCCAGTGTCCACTGGAATCAGACTCACTGACACAACTGTCTCTGCTACTTTGTCTCTCTGGTTTCATAGATAAGTCTCTTTTTGGGACTCTTCTTCTGGTCCCCTCTCTCGGCAATATGCCGTCACCAACCCATGTCCCCACAGATCTCCTCCTGGGCATTTTTCTTCTCTTTTTGGGACTCAACTATATGACAGTTCCCCTTCAATTCATCCTGGCTGTCTGCTGTATCCCCCACAGCTCCTTTCTTGCTGCTCTGTTTGCTTCCGCAGCTCCTTGTTTTTTTTTTTCATCCCTATTCTCCCAGGTTCTTTGCCTAGGTAAGTTCCCTTTTCCCTTCTGTAACAGGGTGAAGAAGGAAACCCTGTTACTTGGTCACTGAAGGGGGTCACAGAAAGGTCAAAGGAACTCATTCTCCCGAGGGGGAGAAAGGGGTTAGAGAAAGGGCAAGGTTGATACCTGACTCGACCCAGCACACACCGGGAGGAAGTAAAGAAGATTAAAGCAGATGCAACTGCTGACCACATTAAAAAGCAGGCACCCAAAGAAAGAGCTTTGCCAACAGGGCACCTGTAGAGACAAAGAGACCACAGAGGATGACGAGACAAAGTAGGACTATGTAAGACTCAGAGAACCATGAAACTCTTGCAGACTGGTGAGAAGCGGGGGTACTTACCCAAGGGGTTGAAGGCAGCAAGGACTTCCAAAGACGGGTCTGGGGAACCTATACAGAGAAAATTGAAAAGAGATTAGAAGTGCCAAATGAGCATGAGGAAGCACTGGCAACCTATCTGCACAGTGAAGGAACCGTGTCTTGGCTAGGGATCTGCAAGCTCAGTTTGTTATCATTTTATAATCATTATGCAATAAATGAAATATTCTGTTAACATCTAGCTGGGTAGACAATTATTATATATCTCACTTAGAGAATAATTCTTATTCTTTTCCCATCTCAAGTCGTGGCAGAAAAGCTCTGAGTGAGGCCAGGGAGTCCTACACCCCCTCCCACACCTTCACTCCCTCAGAGTTCCATGACAGGGCAAGCTTGCTGCCCTTTCACAATGAGAAACAAGGTTAAGAAACTCTTATTCCCATGAGGACCCAGCTATATAAAACTGTTACCTGTTTTTAGGATTAATTTATCATGGTCAAAGATTAATGTGCAGATAGTTGTTAGGGCTCTGTAAATGGTTACATTTGCCTATGCAGGAAGGTACTTGGGGGACAGGCAGAACCCTTGCAAGTAGAAACTTGTCTGTTACTATTACTTTCAATAAAGTACATTTTTTTCTGGCTCTCTGACTTAATCAAGCTACCATATAACACAATTAATAGTAGTATTTTTTTTATATTCCATTAATAGACTTCATTTCATTGTTGGAGCTGAATTCAATAGCAACACTGGGGCTAGGGGCACAAATTACACATAAATCTGTATAAGTGATTGGAAACTGGTTAAAATCTGTAACAGAAAAGAAGTTCAGTGCACATAAACTGCTTTAAAAATGCCAATGTGGGTTTAAGATAAACCTGGCTGGATATAGTATCAGACTTAACTGATTTAGGTTAAATTGGTTTATTGAATTTCTGTTTCAGATCCCATCCAGATTCAAGTTAACTCACCATCCCCCAGCATCCCAGCAAAGCCCCATCTTGCAGGGTGGGTGGGCTAGGCTTGGCCCAAGCTGTCTGCTTCAGCCAAGCAAGGCGGCATGCTTTAGCACCCACTGACTTCTGGCCTGAGCCACAGCAGAAATGTGGCTGCATTTCTGGAATCAAAATGAATGTCTGTTCACTTGTTTATCAGTTCAATTTAGACAGCTTAGACTAACATGCAAAGATTGAATCAGAGGAAGGAAACCAAAATAGTCACTACTGTCCAGCACTGCCCTGTGTGTTGTGGCTGCCCAGGATGCAGAGCTACTCTGTTATAAAACTTCTGACTGATTTGCTCTCTAATAATTTTTTTTGTGCTCCTTAAAACTAGGAATAAAGCTCAGTACTATTTTTCATGTGCAGGGGTTTTTCTCAACTTAAAAAAAAAATAGTTGTGCATCTCAAAGTATATGTGATGATAAGACTCTAAAACAAAACCACTCAAAATTAGCCAACTGTTTTTCACTCTTCCTTCTCAGTTAATGTGCTGCAGGGCCTTCAAGCCTGGAATCCATACAATACTTTTAAAAGAACCAGTACATAACCAGAATACTGTTTGTATTGTAGTCCAGAGAACCCAGAGTAGTCATTGTTCAGGGTTAGTACAGTATTTTCTGGATAATTCTCAGTGCAAAAGAATCAGATTGTTGTTTTTTTTTCCAGAGCACGACACTAGCAGAATCACTAGGGGTATCTATACACAAGCAGTGAGGCTCCTCCGACATGCTGTAATTACTGCACTCCAGCAGCCTCCAGCATCTCATGTATCAACATCCCCACACTTAAAAATGGTGGTAGGGGTGTTTTATCTAAAGCTCATTCAACAAGCTTTAGATAGAGTGCCCCCACTGCCTTTTTTAAGCGTGGGAACACTGATGCATAAGATGCTTTGAGCACTTTAATTAGAGTGGTTCTCAGAGATCTGCTCCAATTTAAGCCCCCCCCGAGCATGTGTATAAATGTCCAGCAATTCTGCTATCTTCTGGCAGTTTCTGAAATCTAACAAGAAATAAATGGTGATTTCATTGTTGTTGTTGTTGTTTCTCTTATATAGAAGAGTATAGGTATATGTACACACACACACACGTAATGCTGAAGTCTTGAGTAAGTTGGATCAGGATTGCTATTAACTAGTGCTGAGGCTTTTGAATTGTTAACATTATGGCCCTAGTAAGTCCCCTGGTATCTTCTCAGATGTATGGGATCTGGGACTCAAATAATTTGGCATAAACTATGATAAGGACCTCATAGAACTTATTCTATCAGAACATTATGTGGGAGAAAAAGCAAATCATGAAAAAATTAAATCTGAAACAAAACATCCCATTATTTCCAAAGTTCCATGAACAAAGTTATTTCACAGCGTTTTACTCTTAAAACAAATTTGGTGTCTATGAAATAATGTGTTAACTACTTTCACAAATTCTGAAAATGAAAAATGCTTTTATTTAAAAAAAAGTTTAATAACATTCACTTTGATCTGACAAAAAGAAAATCTCTAGCTATGACTCACAACACGCTGTATTCCAAGTCTAAAGGCCTTTTTATGAAGACCTTAGAGTGCAACATAATCATGCTTGGAATAGAAAGATGATTATGATCATAGCTCTTTAATGAGTATTCGCTCTCTCTCTGTCTATCTCTGTCATATATTCCACAGATTTTTTTTTTTTATGGATTCTGTTCCATTTGTAGACAGCAACATAAAGTTTTGTTTTCCAGCAAAAATTATTAGCTTCTGTGTTATTAGTGTAACACCCACATACACTTGTACTTTGTAATGCAGAGTATGTGTCTTTGGTTGCTATGTATTGTGTGTTTTTTTCCTTTTTCTTCCATTTCATCTATGGCCACATGGAAAGCTGGAGCCTTGTATCTGGATTAGATATGTAAAATCCTCTTGCCTGGTTGGCCAAGAGGAGCATGGCCTTCTCCAGGCAGATTGGTTGAGAGAGAGAATGAAGTGTGGCATGCCTTCACTGGACAAGACGAAAGTGATGTCATGCTAAGGTTAGCTAGGCTTGTTTGTAGGGCTGTGAGAAGCTTCGGTCCCCGATACAATTTGGCCTGATTTGGTAGCTGAATCTCTGAATCTGTACTGAATCAGGAGACCCTTTAATCTCTCCGAATCAAATTGGAACCCTCCAATTTGATTCGGAGAGATCCAGAAAGATTTAGAGATTTGGACATGGACACAACTTTAAATGTTTTTTCTACATACCTCTAGGTACAAGGTGGCTTGTGAATACTGAGATGCTGGGGCAGATGGAATATCCCACAGGAGTGTGGGGGGCTCCCCAGCGTGCTTGGCAGAAGACCTGGAAGTGAACCAGAAGCACCTCCAGTCAACTTCCGGGTCCACTGGGGAATGCATGGGACAGCCCCCTGCACTCTCCCACTTGATGACTGGTGCTTTCTGAGTCTGGGAGGGCACCCGGGGTTCCCCACAGCCAATCACTAAACCAGAGGGGCACGGGGGGCAGCACATTCCCCAGTGGACCCCCCGGTAGTTTGATCTGCAAACTATTTTGCAGATCAAAATGCACAAAGCCCATTTTCTTCCAATCCAAGCTAATATCCAATCTTGGATATTAACTTGTGTTATATCAGTTAGCTAATTTGTGTTGCCAAACATTTTGGGCTTCCTTCTAGAAATCAAATGATTAAGTATTTTTTTCCTTCAAAATATGAACAAGTGGAAAGGGGATTGTATACATTACTTAGTAGAACCAATGGAAAAATATCTCACTGACTTCAATAGAATTTGGATCAGGCAATAAAGAGTGAATGAAGGAACAGTGAAACAGAAGTACAAGTATTTAGAAAAGGCAAAGAAAGGGGACAGTTCACAAGAGAAAGAGAAGATCAAATGACTAATTCTGAAGATTATAAAGCTAAAATAAAATTTAGGCCCTATATTTTGAGAACTATAAAATGGAAAAGAGATAAGAACAGTAAAATATTATAAAACATAATGTTAAGAAATAATACAAACCTGCAAATAAATTATAAAATTAATAAAGTCATGCCTATAGCATTTGACTTAGAGAAACACTTTTAAAAGTGTGATTTAGCCCTGACCTTGCTGTTTCAGTCTTTAATGTGATTTTGTACTTCAAATTGATAAAAAGGATTAAAGTAATTCTTTCACTCACTGAAACATACTATACCCAACTAGAATTATTCTAAATGTTGTATCTACTTGTATATTCTATTGATACAGCTGTCTGAAAAAATATAAATGTTAGGTATTTTTTTATTTTAGTCTATTAAAATACTGAGGTTAAAGTACTGCATTTCAATGAGAAACAGCTACAATTTATGGAGTTAATTCAAAAACTTGAATAAACTGTAAGAGAGAGGCAAATTATCACACTCTGCTTTTCATTTTTCAGATACAATTTTCCTTGTATTTATGTAAATGGTTGTGCTATCCTATAGAAATTCTATTTCTGACCATTCGATATACAGCATTACCTGGGATGTGATATATGTGATGTAACTCATTAATGGCTTATTCAATATCATGGGTCACTGATGAGCTGAATTCTATATCCCTTTACCAGTTTGTCTATCCTTACGAACCATATTGTACAATTGATTTTTGACAGAACTCCCCACTGAATCCAACAGAGAGTTGTGCTTAAAAATCAATGGCACAATATGACCCCTAAGTATTCTATTTGATTCTATACCAAAGATGGACTAAACAGGTTTAAAAATGTGAAAACTACATCAGCATGTGAAGTTTAAAAAAGCAAAACAAAACCTCACTCACATCCTGTCTTGAACTGATGATTCCTGTGAATTTGAAATAAGAAAAAGGAGAAGCAGACTCTATATGGCTTACCCGTGGGACTGCAGGAAGAGACATGTAAACAGCTTTTCTTTAATGGTCCATGCAAGAGATAGGTAGAATTACAGTTTCTGCAAACTGAGCATGTCTACATGAGACACTTTACTGCACAGTAGACTAATCTACTGAAGGCATCACCCTATAACTATACACAGCAGCCACTGTGCAGTAAATTAGGCTAATGCAGGGTTTTCTACTATCTGTAAATACAAGTAGATTAACTGTGCACTAGCTACTGTGCAGTAGTGCATGTGTAAGCAGCTGACCAGGGTGGTCAGGCCAAGCAGCAGGGGGCTGAGAAACTGTAATGTCCTCCAACGGCTGTTTCCCAGGCCAATGCCCCGATAGTCCAATCAGAGAAATGTCCCCTCCCCTGATCAGGGTGTGGTGCTAGGAAATAGCTCCTGGAGAAGGGGACAGTTTACCAACTCCATGCCCTGATCTGCTGATTGGGTTGCAGGGCTGGGAGGCAGCTGCCTCAATGGCAGGACAGCTCCCTGTGTCCCCTGGAGCCCAGGTCTGACCTTAGTGCCTTCTGCCAGGCTGAGGCTGGCACCTGGGGGATCCTGGAGCTCCCTCTGGCTGCTGTAGGGAGGCAAAGCAGGGCAAGAGTAGCCATGCACTGAAGTGCTTCCATCTAAAGCAAATTTGCTCCCAACAGGCACACATGTAGACATGTTCCTGGGAAAAGCTTACTGTGTGGTATTTTATTCAGCAGTAAGCTTACAGCACATTAATAGCATGTTACAGCACATTAATAGCATGTGTAGACGTGCCCACTGTGGAGGACTTAAGAGTGTTCAATTTCTGCACCTCTGAGAACACATATCAACCATAAGCAAAAAGCAAATGAGGAAGGATTATTCTCCCTATGCCACCCTGTATGAGAAGATACTTGTTATAATGAAATGTGTTGTTAAAAGATGCAATAAAAATGAAATGGAGGACCAGACAGAAGGGCCAGACACACAAAAATGTGCATCAAAATTGGTAAGAAAACAATGGTCTATTTAATGAAACAATGTGTTAAAAGACATAAGTTACTAATAAGGTAATGGATAGAAGTCTAGTGGAATTCAAATTCATTGAAGAGAATATGATATTCTATGCGGGGGCTGGAGATACATACCATATCACTGTATACCCCCTAGACTCATGGTAGGCTGATGATCTAGGTGGACCTAGACAGATTAATTAAATGGGCTGACCAGAACTAAATGTTGTTCAACCCTGAGAAGTGTAAAGTTCTCCATCTGGGGAGGAAAAATACAGAACAAACTTACAGGCCTGGTGGTGCTACACTAGCTAGCACCAGGTCTGAAAGGGACCTGGGGCTCAAAATTGACCATAAAATGAGTATGAGCCATCAGTGTGATGCTATAGTTAGCAGAACAAACAATTTTCTGTCATGCATCAACCAATGCAACTCAACCAAAACTAAGGAAGTTATTCTCCCTCTCTACTTGGCATTGGTGAGGCCACAGCTGGAGTGCTGAATCCAGTTCTGGGCACCACACTTCAAGAAGGATGTGGAAAAGCTTGAGAGAGTCCAGAGAAGAGCCACTTGTATGATTAGAGGCCTGAAGAGCAAGCCATACAAGTAAAGGCTGACAGATATGGGACTGTTCAGCCTAGAAAAGAGAAGACTTTGGGGGGATTTGGTGGCAGCTTACAAATATATCAGGGGAGAGCATCAGGGGCTAGGTGAACAACTATTCACCAAAGCGCCCCAGGGAAAAACTGGGAACAATGGTCATAAACTCCTAGAAGAAGGTTTCAGACTGGTTAAGGGAAAACTTCTTCATGGTTCGTGAGACCAGACTCTGGAATAGACTCCCAGCAGGGGTGGTGCAGGCACCTACCCTGGAGATCTTCAAAAGGAGACTGGACACACACATTTCTGGGGCTATTTGATGCCAGCAGTCTTTCCTGCTCAGCGCAAGGGGGCTAGACTCAGTGATCTCATGAGGTTCCTTCCAGCCCTAAACTTCTGTGAATCTGTGACTAAGTTCTGGGTAAGACACAGTTCAGTATCTCTTCCAGTTACCTGCTCAAAGCCTGACTGGCATGGTGCTCTCTTCAGACCACTAGCTTCTTTAGATTAATTCACCATATTGAATTATGAGCAGAGCACTATGACAAAAACCTTTTCTATTATTTCAGCAATGCCCTGTCCACATTCCTTATCCACATTCCTGCAGGAGCAACCCTGAAGGGAGTTACCTATTTCTGGTTGTAACAGGGCGGTCCAGTCCCTTAGTGAAGAGCACTCAGCTCTGTTGAGGAAGCTCAGCTGTGGGCATATAGATAATGAGGAAGTGTCCCATTAGGGCTAAATACAGACAGTCAAAAAGCCAGAGGCTGAATTGATTCAATCTTCACAGGTTAGTCTAAGCTGTGTAGACTGAACTGAGAAGCAAGTGAACACACATTCACTTCTGATTCCAGAAATGCAACCACATGTCTGCAGTGGCTTAGGCCAGAAACTGGGGGCTGGGGGAGGAGTGCTGGAGCACCCCTCCCTGCCATTGCTAAAGGGAAAGGAGAAGCCCTCCAAGGCTTTTTTTCCTCTCAATGCTCAAATGGACGGGGTGTGGCAGAACTCAACCTCAGGCCAGTAGGCTGCAGCCAGGGGAAAGGGGCGGGGGTCTAAATCCACCTCCCTGGACCACATGGGGCCCCAACTATGATGGCCTGGGGAGCAGCCTCTGCCAGGCTCCTGTCCCTGGCAACGACCTGGCCAGGGACTCTCAGGCTAAGGAGAGGAGGAGGGCCTCCCTAGAGGAGGTCCTCCCTGGTTGCACAGAACCACAGCCCATGTCTGCCTCAGGGAGAAGGGGGCAGCCCCTGTCCCCTGCTCAAGTGGAGAGCCAGGGTTGTGGCCACACCCGAGTCCCTCCCTGGCCTCGGACCCTAGCCAAAGTTTGCCTGTGAGGTCAGCCCCTGCCAGGCTTTTGCTCTCCCCCCTTGCTACTCATTCTAGTGTAGGGAGGGCATGGCCACACCCCAGCCCAGGACTCACATGCTCAGGTGGCGAGGGAGGGGGATTTAAACCCCTGCCTCCCTGCCTCAGCATGCTCGCCCCAGGCCAGGGCATGGCCATACACCCTCCTTTCTGCTCGATCAAGCGAGAAGACCCTTGCAAGAACTGCCCTCTGCCCGCTTGAGTGGGGAGTAGGGGGAGGGGCAGAAGCATAGCAGGGGATGCCCACCCCCCAGGGCAAACCAGGCTGGGGTCTGGGAAGGGTTTTTAAACTCCCCCTCTCCCTAGCCTGTATGGGAACCCAGCTGGGGTCTGCCTGGCAGGGGCAAAGCAGCCCTTGCCTGGCTCTTCCTCTGCTCCAAGAGCAGGGGGTATGGCCAAGTGGAAGAGCAGGGGACATGGCCAAGTGCTGGCCAGGCTGGCACACTGAGGTGGGGGGAGAGGGGTTTAAACCCCCACTTTCCTCTTCAAAAGGGACCCTAGCCAGGGACTGCCTGGGAGGGTTGAAGCAGCCCCTGCCTGGGATTTGTCTCGCTCCCTGCTTGAGCACAGGGGTGGGAGGCATGGCCAGAAAATGGCCAGCTCAGCAGGCTAGACAGTAGGGAAGAAAACCTCATCTCCCCACCCTGCCTCAGCCTGCTGGCCTGGCTGGCATCTGGCAATGCCCCCCTGCCCCTCTGCTTAATCAGGGAGCAGGGAAAGTCTGGCAGGAGCTGGCTAGAGTCCTGGGCAGGGGGAGGGGGCTTATTTCTCCCTCTAACCCTCTGCCTCATTCTGCCTGCCTGATCCCAGGGTTTGGCCACCCCCTTTCCTCTGCTCCAGTGGTGAGTGAGGGAAAGCCTGGCAGGGGCTGCTCTACCCCCAGCAGCCAGACCTGGATGCAGTTTGGAGCTGAATTTCCTACCCACCCCCTTCTCCGCCAGCCGGAGCAGTGCTAGTGCTCCAGCTAGGGAGCAGAGGGGCTGGGACAATCATATCTCTGGAGTAGACAACATAGCTCATCCCAGGACTGCAAAAGATGCTGGGGGACTTTGAGTGAATGTGAACCAGGAACAGGTCTGGGATAGAATTTCCATAAACCGGTTTGACCTAAATCAGTTAAGTCTGACACTACATCCAACCAGATTTACCTTAAACCAGTTTGAGCCATTTTGTAAATGGTTTAAATGCACTGAACTTCTGCTGTGTTGCAAATTTAAACCAGTTTTTGGTCACTTAAACCATTTTGTGTGTGTGTGTGTGTGTGTGTGTGTGTGTGTAACTTGTGTCCCTAGCCTAAAAGGTTAAATTCCCCAGGAATAGAGCAGAGAGGAGAAAACTGGGTGAAGTAGTCTGTAAGTAGGAGACACAGCTATGAGCTGAACAAGCCTGCCACCAGAGAGCATCTAGCTGTGGTGGGACCAGATCCAATAAAGTCTTCAAGATGATCTAAAAGCTTTCTTTTCTTTCATGTACTTGTGGGGTCCCTGTGTGAACAAAAGCATAAAATCTTAGCATATTACATGCTCAGAGACAGTAAAGACTTTTCTGTAGGAAGCATTTACTTCTCTTTCTGTGAAACAACATATTCTTTTGCCCAGGACATAGTTTAATTGCCTAAGATGCAATTTCCCTTATGAATAATTTAAATACAGCTGACGTATTGACTAAACAAGTTTTCTTCAGAACTCAAATGATGTGTGCAGTGTGAAATATGGAAAACCATGTGGTGTGGTAGCAGAAGCAAAGTGATGGAAGTATAACATTAATTTTAATGTCATTAAAGAAATCACTCAGATTCTGTCCCTGCCAGGGACACACACGTTTTTCCAGATGTGTAGCCTACATTTTAGTTCTCAGTTGTATAACTGTTCTCTTAGCATCTCTTCACATCATCCTAGTTAAGACTGTGTGAGTTTTTCCATTATAGACCCCATTGTCAGTAGCTCATAACTTGGCTGCAAAAATCCACTTAAATTGAAATGTGGCTACAAAAGCTCTGCCTATCGTTCAATCTCTCATTGTCTTTCCCTCATAAACTGCACTCTTGGGGCCTTCCTCTCCTGACTTAGTACACAAATACTTCTCATCAAAGTCAGCATGAGCAACTTCTGTCCTGCAGTGGGAGAATTGGGTTCCTGAAGTTCTAATTAAAATACCTTTATTTTCTTTTAACTAAAACATAACAACATATTAATTAAGGGATGAAAGATAACCAATTAGCACTTATTCTATGGCCATTATGAATTTTCAATGAATTAAAACTATTAAAAAAGTATGAAGTTCATATATATAATATATCTTTTAAAAATAAAATGCATATCACTGTATGTTGTTAATGGAAACAGGTGTGAAGAGCAGCTGTAATTACATAATGGGTCTGAAAGGGATCCAGTGCAATACATATATTCTTTCTTCTCAACAATCTACAGAATAAAGGAATTTATTAAAAGGGATCTGTAATGGCACATGATAATTACATGTTAGAAGCTATATTGGGTCCTGTTCACATAAGGAACATCTCTTTATTGGTACGATTAACATTTTCAGGGATTGTGCCTCAGGAGGATTTATCTCCTTAGGGCTTACTAAGTTACCTTTGTAACCTTACAAAATGTTTTAACTTGATGAGTAATGAACTACCACAATGTTATGCAATTTCAAGTTACTTGCATCTTCATTTGCCAGGGCAATCCAACCATCTGTTATACTTCTTCATCTTTCTTCTTTCTTTTTTTTTTATTGGGATGCATTACCCTCTTATCTATGCAATGTTACATCTTTAGTAATAATAACATAGTCCTCAGTTAAACTGCACAGATGAGTCATAGGGAACAGAATTCAATACATTCTGCTGTTACTTTGGATGTCTGTTCAGTGTCTGACTTACATATGATGAGCTTCAGATATATGAATACAGTGAGGACTGATAGGCGTGTCCAGATGTGTTTTCAAGTTGGTAGTCAACAGAGATAGGCTATGTAAAGTTCCTTATGTAAGCTAAAAACAGTTAATTTCAAAGACATAGAGCTTATTGCCAAAAATTGTATCAATGACTTAGAATGAAAGTGGCTGTAAGAACACTA
Organism: Alligator sinensis; assembly: GCF_000455745.1. Taxonomy (NCBI): domain Eukaryota; kingdom Metazoa; phylum Chordata; order Crocodylia; family Alligatoridae; genus Alligator; species Alligator sinensis. The sequence goes on along the minus strand of NW_005842260.1, from coordinate 294,487 downwards.
TGTACCAATTAATTGAACAAGAATGATAAAAGGGTTTGGAATTGCTCATGAATGAGCATGGCTGAAGAAGCAGAAACACTTTATTCCTTGAGCAAATACTCAGTCATATGTAAGAAAATAATCACACAATATTGTTATAAATGTATATTCTGAAAGCTTATCTAAGCATCACTCTCATTTAAACAGAATATGCTACTGACTATAGTGTGACTTTTCCCATCTTTTCTGGTATAACTTGTTTTTCTGATTTTGTATATTGGACATTATATCAAAAAAATTAAAACAAAATAAAATAAAATAAATACCTATATTACTGCAGTGTCATTCTATTTGGTTTCATAGGTTATGGGATTTCAAAGAAATCTGTACTACAGCTTGTAAAAATATCTCCTCCTAAGAACTCATTAATTTTGACATTAGTGAGGAAATATATATATTTAGGTCTGCCTTGTGATCAGGGAAGTACTTTTTCTTCTGTGGGTTCTGGCAAAGCAACCTATTCTCAGACACCAATGCATCAAAGCATCTGTCAGTCAAGAGAAAGTTTAGAAAAACTGGAAAAACTGAGAGAGGAAAGAAATGTGAATTCCTAAACTATTTCTTAGTATAGATAGTTTTAAATATTAATAGGCCCACTGAAGTTGAAAAAAGGACATCAGAAGGTCTGCTCCCCCCTACACACACTTTCATGATTTTTGTTTTGTTTTTTACTGCTAGCTCCTAAGCGGCAAAAATCAAGCCTCTCACCCCTGTGAGCATAGTGGGCTCTGGAAGCAACATAACTGCTATAGTTCTGCCACCCATGTTAAAGAGTGATAAATATAAGAAGAGGTAAGCAGAAAGGTGGGGCAAGTCATGGAATGGCTTTCTAAAACCCTAGGACAGAGACTGAATTACTGGGTTGGAATAGGCTCTATGGAGCAGCTCAGCACTTGCATGGAGAAACATTTCCCTTTGCAACGTGTTCCTACCCAACCCAGACACTTGATTTTAATCGTAAAGACCATATTTAAGAGGCAGTAGATTAAAAAAAAGAGATCATTAGTCTAGCATGTGACAGAAGCCTTAACACTCTGAACACTTGATGGAGATGCAAGATCATGGATAACACCATTTGACAATGTGTGTCAGTTTCTCTCTTTTTAAAAATTATTTTTTAAGTTCTCTCTTATAAGCCCAGAGAGAATTTCACTGAAGTCGACAGAGAATTCTCCATGGGGAAAACTCTCCTCTTTTATATAATCGTTTATGTTTGCTCTGGGTTCGATAAGACTTCCTTCTTCTTTCTTTCTTTTTCTGGCAACATTTCCTCTCAGATAAATCAGCTGACTTTCCTAATAAATGCTAGAGATTGCATATCCCACTGCATCATGATTAAGCTGTCCTTTAAATTCAAACCAATAAAAAAAGGACTTCAGCAACTAGGTCTTTAATGTAGCACCTTTTAACAGAGTCATTTCATTATTTTTTATTGTATTAAAAAGGGACTTTATGATGTTATAATATGGGACAATTTGTTATGTTGCACTGGAATCATGCATAATTCATGGCTTTGTTTAGTTTTGATAAGAATCCAGTGAAACGTATTTATTACATCTAACTTGGACTTGTAGGCCACATCCAGAGGACCATGGCCATTTGCTTCCCCAGGGACAAGGAGCAGCAGCACACCTTGTGCCACTACTCCTTGTCCCCAGGGAATGTCCATGCCATGAGCACTCTGGCACGTGGTAGATTAACTCAGGTGGGGTAGGGGAGGATGGGGCTAGCAACTGCGCTGGCACCAACAGCCTTACCTGGGGTCCTGGGGGTCTTGAGGAGCTGCAGCCATGGCACTCCCTCAGCAGGGAGCCTGGGCAGCAGCCAGAGCATGGCTCTGGTGAGCCAGGCTCCAGTTTTGGGTGGCACATGCCCAAAGCACACCCAAGCAGGGCACCACCCAGCTTTTTTTTGGCATGGTTTTTTTTTTTACCCCAGGATGTTCCGGGGTCAACCCCCTCACCCCACCCCATGCTGCAAAGTAGCAACACAAGGCATGCCTGCATGTGCATTGTCTGGTGCTGCAGATGGATCTGTAGCACCACATACCGTATGTACATCCGCACATGTCTGGATGTGGCCATATTCTTCTGAGCACAAACATGTGATAGGATTTCCATTAGATGCTAGATATTTCAAGCCTCACACAATGCACTAGAGAGAAAGTTGGGGAAAGCTGTTTCCATCCTGGAGGTCTGTATAGGCTAAGTTATCAGCTATTTAACCTGCTCAAAATTATGCTAGCATTTACAGTGGCCAGGAAGAGTCATGGCACAGTGCCATATTTCTTTCTACAATGGGAGTATTCCCCTACATGGAAAGGGAGCCAACAGAGATGGGAAAGAGCTGGTGGAAATTTCAAGTGTTTTTATATAACATAATAAAGGTATAAAGGGCTTAACATTGGCAAGAATTTGATCCCCAGACTTTAGTTGCATAGCTTACTGTATGCTAGGGAAATTTAGGAGGAAATTCCCACTGGTGCCAATTGATAAGACACGTGAAGCAGACCAGGATCTGGTGACTCCTTGGTTTGGTTTGATCTGAGTTTTTTAGACCACTATTCAAAATAAAGTTGTATAACTAATTATACCATGACTTCCTTATTTTGTAGCTAGACTTGAATAACTCTTAACTGGTCAAGGAGGCAGTTTAAAAAAAAAAAATTGAGGGTTTTTTTAGATTTGTTGCAAAGAAGGTTGATTAAAAAGAGGGAGTTTTTTTCCCTTTTGTCCTGCCAACTCACTCACTCACACTGCTGAATTTTCTTCATTATTTGTTTTATTCTGTCTACAGGGACTAAAAATAAGGTAAGATGACTTAACTCTCCCTAAAAATGTCCAGTTTTAATTTTCAGTATCTGTTCTTTTCAAGATTTGTATTAAACTAGCTCTATCAGGGCCTAAATATTTCTTAAAACTAAACAATATTTAGGCTTTGGTCTTATTCATGATATGAGCATTGCTTCTGTCTACTTTAAAAAGCGAGTTAGTCCTCCTGTAGGTTTAATGCCTTTCACTTTCAGGGGGAATGTAAAAAATGATTAAATTTCCTATTTGAATCAAAATGATGGTAAAAAAGCATGATGGCTCTTACCAAGACTAACACTCAAAGTTTAACAAGTAGTAGATACTGTGGGGTTTTTTTTCTATAAAAATAGCCTGGTAAACCAAGTATACTGAACTAACTCTTATTGTACAGAGCCATTTATAGTGCTCTCTCTTACCCCTCCATGCCAAAATATTACTGCAAAGAATCTTTGCCTTATGGCTATATAGAAAATGCTATCATAAATTAATTTGTGAGTGTGTTTTTAAAAAAGAAAAGAAGAATCAGATTCATGCTATGAAAAGGGAATAGGATAGAGAGTATTCTCACTGAAATAAATGCAGAATAAAAGGGGAAAAACAGGAGCTATAAAAAAGAAAGTGCCTCACTTGAAAAACACCTTGGAACTCAACAGGAGGAGCATCAGGGGAAAATAGAGTATTCAGTGATCAAAGGACTGAAATTAAAGATTAATGGTTGAAGTTTGAGAGGCTGTTAGTCATTTCCCTTTCTTTCCTTCTCACTGATCTCTTCCATTTAGAAAACCATCTACACTTATCAAATCTAGTTTCATGTTAAAAAAAAAAACAAAAAACCCCCAACAAACTGTGTTATTTGAGAAGTTTTCATCAGAAGTGAAAGGAAACTATTTCAGGCCAAATAGTTTGCATTCCAAAAATCAAAACCAACCTAACAAGATGGATGTAGTTAGCTTTGTGAACTAAGGACTACACAGAATCAAGTGAAACAAAGCCATGCTTTTATATTTTTTTTAAATGCTAATAAACATTTAAGCATGTAGTATAGCTTCTATAAGAGCAGAACTACATTGCAAAAAGGAAGATGATGTACCCAGGGAGAAGACAGGACAATCAGTTAGATACCTGAAATGTTCATATGCTAATGTGAAATACAAGCAAATATTTCCTGCCAGCTTGCCCGATGGGCCACTAGGAAGCACAGGGTTCAGGGTCTCTTTCCACATAAACTGTCTGGGTACGTGTCTTCCATGGCTTCCAGGTAATTTTGCCTTGTAAACTGCCTTGTAAACTGCCTTGCAGTTATGGACATCAAAGCTTTTTGGCTCTCTGTGATGCAAACTGGGAGTTAGGCAGCCTGGAACCCCTTGGGCCACAATATAACAGTACTTTATTTAACATAATTTGCAACATATAATAGACAAAAAAAAATTGTCTAGCTACATTATTAAAGTTAATCAAATCAATAAATCCAAATCCATTCAGATAATAAAAGCGGTTTTGTAAAGAAAGTTGGGGTTTTTTTGCCCCAATGATGGAAAAACCATCCAAATGTATCCTGTTTTCTAAATTGTTTCATATTTGTCTAATCTGTATTATTAGTATAAAAATCAGTTCAGTATGAAACTACAGTTGTTTAATCTCATGAAAGTCAGAAATGGAGGAAGCAAGTGAAAAAAAAAATCTGTTTCTTCCTTGCCCTCCCTTGTACAGAGGCTAGATGTTGTCATAGTTCTTGCTACAACAAAGTCAAAGAACTTTGAACCTGTCTCCATCGCAAAGTTCACTTGAGTTATAATTTGAGCATTGCTTCTAACTCAAATTCCATCCCAAAATCCCAGAACACAGTACTGTGTTCAACATGACTTGGAAAGCTTGTCAGGGAACACAGGGTGCATCTTGATTTAGCACAACTTATCGCTTGCTAACAGAGTCACTCTGTGCAGCAAATCCAATCTCTCTTCAGCTCAAGAGCTGTTTTGCAGTGTGGCTGCTTTCATTTGAACTTGGCTAATTTGAGAGGAGTTAACTAATGTTAACTCTGCAGTGATAATATTGACTTTGACAGGCTAAAGTCTACAGTTATTTTAATTTTATCTTATCAAAACAGTTGAGGTGAAGTGGTGCCAAAACCAGAGATCACATTAAATGACAGAGCTTGATTGGGCCAGGTTGGGGAAAGCATGGTGCTTCATCGAAAAGAGCATATGGATAACAGTGGGTAATCCTGGTGGTCCCCAAAGAAATATGCCTGATTTAAACACAATGATGAACAGGCTGCCATGAACATGTCAAGAGTCAAGGTAGTAGGCAGGCTTTTACTCTCAGCTGTCCTTGTTTACTGGATTGAACCTGGATGCCAATGGCCTAACTATCCCAGCTGGACCCAGTTACCATATTGGATGTGTCTGCCTGGCTATGACCAGCTGATCTCTCAGTATTCCTAAGGTTACTCAGAAGGACAAATACATTTCTGTCTGGCTCCTAGCTCCAGTTCAGATTCTTGTTTCCTAACAGTCAGTTCAGCAATCACTGAGGCTAAGCACAGACAGTTAAAAAGCCAAAGGTTGAATTGATTCAATCTTTGCAGGTTAGTTTAAGCTGCATAGATTTAACCGATAAGCAAGTGAACAGACATTCACTTTTGATTCTGGAAATGCAGCCACATGCCGCAGTGTTCCAACCTAAATGCCAGTGGGTGAGGTGGGGAAGTGAAGAGGAATGCACTAGAGCACACATCCTTGCTTGCTTGAGGCAGACAGCTTAGGCCAAGACTAGCCTTCCTACCTTGCAAAGGGCGGGGTGGTGTTCCATGGGAGGTACAAAGCATCCTGGGGTGCTGGGGGACTGAGTGAACTTGAATCTGGGATGGAAGTTCAATAAATCAATTTAACCTAAAACAGTTAAGTCTGATAATACATCCATCCAGGTTTATCTTAAACCATTTTGGGCCATTTTGAAAGAGGTTTATGTGCACTGAACTCTGTGGTGTTATAGATTTGAACTGGTTTCAGATCACTTATACTGATTTATGTGGAATTTCTGTGCCTAGCCTGAAAGTCCTGATCCCTTACAGCTACAGCTGCCTGCTCCAGACTCAGGTCAGGATTTCTGCTTCCTGTTTCAGAGCCCTTGGGCTTGTCGCTATATCTTGGTGACTACCAATTTCTCCATTCCTTACACACATCAGCATCCTAGCCTGTCTGCTCCCGACTCCCTAGCTTATGACTTTCAAGTGACTAATTAGCTACACAGTAAACATTGCATGTCTACATGTGTGTACCACTATTAGGCTGGGGTAAACTAACTTACTCCACAGCAGGATCATATTTGTAAATACAAGTATAGTCCTGCTGCAGAGTAAAAAAACTTGTCAGCAGCACATGTTCAGATGCTGCTCCAGCTGACTGGGGCATGAGAGTGCTTCAGTGTAGGGGCTGCCTGCTGGCTAGCCCATGCTGAAGCACTCTCATACCCCAGCCAGCCCCTCCAAAACACATTGAGCTGAGGACAGCAGCCCAGGGCTGGCAAACTGATCCTCCCCCCTCCCGCCATCTTCCTGATGGTCAGGGCTGCTTGAACTTGGCTCAATATGCTGTGCTTCCAAGCTCACATGCAGTTGCAGTGCCTGGGAGCAATAAACTGCAGAGCAATAAGCCTAGGAGTTTATTCATGCACATCGCTAGTTCATGTAAATGTGCCCTCATTTATGCAGGCTCATTCAGGCACCTCCAACTGCTTGGACTGAAAGGCAGTATTGCATATGCCTTGCTTTTAGGTCTCTGGCTCCTGTTCATGAGAAGTAATTAGTAGAGTTGGAATGGCTGCATAATTGGCAACAAGCAACCTAAATAATAATATTTTGTCTGGCTTCTTAATAACAGGAACATTCCACAGATTTGCATTATAATTTCCTAAAATACATTGCTTACCCCCCACTGCACAGGTTGAGCAGGCAGCGTGAGATCCACTGTCCCCTGTCCCCCACCCTGTGGGCTGTATACAGAAGCACAGAGTCCTCTCCTCCTACTATGCAGGCTGTACTGATGGCATGTGACCTCCTGCTGCCTGGGTACACAGGCGGTGCACAGCCTGTCATCTTTTCCCAACACACAGTGAGAGAGGCGGCCACTGGGGTCCATGAACCACATGTTAACAGCTCATGGGCTACCAGTTGGACAGTCCTGGTATAGATGCTTGTGGTAACACAAAATGTTGTTGACGTCAAAGTACCTGTTTTTTTCTGCCTGATCCTTGTGCAGGATTTAGACTTAACACACAAGATTTCCACAGCTAAGGAATGCTCATGAGTATAAAATACCAACACAAATACAAGTAGAGTTAGAAGTGGTACTCATATGTGTACATGAAGCACTGAATAATTAGTATAAAAGAAAAGAAAGTATAACCTATTCCTTTTTATGGGCTAATGAAAAGCAGTAGTAAGAACAAGCAAGCATCCAAAAAGCATACTCAGAAGATGGAAAGCTGGAAGAAATTGAAGCAGAGAAACAAGTAAGAGTGACAAAAATGTGAACACCTCAGTGTTCATTTCTGAAATACCAAAGGGAAAATGTGTATAACTGTTACAAACCTACTATATGGTTATGACCTGATATGTAAATAAACACATAAATAAAAAGAAAGGAAAACAATAAGCAATACTGGAAGCATAATAATAATAATAATAATAATAATATGAAATGATAGGCAAGACTGAGATGTTATTTTTCTGCACTCTTTGTTTAGATAAAAAAAATAAAACTAAAATACAAGGATCTGAAATGAGGCAAGACTTCGTTAAGCATTGTAACACTGAAATAATGGACAAACATACTAACAAACTCAGTCTCCACTATCAAAATCAGAAGACTAACTTTGATCTAACAGAATATGTGCAATACAGAAAAAAAATTACTCTAGTTGAGAGGTAGCATCATAGGTGAAGTAAAGAGAGTAGTATATGTGGAATCTATTTAATGTGACTGACTGTAACTTTCAAAATTGCTAAACACTCCATCAAACAAAATATGCATTATACCTCACCCAGACAATGAATTGCTGGTATCATTACCATTTCTACTGGAGAACAAATTTCCATTACAGAAACAAATACCTACTAGAACTAATTGGTTCTTGTTTGCAGTCTCAGCACATCCGCTAATTAAATATCTTCTGAACTTGAGAGAAGAGGTGATCATTCCAGTTCAGAGTTGGGGAACATTAATGAGACAGCATCAGGTTTACAGAGATACTCCATGCACTACCAACAGTTTTGAGAATTCTGACCTGCCCAGTTTTTACTGTTTACTGAATTTTTGTGATGAATTGGTGAGATGTGAAAATTATCTAAATAGCAGACTTGATTATCCAGAGCTGTTAACCTGATACCTTTTACAGACACTCAATTACTACTTAGAAAAATAGAGCCAAACAAAAACAATCCATACCTTAAACAAACCATGTACTATACTTTGTCAAACTTTCTACCTTTGTTATTCAGATTCCATTAGTTAAAATGGAAGCTTAAGAATTTGGCAACCAACTTTTGATAGAAAGCCCACTGGGGCATCTCAAGGTGCAACCACATCCTCCTGTGACATGCAGGGTGTTTCTACATGAGACATTACTGTACAGTGGTTACTGCACATTTATTTAGTATCTATATAAGTAAATACTCAATAAACGCACAGAAACCAGAGTTACTGTGCAGTAGTGCTGGTGAGCATCTTTTAAGTGACACTATTGTGCAATAGCCTAACAATGCTGTGCAGTAGAGTATTAGCACTGTCAGTGCTGTGACATGCTACTGCACAGCATTATTCAGCTACTGAACAGTCAGTGTCTTATGTAGATGCCCCCACAGTGTACATACAGATCACACACCCTATGTCAGAGAGCTCTTCACCACACCCTCCATTTCACAGATTCATAGATTGTAAAGAGGAAGGGATCTCAGAAGATAATCAGATCCAGCCCCCTGCACCAAGCACGGAAGATAACTGGGGGCCAGGTGACCCCAGCAAGGTGAGTGTCTAGTTTCCTCTTGAAGATTTCCAGGGTAGCGGCTTGCACCACCTCTGGAGGGAGGTTATTCTACAGTCTGGACATCTTGACTGTGAAGAAGATTTTCCTAATGTTGAGCTTGAATTGCTCTTCCAGGAGTTTGTAAGCAAACTCCTGGTTTTCCCCTCAGGTGCCCTGGTGAACAGTTGCTCACCAAGCCCTTGATGTACTTCCCTAGAGTACCGGTTAGCTGATAACAGGTCCCCTCTCAGCCTTCTTTTCCTCAGGCTGAAGAGTCCCAGATCCCTCAGCCTTTCCTTGTCTGGCTTGCCTTTTAAGACTCTGATCATACGGGTGGCTCTTCTTTGGAATCTCTGAAGCTTTCCCATGTCCTTATTAAAGTGTGGTTAAAGTACTCCAGCTGTGATCTCACCAGTGCCGAGTAGAGCAGAAGAATCACCTCCTTGATTTTGCTGGAGATGCATCGATTGATGCATGCCAGAGTATGATTTGCCCTACTGGCTAAAGCATGGCACTGCTACCTCATATTCATACTGTGGTCTATTATTACCCCCAGGTCCCTTTCAATCATGGTGCTAGTCAGTTTGGTGCTGCCAAGCCTGTAGCTGTGTTGGGGATTGCTCATCCCGAGGTGGAGCACTTTATATTTATTGATGTTGAACTTCCAGGTTCTGATTCACCCAACTTGGTAGCCTGTCTAGGTCTGCCTGTATCTTCAAGCATGGCCACTCTCCCCCATACCTTGGTGTCATCCATGAACTTGGCCAGTGAGCTCTGCATCCCTACATCCAAATCGTTAAAGATGTTGAAAAGTACTGGATTGAGCACTGACCCCCGTGGGACACTGCTGCCCACTTCTTGCCAGGATGAGACAGATCTGCTCACTACAACCTATCCTGCAGCCAGTTTCTCACCCACCTGACTGTTTTGGAGTTAAGCCCACAATCCTCCAATTTTCTTGTGAGGACACCGTGGAATACTAGATCAAAGGCCCTTTGAAAGTCAGATATACGATGTCAATCCGCTCTCACATGTCCAGGTGGTGAGTTACCTGGTCATAGAAGGAGATGAGGTTGGTAAGGCAAGACCTTCCCATGGCAAAGCCATGCTAGTTGTCATTCAGAATTTTACCTTCTGCAAGCTTATCACAGATAGACTCCTTGATGAACTTTTCTAGGATTTTCCCTAGGATAGAAGTTAGGCTGAAGGGCCTAGAGTTACCTGGGTCCTCCCTCCTGCCCTTCTTGTGGATGGGCACAACATTGGCCCTCTTCCAGTCCTCAGGGACTTCTCCAGAGTGCCACAAGTTGTGGAGGAGTTTTGCCATGGTTCTGCAATGACTTCAGCCAGCTCCTTCAGCACTCTTGGATGAAGATCATCCGGTCCTGCTTACTTGTATATGTCAAAAATTTTCAATTGGTCATACACCAATTCTACAGCAATAGTAGGAAGGTGATTATTCCTACCATGCTCATCCTCTCCTCTACCTGGCATAGCTTTGCCCTTGGTCCTGTGAAAGAATGAGGTGAAGTAGTCATTCAGGAGTTCATCTTTCTCCTGGGTACTGGTAACCAGCTCTCCTGAGTTGTTGAGCAATGATCCCACACTCCCAATTATTTTCCTTCTGTTCCCTATGTACCTAAAGAAGGACTTCTTGTTGTCCTTGATTCCCGTTGCTAATCTAAGTTCGGTTGCTGCTTTAACCTGTCTTATCTGTTCCCTGCAAATGTGGGCTGTTGTGGAATAGTCCTCCTTGGAGCCCCCTCCGAGCTTCCATTACTTAAAAGCCTTTTTCTTCTTTCTTAAGAGGACCGTGATTTTCCTGTTTAGCCAAGAGGGTTTCCCAGCCCTTCTGTTACCTTTTCTCTACATGGGAATGGAATTCCCTTGTGCTTCAAGGATTATGTCCTTAAGGAACAACCACTCTTCATACACACCTTTCATCTTTGGTCCCATAACACTTGCCCTACTAGTGACCTAAGCTTGTTGAAAGTTGCGTTTTTGAAGTTCAAAACTTCAATCCTGCTATCCAATTTGTCTGCCTTATGTTGGATAGTGAACAGAATGATTTCATGGTCACTGTTGCCCAGACTTCCCTCTATATTTAAGTTGGTCATGAGCTGGTCTCCTTTGGCCAGGACCAAGTCTAGCAGAACATCACCTCTGGTTGGTCCATGCACCTCCTGGGTCAGGAAGAGCTTCTCGACACAGGTTAGGAAGGACCACAACCAATCCAACGTGGCTGAGTGTTCCTCCCAAGAAATGTCTGGATAATTAAAATCGACCCATGATGACCATGACATATGCACATGCAGCCTCAGTCAATTCTCAGGTGAAGTCCAGATTGAATTCCTCCCCCTGGTTTGGTGGTCTGTAGTATATACCTACAGTTAGGTATCTCTTGCTGTGCCTCCCCCACCACTTGCAACTTTACCCAGAGAGTTTCAAGCTGTCCATTTTTGGAGCTGATGTCAACCTCCAAGGAGGTGTACTGCTCTTTCACATAGGGAGTAATGCCTCCATCTTTCTGCCCCACCCAGTCCCTTCTATGCAGGGTGTAGCCCTCTATAGCTATGCTTCTGTCATGTGAGGAGTCCCACCATGTCTCCATAATCTCTACTAGTTCATAATGCACACTGGAGTGTAGGAGGGCTAGCTCCTCCTGCTTGTTCCCCATGTTCCTGGCATTAGTATATAGGCACCTGAGACCTCCTACTGAGGCCCTTGTCTTCCTGCCCCACTGACGGAGAACTATTCCCTCATCTCCCACAAAAGTGTCTCTCCCAGTGTTGCTATTTACAGGGGTTATTTGTATGTTGGTCCTAGGACATGTTTGAATTTGTGTATCCCATCCCCCTTTTCAACATCCTAGATCCGCTCGTGCTGCCCACCTATTTTGTGGGGCTAAATCCTCTATTGTGCTTTGGAACCTCATGAAACTCTTGTGATAAATAACAGCTACAAAGACAAGGGGTACAACTGCCATAGCTTCCCAAAAGGGGGAAGCCTTAGCCAATACACAGCCCTTTGGAGCAAGGAATATAAAAACGGTTTTACCCCTGGTTCTCCTTATGTCCCAAGTTGAACAGGACCAAATTTGACATAAGATACAAACACTTAAAATGGAGATTGACCAAGAGATTTGCAATACAGTGCCAATGATTCAGTACATGGTATTTAGTATTTGGCAGGGGATTAGGCAGTGTTAGCCTACTTGATATTTGTAATTACCTAATGCTGTGATAATTCCTTTGAAATGGATAATATTGTGTTATGTGATAATGCCTTTGTATTTTTTCCATTAAATTCAAATAGCTTACTTGACCTTCAAGAATGAGCTAGATAGAGGAGCTTTGGTGGCATATATAGTTCTCTCTGAAAAGGTCAGGAAAGGACCTGTCTGTCAGCTCAGAAAAAGAGCAAACTTCCACACTAAGGTACTTTGGAAATGCAAGGCATATGCTCAGTTTGCCAAGAGCTAAATTGCCTTTATGGCATTGGGGATTCCATGCTGGAGAGGGATGGTGTGAACTCGTTAATACAGCAGCTATATGGCTGCTGAAGATTGGGGAATTTTAATTTCTTTTAAGAAATTTTATGTAGCCTTGGAGTCTGTGGAGACCTGGAGTCCTGAGGAGCTTTTTGCAGGTTTACAACTGCAAGGCATTTCAGTGCACAGAGCTGCCAATCTGTTGACTTTGACAAGCAGTTAGTTCACTTAAAAATAAAATCTGAATAAGTCAAGACCTCTCTATGGAGAGTTTTAGACTCCTTTTGTCACGTTATGCCCACTTCTGATTGTATATGTAGTTATGAGTGTCTCTCTTGGGTTATGATGAGAGAAGGTGACATAATTTATTTATAATTTATCATACCTTCACATGTAACCTGATGTTCCAAGGAAAGAAAAATCAGAAGGACAGCATGAAATAAAAAATCAATTTTAGAAACAAATCTTTTACTTTGTTTCTTTAAGGTTTATGCAGATTATATTTTTTACAACAAGTTTAAGGATATGAAGTTAGCAACTTGCTGCTTGACTTCTGGCTAAAATGGTTAACCACCTATTTGCACAAGAATCTTAATAGGGAACATAATTTGGTAAGTACCCTGTTGAAACTGTTGGTCTTATAAAACCAAATGAAAAGCATACAACTTGCATATACTTAATGATAATCAACTCTTTGATCTTTGACTTCAACCACCAAAACCTATATCAATAGCTCTGTTTTAATTTTGTTTTTATAGTATGTGCCTTCAGAGATCACAGCCTTAGCCTCTTACCTTACATTGCAGACTATCCATCTCCTAATCTTCAAATCTATCATTCTTATATTAATTTATAATTTTATAAGTTTCTTTGCTGCCTATCCCACCCGATAAGTAGGGTGGGATATGGTTCATTATACCACTGCTGCTATCAGTGCTGCTCCATGGATGAGATTTTCTGAAGAGAAAGATCAGTCTGTCCTTTTAACCAGAAAACACAAGAAGCTTCTTAAAACTTGGGTTCCATATATACATCAGTTATATTTACAACAGGATACTGAAGTGACACAGATCTTACATAGCTTACTGAAATCCCTTTGTTTCTTTTACTGATATGAAAACTGCATTAATTTCATTTACACAATCAGAGCAAGGAATTTTAGGGCATATTTTGATGTAAAATTCCAGCTTGACTGTATGGAATTTTAATTTTTGCCTACCTAAGTTTCTCTCACAGATGAGATTGTAAAAGTCAAATGACACCACATATATGAACTGCTAAAGACCAATACACCACTAAATTGAATCCCTTTATCTATATAGTTCTTCACTTGCTCAGAAGGTATTATCTTACCCAGAGATAAGGAACATACAAAACAAAATATCTAAAATAGTGGCAGTGAAATGAATACTGAAGGAAAAAAGTCAGTCTCAAAACAATATTAAAACTAAAGAATTTCAACATTTTTTATGTTTGAGACTAAATAAAATTAATATGACCAGTGCATGTTTAGAGTTCCATACCCAGTTGTGCCACTAGATTTCTGTATAAAAGTTCTACAGTTCTAAAATAACTAATACATTTAAGCTAGTTCTCCTGTACCGTCTTTTATGCATACAATAAGACCTAATTTAAGTAACAGAAATATTTCAAAGTAAGCCGAGTAGAAATGATTCATTTATTTTCCCTCGTCAATACTTTATTTTAGCTCCTAGACCTCTCTCACAATTTCCTGTCATGAGACTGCAAGTTTATGATGTCCATGGACTGCTTCTCATGTGTATTGAGCTACATTTAGACAAACATACTGAGATAGCAGCAATCCAAACCAATCCAATTTGGGGTTGCATTAGCAGAAGTATTGTGTACAGAACATGAGGGCTAATAGTACCACTCTACTCAGTGCTGGTTTGGCTTTAGTTGAAATAATACATAAAGTTTTGCATTTTAAGGACAGAAAAAGCTGGAGAATATCCAAAGGCAAATGTTACAAATGATAAAGGAGTTGGTATGCTAACTGTACAAGACATGGTTAGGAGAATTATGTGAACTTAGTCTGGAGAAAAGGAGACTGGCAGAGGCAAAGGGGATAATACCTCTTATTTCAACCTTTCTTCTAGCCTACAAGTTAGGGTAATTTCCGGGTTTTAGCCTTTTGGTGTGTGGGTGGGGGGGGGGGGGGGGGGGGGGGGGGTAGATGTCCATTTGAACCTCCCTGGCAGAGAAGGCCTAGCACCCAGAAGTCATACCTTTAGTCTGGAGGTAAGAACATTAAGGGGATACATGATAGCAGATGGCAAATAAACATTCAAAAGACTACAATAAAGAAGAAAGTGATATCTTTAGGATATAAAAATGGATAATAAAAGCTGGCACAATCACCAGTTTCTGCCTTTTTTTATTTTTTTAAAGAGTGAGCCACAAATGACTTAACACCTTAATACAAGAAGGATTTAATGGGCTGTGAATTTCATTCTCTTACAGACACCTAACTTAAACCTAAAGATATTCACCTATGGTGTCTTTGGTGTTTCCTGTTGGTGAGCACATAGTCACCCAGTGTTCCGGCTGTTGCAAATCCTATTTTGAGGCACCCACATCTTCTGTGAATTGCAGAAGAAATGTAGTAATATAACTTGGAGTTTATTTTGCACCTAAAAAATAGAGGTAAGGAAGCTGAATGTTGCCACACCTAAATTCCTTTGGACTTAGTATGGCCCTTCCATAATAACCTTATAGTATCTCTTCTGCATAAATATTGCCATAGTAGTAACATACTAACTATTGTCACTGTCAGGTAAATTTTCAGACATTATTCTGATAATCCTCATGGAAACAGTGATAAAGAAATAAAATATTTAGCATAAGAATAAGCTAGTTATTGTATATAAGTTTCAGATAAAGACACACTTTATCACCAAGTTCATGGTCAAACATTAGGTAGTGTCCACAAAACTTCTAAAATTTAGTGCTTCGTTACACCCCATTTTGAAGGCTAGTCAGTTTCAAACATCCTATTGTATGAAGGGAAAATAAAAACAAATAGTAAATACAGTTCT
This sequence comes from Alligator sinensis, assembly GCF_000455745.1. NCBI lineage: Eukaryota > Metazoa > Chordata > Crocodylia > Alligatoridae > Alligator > Alligator sinensis. The sequence goes on along the minus strand of NW_005842260.1, from coordinate 279,065 downwards.
GATTATCAACATAAACATTGATCAACTAGGATCAGTTGGAAATGTTGGGCCATGATCCTGCCTCAATCAGACAGTTGAACTAGATGACCTGCAGCAGTCCCTCACAGCCCTCATTTTCTGTGATTCTATAATTCCCTTCAAGGTGCAATATGCATTAGTACCATCCCAGAAATTAATAAGGGTCTCTCCTAATTTAAATATAAACGAATACTGTGAACATTGTGGTAGGTTATGGGAAGTTATCTTTTTAATGCTATATAATTACACTAGTAACTTCGAGGAAACAGACTTGCAATAAATTTCATATACTTATACTTTCTCTTTTACGATTCCTATTACAGAGTAATTCCATAAGCTTCTATTCTTAAGAAGGCTATTTAACCTCTCCTTTGAGATGAACTTCTAATCCCTACATGATTGACAGAAGATTAACTGTACTTTTAATGTAAAGGTAAAATTTTACTGTTTGTATTATAGTTTAATATAAACTGATTCCAAATTCTTCCCCACATGTGCAAGCTTTGGATATACAGGATTGCAGTGGATAGCCCACAGACAGGCATTATTACATTGTAATAGGTAATGTGTGTAACAGCAGATGGAATTGAGGTTCTGAGATGACTGATAATTTGGACTACAACTCCCAGAAACCCCCAGGGGCTGAGGACAGGAGGCAAAAGGAAGAGGAAGCAAGTGGGCAAGGAAGTCTATGGCCAAAGCAAGGGATAGGGGACAATGTTTACAATTCCTACCTGTGAAAAACAGCTACTATAACTCTTCTGCCAGGCATTGGTCAGCAGCAAAAATAGCCAGTTTCACATTTCAGGGGTACCCCATAAATTATACCAGTGGCTCAAGCCCCCACCCACAAATCTGGGAACACTAAATTTTCTGGGGTATCCCTTATAAACAAAACCACCTCCAGAAGAGTGTAAACACAAAAACCCAAATTTATTACAGAAAATTAAAAAAAAAAAAAGAAAACACTAAATATAATTTAAAAACACTATTAACTACAAAGCAAAAAGTCTATAGGTGACACCCTCTTGTGGAGGCTCCACCCATGCCCAGACAGTCTGGGACTTGGGGCTCCCCAAAGGATAGTTTTGGGGGCCTTCACCCCTATACCTGCCATTTAGCATTCAGCTGAGAGTGGGGCATACCAGAGAGTCCTATGAGCTGTTCCTTGGGTTCACTATACCATAGAGAGCTGCTCAAGAGCATGGGTCCTTCTATATTGCAAGGGGCTACATTGCACCTTGACAAGTGGTACAGCACTGACCTCCACTTCTGAATGGTGCCTTTGAGGGGTTAACTGTGGCTTCTGTCAGCATACCGCACCCCAAAATTACTAGTCCCAATCCCAGTTTTGCTGGGCAGAAAACTGCAAAAGAACTCAAAGGAAAGGTCAGGCCTATCTTGGCTTGGGCCTGAACTACAACTAGCACCCAACCACACTGCTTGGTTGGGACAAATTAAAACAAGGGACAAAAGGAGGCCCAAGCCTATCTCGCTGGGCCTGAATTGGGTAGCAAAAGCCAGCCAGGCCTACATTGCACTGAGACTGGGTCTCACCCTGGCTCAAACAGTGCCATTCTTAACCCTGGCCCAAATCTCCCAGCCAAACATAGGGCTGGGGTTTAGCCACACAGGTAGGCTGAAACGCAATAGCTGTGAAACAGCAAAAAAGGGCCTGGGCCTATGGTTGCAGCCTGGACATCCAGTCTCAGTTTTACCACTCTGCTGAGACACTACAATTACAAAATGGAGGGGCCAGGTCCATGTGGCCAATAACTACCAGGACCCATACCTGGTCAGTTTGCTCCAGGGATTAATACCCGCATCATATTCTCCCACTCAAGGCCTGTGTGTCCAAAACTGCCAGGACTCCATTCCTGATCAGTTTGCTTCAGGAATTAATATCCTCATGGTATTATCCCACTCAAAAAGGGAGAAGGAGGGAGGAAACAGTGGTCTCAAACTGTAAGACAGACTTTCTCTCCCTGTACCTGAGGCTTTCCCTTCACATAACTTTCACTTGCCTCTCCATTGAAGGGAGGAGTGGGGAGAGACCCCCACCATGGGGAGCAGTTTTACTGGCTCCCAATTCAGCTGTACAGCTCTTAGAAGCCCCAGGAGAAAGAGTTGAGTTGCTCAACCTTAGTTGAGTTACTCTTATATACTTAATGTGACATCACCCAAGCCTTGTCCAATCGGAGGTGCCATGCTCCATCCTCTATCTTATTTAATCTGCCTGGAGAATCTTCTGCTTTCTCTGGACAATATTTTGCCCATGGCCAGAACAACAGGGGCAATCTTGCCCACATAGAAAACAAAACGAATGACCCCCCCCCCCCCACAAACCCCAATCACAAAAAAAAAACCAAACCCCCCCCCCCCCCACATACACACAATACACAACAACTAAGAGCATATACAACCCAAGAGTGTGTGGGTATTATACTACAAATGAGGACTGTACAGTGGATCTTGGGATCCCACAGGCTTGGTCAGCCAGTCATATGTAAACTGAAAGAGCTGGGCTCAGCCTAGGGGACAGCTGTGGACTCCTGCTGTTTGAATGCTCTGGGACTAAAGGCTTGACTGGAGACCCCTCCAGAGGTATTGGATGAAAATTAAGGTACTGAGTGTATATTACCACAGTTGTTGTAATTTTGTCTTTTACCCATTTCCTCCCATTGGCTCATGACCCTAAAACCTTTGGGCATTTATACAGTTACCTTTGTCTGCACCAACACACCGCAAATCCAGCACATTAGAACAGACTCAATTAATCAAGTTTGCAGAGTGCACAAACTGACACACCTGGGACTGCAAAATGTGCATCAACATGCAGAAAATGGTGGCAGTATGCTTTTAAACTAAAACACCTTTGATGTGCTGTAGTTCAAAACTGTGCTGCCACCATTTTCTCAGTGCTGGTGCGTATTTCACTGTTTATACAAATGCATGCATCACAGCGCTGGGAGCTTTAAAAGCACCCAGCATTGAAGCACGTGTGTGTGGACAAATGCCCTTTGTTTTTCTATCTAAAAATGGGAACTTCCCGCTTTTTCTTGCCCCACTTTCTGGGGTTTTTAGGTTGGCACTAGGCCTGTGCAAAGTGGCTAGTATTTGTTTTGGGTTCAGTCGATTTGGGGGACAGCAATTCAATTCAGTGATTCAAAACAGTGTCCTGAATTGATTTGGCCAAATCAGATTTGGAGATTTGGCTGCTGCTGAATCAGCTGAATCTCTGAATCACACAGGCCCCATCCCTTGCCCTCTCTCCCAGCCCCAGCAATGGCTGCCCTGCCCACCCCAGTTCTGGCACTTTGTAAAAAAACAAGCCCCCACTCACCAGCTGCTGCCGGGCGAGGGCACAATCCCTTCTGCTCCCCACTGTCCCACGCTGCATGGGGGGATCTGTCACAAGCCCCCTGACCCCCACCTCACATGGGTGCCTAGCCCACTCCAGCTCTGGCTCTTTAAAAATAACAAAAAACAAGCCCAAACTCATCAGTTCTTGCCCAGCAGGGTAGTGGTCCCGCTGCCCCTCAATGCCACACACTACATGGGGGGATCTTTCATGAGCCGCTGCAGGAGTTTGTGAGCCCAGTTTTTGGGTTTTTTTTCTTAAAGGGCCAGAGCTGGGGTGGCAGGGGATGGGGACCTGGCAGGGGTCCCCCCCATGGTCCCCTCCCCTTTCCTTCAGCTCCCCCCCCTCCCCAGTTACCAGCTTGGATTCTGGGCCCTGCTCCTTGTTGCAGTGGGTGGAGACTGCCCAAATCACCAAATCCCTCTGAATCTTTTCTGAATTGATTCAAAGAGTTTCAAATCAATTTGGACCTTTTAATTGGTCCCCCAATTTGATTCAGATTCAGAGATTCAGCCATTGAATCAGGCTGAATCTCCTCTGAATTGAATCAGCACCCATAGCTATGCACAGCCCTAGTTGGCACAGCAGTTATAGTGAGAAGTATGCCATTCAAACACAGTCAAAAGCAAATGTACAGCTGTTCAAGCAGTTTGTCACAGACAAAAAAAATGGCAGCTCTGCAACAAAATACTAGCATTTTTCAACAACAACTTCTCAGCAACACAATGATTTCTAGTGTCACAATTAAGAATTATGCATAGCATCACAGGGCATGGCTTGGTCCTTCAGGATTCCAAGAGGCTTTGGTGGGTAGATGTTGTTCCCCTTGTAGCCAGCCAATTGGTACTTTCCTCTGTCTTTGGATGATCTTGGTAACCTCAGAAGGGGGCTCGTGGAAAATATCCTGGGTTCACCACACATTGGCCACCTGGCTCTGGAGCACTTCCAGCACAAGCTCTCACCATGCTCTGCAGTGCTCTAGGCAACCATATACTTGGAGAGCTATACGCACATTTCATACTATGTTTTAGTAGCACTGCAAATTTCAAATTTCCCAGCAATTCTCACTACTTCAAATGAACGCCCATCCAGTCCCACAGATGGAAATCTCCATTAAGATTTTAAACAGACTTTCTAGCATTCCAAAATATATCACATACTTTTATGTACACAGCCAACAGGTATGTTTTCCTTGGTGTTCTGGAGTATGACACTACTGATGCTGCTTACCCACCCACGCTCACCATGCAAATATCTAACAGAACTAAGGCAGTGAAGCCACCTTTAGGGGATCCCATACCACCAGAATCAGCCCACCAACATAGCTCAACAGCAGTACTAGGTTATACATCCCCCCTCCCCACAAAAAATTGCCTGATCTCTAATGCACATATGGCAGCTGTTTTTTTTTTGGAATGGAAATACAAACCGAGACAGCAAGATCAGTACAACCAAAGATCCTGATTATATTAACATTCATGTGAAAAAAATCTAATTGATTTTATTGAGCAGTATGAAGCCTTAATAGTGTAAATCTGCAGAGCTTTTTAGAGTGGTGTTCCTGATGCTTGTGATCCAGCTATACTGCCAGTCACCATTGGGTAGCTCCCCCATTCCCTCTGGTATGGGATGGGGGAGATAGAGAAGGAGGGGGGGGGGGCAGGAGGTGACTATTAAAATTCAGAAGGAGGGGTGGGAAAGAAAGCAGGGGTGCAATGGAGTGGAAGAGGAGAATATCTTACCTCCAGTAAGTAGCAACTGCCTAGGGGAGGAAGGAAGAAGAAAGGGAGGGAGAAAGTAAGTAGGCTTTATTTTGAGCACCACTGGTATAAAGCAATATCATTATTTTGAGCTTCTGCTTTACCAAAGCAGGGTGGGAAGGACACCTTGACACTTTGTTTTTTCTTCTTGGAACAGAACAACATATTCAGAAGATAAGTTGGGTTTTACTGCCCTGGAAAATAATAATTTCCTTAATTTGAAATCCTGTACAGCCTTAAGATTTCTGAAGCATGCCTCTAATCTGTAAAAACAATTCTTACAAACATTTTCCCTAACTTTATTAACTGCAACATATGGTCAGTGGTAATAATAAGCCTAATAATGATCAGGAAACAAAACCATCCCCAGAAAGTCTGGTAGCCATTAAAAGCCTACACTTTGATCTCCCCAATATTTCTCAGCACCCTGCTGGACTTTCCACCAGCTGTCACTTACACAGCTCGTCCTCATTCTCTGAGTATCCATCCAAATATCAGACAAAGATAGTTTTCTTAATAAGCATTGCAATAATGGCTTGATTTCTGAAAGTTTCTATGTCATGATCTTAATTCTGTCTCCCACAGTTGGCTAGCAAAAATGTCCCTCTTATTAGCAATCCTGTTTTAAAAAGTCTGAACTGAACCCAAGCTTGTATCAAATACCTTTCTGCTTCCTGTAACTGAGGCCTGCAAAAGTGGCAGCTCACATTTTCCTAAGAGAAAAAGTAAAGAAAAAAAAAGCTTCCCCCCCACCCCACCCCCTCTTAAACCAGGCAAGGAAGAAGAAAATCTCATTCAGATGTATCAGGTTAGGGATTTGACATTTCAATTTTAGATGCTCACTTTCATTGAAAGGGAATCTATAAAATAATAATGAGATCTTGACTTTAATCATGAAAAATAATGAATAAAATGATATGAAGACAGAGAGTGTGTGTCTGTTTACATTCAGGTGCATATGCAGTCCCATGGCATTTAATTACATGTGAAAGTGGGAGAATGGAAGACTGGGTGGGAAATGCTTACCCCTTACCCTCTGTCAGTGTCCATGCATAGCATTTCAAACCCAAAATGTCTACCTGGACAGTAGGACTTTGGGAATAGTTCAGTTTTTATATGAGACAATACCCTGAGACACCCACCACACCCAAAGCAAAATAGTCTGAAAGATAGGACTCTCATCCTGCTTCAAACCACTAGTCTGATGCTCTTGAATCAGACTCTCCTCCACCCCAGCTACATCCCCTACCAATTACTCTTCTGAAGTGTAGGGGGAAGGGGAATCTTTCTGCTTTAGAAATAAAATCCTATCCTAAACTTGGACCTTTTACATGACACTTTTCATGAGTTTCAGTTTTGTTTAATTAGCATTTCCAATAAAAAAAGCTGTTTCATCAGAACATTTCTGCGAACTTGAATCTGCCTACTTTCTGTTTCCCAACTTTGATGAGAGAATATGTAAACACAGCTAAATAAAACAGTTATAGGTATGGCATACCTATCTATATGGGGAAAAAAATGAACATTTTAATAAACTCATTAAGAGGGTTATTACATGAGCCTTCTAAATGAGCCTGAATCCAGTTTTAAGGACTTAGTCCAATTATCAGTAAACATAGATCCAGGTTTGGAAATATTTCTGTGCCATGGTTTTATATTCAATCCATGAGAAATTCACATGGTTTTGAGAGACTCAGATGTTTTGACAAAGTTTTAGTTTGAAATTCTGTACCAATCCTGAAAGCAGAACTTGAAATACAAGCACACAGATCAAGAAAAAGAAGGAAAGTTTGAGAGAAACTGCTGTGAAGCAAAGCTACTTTGATTTGCACATCACTATTAATGAGCCAAAACATGCAGCCAACTCAGTAACATACAAACATTTTCTTCAAAAAAGAGAAAGTCTCCTATTGCAGCCTGCCATCACTGAAATTACTATTCTAACATCTAAAACAAGCAAAGAGGAAGAAAAAAGTGAAAATAGAAATACTTTGATTGCATTCATTACACTACTTATCACTACACCTTGATTTGTCAGTGATTTTCAGTGTTCTCTACTCAGACTCCTATTGCAGCAAAGGTTTTTTTAAATGCGTCTACAAGAGGTAGCTTGTAGAACTTAGCTTTTTAAATCAGTTTTGCATAGGTTTATTGGCTTTTCCTGTTCATATTATTTTCCACACTTTCCTGTTATTCATAAACCTTTTGCCTCTTATATAAGGCTATTTCTTTTTTCTTCAAGAAATCTTAACTCTAGTTATTTCTCATGGTTGAAGGAATACATATATTACTGTGACTATGGTATATGGTATGTAGTTTAATCTCCATTCTATTTCAGTGATGAGTCCTGGGAAGTAGACCAAAAATGTGTTTTAAATCCCAGTAAAACTCTAAAAGGTTACTTTTCTACTCTATTTTCATTTACTACATTTAATTATTTTTGCTAGTTGCATGTGTTCCAAGAGGAGTAAAATTGATAGCTTGAATTAAGTATAAAACTTCACTTACAAAGCCATTTATTTTTAGAAAAGATGCCACATGTGTGTGTGTGTGTGCGCGCGTGCGTGTGTGTATATACACACACCCACCCACCCACCCATCTGCAATTGGGTGTGAACTTACAGACTGTACAAATAAAGATGTCTGCTAATACTAATAGCTAATACTAATGTGAATTGAACTGAGCATTTTCACATCCGTATATTTTATATATGTGCACCAGCATGGGAGGTACACATTTTTGTACAATCAGCTAAGGTAGCCTTTTCATTACACAACAAGTATCCTTTTAGTGTCCATACATACATTCCAATTAAATGGTCTGAGTTTCCTGGTTTACTTTGAGCAGCCTAAACCCCTATCAATAGAGCATGCAAGCATTCAGCATCCAGGAGAAGAGGCATACAGGCAGCTTGTGCTGGTGAATTAGGACTGTGCAAAGCAGAATTTATTTGCTTCTGATTTGGATTCAGTGATTTGGAAGGACAGTGATTCGATTTGGCGATTCAAATCATGGTCCTGATTTGATTTGGCTCAATCGAAAGATATTCAGCAACGAATCTTATTCGGCCATAGACTATACAGGCAGGCAGTGCCAGCAGGAGCAGCTGGGGTTGCCCCGGTTTGAGCTGGCAGCCCTGGGAGAAGCTGTGGCTTGTCTGACTGCTCCCCTGGCTGCACCCCCACTGGGACAAGGCAGGAAGTGTTGACAGCCCTGGTAGAAGCTTCAGGGCTGGGGAAAATGAACCAGGAACTGGGGAAATAGAACCAGGAGCTACAAGGAAGCCCCTATTCATTCCCCCAGCCCCCAGTCATTCCCCTCAGCACCCAGTTCAATTCTCCAGTTCCTGGTTCAATCCCCCAGGTCCCTGATTATTCCCCCAGCCCCCACGGCTTCTCCTGGAGCTGCTTGAGCTGGCAGTCTTGGGAGAAGTCTCAGGGACTGGGGGAATGAACAGGGGCTTTCCCCCAGCTCCCAGTTCAATTCCCTAGCTCCCAGTTCAATCCCCCAGCTCCCCGATCATTCCACCCAGCTCCTGTGGCTTCTCTTGGGGCTGCCAGCACTGCCTGCCTTGCCCCAACTGGGGGTGGGGGGCATCCAGATGAGCTGTGGCATCTCCCAGGGCTTGTCTGGCTGCTCCCCCAGCTGCTCCCACTGGCACTGCCTAGTGTCTGCCTGTACAGTCTATGGCCAAATCTCTGAATTGATTTGGAGGCTTCTAATCCAATTCAGAGAGATTAATGGGTCTCCCAATTAGATCTGGATTTGGAGATTTGGCCCCTGAATTGGGTTGAATCTCCTTCAAATCAAATCATCTACCAAAGCTTTGCACAGCCCTACTGGTGATTTCCTGCAGACAGGGTGCCCCATGCATGCATTCCAGCATGCTCTGTGGGCACTCCAGGCTGTTTTAGATGACAAAGAGCAGTTGAGCACACTCTAGGGGAGAAACTCTGAGCATGGCCCCTCTATTATTAGCTGCAAGTGCATAAGTTTCTCTGCTCCCACCCTGCCAGGGATCCCCACCTATATGCACAAAACCTTGGACCTAGAAACAGTATCATATCATTTTTGTCATGTGGCATGACTCTCACCAGAGGCTGTGGGACATTACATGTACCAATATGTAGATGATTTAGGAGATAGTCACCCATGCCTTCTAGCCTAGGATCCAGATGTCTAGCCTCCTGCATGGGACCACTTTTAGTACCTTATGGCCACCAGGCCCATACTGAATATGGGGAGGTGTATGACAATGTACTTACACCTGGCTGAGGAAGCTAATTCCCCAAGTCCCAGACCAGAGATGTCTTGGTGCAGGTGGAGAACATGTGAGTTAGCTCTGGCCTACTGCCCCCCTGCAAGGGTGCGTGGGGGGCGATTCTTTCCATAATAGACAGATAGGCAGTAGGGCTGTGTGATGCTTAGGGTGGCGATTCAATTCAGAGGAGATTTGACCTGATTCAGTGGCCGAATCTCCAAATCTGAATCAAATCAGGGAACCAACTTAAAAAGTCTGAATCAATTCAAAGCTCTTCAAATCTTCGGAAAAGATTGAGAGCGCCTTGATGATTTGGACAGTCCCCAGTGGCTGCAGCAGGGAACTGCAGCTGGACTTGGAGCAGATAAGTAGGGGTGGGAAAGAGGGAGCGGACAATGGGGGACAGCTCCCGGCTTTTTGAAAAAAAAGCTGGCGCTCACTGGGTGCTGCCAGGTGGGGGGTGATCCCTGCTGCAGAGCCCCCCAAGCAGCACGGTGCAGTGAGGAATCGCAGGAAGGGAGAGTTCAGGTTTTTTCTTGGTTTTTTTTTATTAAAGGGCCAGAACAGCAGGAGATGGGGGGCTCATGTAGAGGCCCCTATGCAGCGTGGGACAGCAGGGATTGCCCCCCACCTCCCAGCAACACCCAGTGAGTTGTTTGGTTTTTTCCCAAGTTCCGGGAACTGGGGTGGGTAGGGCAGCTATTGCTGGGCTGGAAGAGTGGGTGGGGGATGGCCCTGGCCTGCATGATTCGGAGATATGGAAGCAGCCCAATCTCTGAATCATATTCGACCGAATCAATTTGGGACAGTGATTCGAATCACAAAATCGAATCACTGTCCCCCCGAATCATCCGAATCCAAATCCAAACCAAATACTAGCCACTTTGCACAGACCTAATAGATTCCACTATCTTCTAAGTAGATATAGCAGGCCTTAGAATACACACATAAGAAGGAGCAAGTGCAATCTGTACAGTAGACTGAACTATACAAATAATCTTGTGTTCAGTAGCTTGTCTAACTCTATTCCAACTATACGGTTGGTCCAACAAAAGATATCACCATAAAAAAATCCTTGCTTCTTTGAGATTATAAAGAAATTAGTGTCTGCCTGTTAAAATAAAGCCATTTTCTAAAGTGACAGCATGGTGTCAGAACCAACTGATGTTAAAAAAGAAAAAAAGAAAATTGTGAGAAGTGGAATGTGCTCCTCATGTCTTCTCCTGTCCTAAGAAAACTGTTAATAGATGTTTAAAATGCTGTAGAAATAATAAGCACTAAAAGACCTTGCAGATGTTATAAAGAAAAGTCACTGAGAATTACAATCATCATATCAGTCTAATTTCAATGAAAGGTCTCTTACATTCAGTAACAAAGTAGGGTGAAAAAAATTCAGTCTGATTCAGAATTGAATGGGGGTCTGCTTAAATGGAGTTTCAAAGAGTCAGCCTTTGGAAGGAAGGTCAGTAGACTGTAAAGATTGCAATTTCTCCTGCTTATGTGTGCAATCTCAACACAGTTATCTACCAAATTTAGATGAACTAACTAGGTCCATTCATTCTAAAGCACTTGTGTGCCAGATATTTTGTTTTGGGGCCAGAAACCCATCTACAGCTGAAGTGCCAAGTCAATGGCCTTAATATGAATAAACTGGGAAACAGCAGATCTATTGAAGAAGCATATTGCACAGGTAAAATGACATGGCTTTTTTATTTTTATTTTTCTTATAAATCACACAAGATTTTCCATCTGTATTCTTTATTATTTTTTCTATGTAAAACTTCACTGGTGGTGAATTCTGAAGAAGGTTATCCAGGTAAATATTTCATACATGTTCACCAACAGGGTGAATGAGTATGAAATAACTAATTTGCCAGTCCTGCACAAAAAAAAGTATTAAGATGGACATCATAGTCCAAATTCTTATGTTTTATACTGAAAGGCATAAGAGGAAGGAAAAGTAGTAGTTCAGCTATATGTTATTGTCTTCAGACTGTGTTGCATTGACACTGGACTTGTTTGATTTTTTACTGAATTTTAATAAGTAGGAAAAAGTAAAAGTTGTATCTATTATTTATCTATTTGAAACATGTGACTAACATTATTGTGATAATTACTAAATTTCCACATTTATGGCAAACAAAGTGCATGTACATAAACACACACATATATATATACACACACATATACAAACATATACATATACACATATATACATCTATACATATACACAATTTGATGTTCACCATATTTCCATATGCATCTAAATCCAGGCATTACAATTAGTAATATCTTTTAAATTTCGAAACTTACTTTAATTACAGTTGAAAAAAATTTGAACCAAAATAATTTTAACTACAATATAGTATTACTATTATATAATATTATCAAAGTAATTACAGTATTATCTAAAGTGCCCCATATTTTGCCCAGAAATTACTCTGTTAATACTGGAAATATAGAAGTACTGTTAGCTACTTTTGGTTAGTTAAAATTTTAAGGCTAATAGTAATATGAAAATTAGTTGATTAAAAAAAAATCAATAAGAACCATGTTGTTCATTTAAAAGCAAAAAATTAAGTAATATATGCCTCAAAGTATGAAAACTCTGTGCTTTCAAGATTCAGGTTCACCAATTATCACAGATTCTGGCATTTTGGGTTACAAACTGTCCAGAAAGAAAAGCACTTTCTTTCTTTCTAAAGAAATAAATATTTGCCATAATGTTATAATTAAATTATTTCCTTATGAAATACCCTGATGAATCAGATTCTTTTGCTGTGCTGTTGGGATTATCTAATCTGTTAAGAAATGCACAGCATGGGCTCCTCTAGTATAAAGTAAACTATTTGCTTTGGTGGAATGATGAGAACAGAGGATCTGGGGCTGCACATTTCGCATCAGAATGGGAGGGAAATTTTAAAAAAAAAAAAGGTTTTTTTGGAAAACATACAAAAAGACTTAGAAGAGATTCCAAGAAAAACTCTCAACAAAACCATGTGACATAACCTCACTATAGTTGACATCACTGCCAGGGCTGATCCAGGGAAGTAGGAGAGAATATATAAAAAAATTAGTCATATTACTATCCAAATTGTATCTGGCAGGAGAACTAAAAGTCTGCATCTGTTGCTGGGAATTAGCTCTGCTCCCGACAGAGAGAATACACCTTGAGTTTTTTGTTGCATCTTTCATGAAACAAAACAAATTACAACAAAAATCTTCCATATATTCCCAAACCTAGCAGATGGATAGTAAATTCCTCAAATGACTGCAGGGCCTAAGACAATAAAACTATTATTTCATGAAATGAGTGGATCACATGATTGATCAAAGACTACAGTATAGTATTTTTCTTAGATCTTCCAGGATATCAGAATGAGAGAACTTCCCAAATTCAGAGTGCCAGATTAAATTGGTATAGTGATGGTATCTCAGCATTTCCCTCAGTAAAATGAAGCCAATAAATTTAATTCTCCTCTCAATAACAGCAGATACATAAGCAATTTCTCACATTTATCACTGTTCCCCATTTGCAGTACCCCTAATATTGTTGGCTGCTGGAGTGCTCCAATCCTGATCAGGGTAAAAATGTCTTGTTGGCTGCTGGAGTGCTCCAATCCTGATGAAGGTAAAAATGTCCCCCCTGCCATTCCTACTACTGCTAACACTGGTGGAGTTGCAATAGTCAAAAGATTAACGGGAAAAAAAAAAATGGTGTAACGGTGAAGTTACACATTACACATAGACCATAGTGAGGACACTTAAAATCCAATGAAAGTGTTCACACATTAAAGCTCGTGAATGCATGTTAACTGCCCTCTGAGTGTCTCAGAGTTACTCCACTTCAGATGAAGGTTAACTTTGGGTTGTGTTACCTACCTTGAGTTAGGGTAGCTTCAGTCTACTTCACAGAGATAAAAAGAGGAATTTGCAGTCCTCCAGCATCCCAGGATGCACTGCTCACTGCAGCACCCAACCAAAGCAAGGAAAGAGCCCAGATGTCCTGGTTCCTAGTCAGGTGCCTGGTTGCTATCCCTCTAGGGGCAACTCAGAGCTGCACAGGCAAGAAACAGTATTAATCTTTAATGTGCAACTGCTCAAATGGTCCAACTTGCACTGCTTAGAATTCAACAGATTTAGTAGGGTCTAAGCGTAATGTATAACTTCACCCTTAAAAGAGGGCAGTTATACCAACCTAGGTCTGGAGTAACTCTATTAAGTTACTTAAGATGCAGGGTGTTGGGATTACAGTTTTTGGCATCTGGCTAAATATTGACTCAAATGCTCTTAGGTCTGCATAATGCTAAGAGGTGAGTGCCTTGACAGGTGACAGACCCAGTGCTATGAGCTGTCAGAACTGTCACTTAAGAGGAAGTGGAATCATTATGAGCAGAAAGGATTAATTTCACCTCTGACTCTTGCACCTCTTGTCCAGTGGCAATGTAACAGAGCAGGTTGGCCTTGTTCTGGGTGTTCAGTCTTTTTTCAGAGCATGTGAAATTACTGTGGTATTAAGAATTCTTGCATATCACAGCACAATGTTTTTCTGTATGAATGTAAAGTTATATTTGTGCTAGGAAAATAACATGGTGCAGAGGATGGGGATAGAGTTGGCAGAGGGTGGGGGGAATCAAATATAGGCCAAGCCTAAAATAAAGAAATTAATGCACCTAATGCACCTTTTGCATCAGGATCTGGGGAACGTCTGTTCACCAGATTGCCCCAAGGGATAACAAGGATCAATGATCATAAACTCCTCCATGACCATTTTAGGCTGGACATAAGGAAAAACCTCTTTACTGTCTAAGCCCCCAAGGCCTGGAATAGACTCCCTCTAGAAGTGGTGCAGGCACCTACTCTGGAATCCTTCAATAAATGTTTGGATGCTTATCTTGCTGGGATCCTTTGACCCCATCTGACTTCCTGCTCCTGGGGCAGGGGGCTGGACTTGATGATCGTCAAGGTCCCTTCCAGCCCTAATGTCTATGAATCTATTAATCTAATTGCTGGACCAGCTAATAGCATTTCTGGAATTATTTCATTAATTAACAAACCTGGTGGATTTTATAAGGTGACTGAATTGCAAAAAAAGTGTAACATTGCATTTCTACCAATGATTTTCCATGACCTCAGAACAAAATCTGTGTCAAAGTGTTAGGTATACAAAGACATATATTATGCATTATGATGTTATAGTTGTTTCAAGACCTACATGCTGTTATAAAGGAGGCTGCATGATCACTACATCAGAAGATAATTGCTAACAATCCTCTAACCACCGACAAAACTGGTTAGCAGAACTGGTTTTAATCATTTTCAAAGAGTAGCCAACATCTGAAATTCGTTGTAGGGTCAAGTTTAATTCAGATAACTTCAAAGTGACTCCAGACATTGATTTCAGTTTGTGGGTAATAAAGTTCAGGATTTTTGAGGAGCTTTGTGCATATGGAAACCATTTACTATGTGGCCTTAAATAATACTGGAGATCATGGGAAACTGGTGCCTCTTCAGTCTGGGGGGCGAGACCCACAGAATCTGCCACCAGTGTCGGCAGTAGGAACGAGGCTGGTGAGAACCCGCAGAAGCCGCCGCCATCATTGGCGGCAGGGATACCCTGTTGTGGGGGCACGGGACCCCCTGTGTCACCCCTACCAGTTGCCTATGCTGGATTTTTAAAAATCTTCCCCTTATTTAAGGTAATCCCTCTAGATGAGGCACAAGACATATTGGTACATCTTGCTCTGTACTGTCAGTGATGATTCTTTTCTGTAGATTAACAGCAAAATTTATTCTGAAATATTTTCCCGAGTTCCAAGTTTGTTTAAGTAAAGTCAAAATTATCTTCCAAGATTCTTTCCTGCATTCATGCCATTTTGCCTTCCCATCCTACACCCATAACTATCTGAGAATTTCAGCTATCCTTTTCTTTCTGCTAGGTCTTAGTTCCAGTGGCGACCAACTTTTTAAGCAGGA
>NW_005842260.1:253212-263657 GCF_000455745.1 Alligator sinensis | reverse complement strand
TATTAGCTCTACACCCCTGCCAAGTGCCACTCCAATTACTTTTCCACACCTCATCTGTTGCTCTGCTTTTTGCTTCCTGCTCTGTGCTCCCTGCTCGATCTGCTAGTCTGCTGCCTGTCCCTTCCCCAGTCCATACAGAGATTCCCTTGCTACTTGTAGCCCTCATGCTGTAGGTTGGCCCTTTCTGATTTATGCCATTCACCCTCCAGTTAAAGATCCAGTCCTATAATTTATTACTGTGCAAGGTAAGATAAAATAAGATACAAAGACAGTAACCTGATTACTTAAAGATATGCATCATAGAGCAAAATTTGATAAATCTCACCTTAATTTCAGTACTATGTCAGTTTATGTTTTGAGTCTAAGGCAGGGATGTACAAAGAGTTGTGAGTAATATACTCACTGGCAGGTTGGCAATGCTTGATGCACCAATGAACTTACAAAGACAATAAATAAATACAATATTAATGCAGTGTCACTTATCAAAGGACTACACAAAATAACAAATTCAGACCATGGTTTTCTAGTTCCTTGTTCAGATGATACATTTTGATTTCAGTAGGGTAAAATTAGGGCATGGTGAAAGTGTTAGACTATAATTTTAGATGAGAGGGTGTCAATAAGAGTGAGATCAAGTCTTTAATTTCTATAGTATTCTTATGGTCACTAGGGGAAAAAATATGTGATTGTCTCCATTCACTTAGGTTACCAAAATAATCATTGCTTCTCAAATACCTTGGTGTCATTTGGAGTTTAATAAAACTCATTAATACTAATCTCAATAATAATTTTACCTCTGTATCCCCTGCCTGGTTACTACTATGCAGTTGTTAAAAAAATGAATAAAAGCAACGGAAGCTTGTGTTCTGCATGAGCCAAGGAAGTACTAACACTCTCCAAAATCTTTTTTCAAGCCCTCTTATTCCTCAGCATAAGTAAATTCTATATATAAACCAAGTCTCTTCCTCTTCTTTAGCCCAAGATCTAGAGGGTTGCAGCAGTGAAGTTGCTCACCACTTTCACTGCCATTATCTTTGCCCCAGCCTGCTGCCCCACATAGCCACTCCCAGTAGCTGGAGCACTTAGACCGGCAGGGGATATTGGGGGCAGGGAGAGGGGGTGGACAAGGAGCTGGCACAGGAAACGGGGACTTGACTGCCCCCAGCTGACTGAGGCATGGGGGGAGCCTTAGAATCTCTCCAGACATGGGGAGTGACTGTGTGGGACTCCCCAGAGTTGCTCCTGCCCTGCTCCACTTGAGGCTTGCAGGGAACAGCTGCATGGGGTGCTGGGATCAGCTGTGAACAGTGACAGGGCAGCAGCACACAGGTTCCTCCTACCAGTGCCTGCTACCAGCCAAACGTTCTTTGCAGCTGCTCTTCTTAGCCACCTCTCTGCCTATTAGGTCCAGAGAAGAAAGAGAAGTGGCTCTGGGGCTCCCACACGTGCCCAGATCATCAGGGGACAGTGGCAATAGGGAAGGGTATCCCCCTTTCTTGCACCAGCTCCCTGGCCACCCCTCAGTTTGCCCCACTGGCCAGGTGGCTCCAACTGTGCTTCAACCCCACCTCCCACTGTGGTCTGTTGAGTTGTGTCCAATACCCCCTTTACTAAATCCTAGTTCCACCCTTGCCCACTGATTACACATTCCTACTCTTTAATTTAAAAGAGAAAAATACTTTTCAATTGGACCTGATAATCTAATGGGGACTACTGGTACCTGGGTTCCTAAAGAGGCAGACTATGCTGTTATAGACAACCTCCTAAATAATGTCTAGGAATAACACTTCTTGGTCATGAGGTTTTCCATAGATGTGTAAGATCTTTCTCACTATAAAGTAACCTACGCTTCCTCCATGTCTCACAGACATTTGCATCTGGAAAATCAGAAGAAAGTTGCATTTGACTATTGTGATTCTTCGTTCAGGCCTACACATTGCTTTGGGAACCTCACAGAATGAAAGGGGCAATGCTTATGAAGAGCAATGCTTATTAAGAGGCGACACAACAATGACATTTATTTTCTCTATAATTAGACTGAATGATCTAAAATTTACCTGCTTTAGGGTGCCTATTCATGAGCACAGAGCCTGCTCCAACATGCTGTAATTACAGTGCATCAGAGAAGATTTGATTAATCAGACTTGATTAATCGAGTCTGCTGGAACATGTTAATAGCATCCCACACCTTGTGTATCAGTATCCCCATGCTTCAAAATGGTGGCAAGGGTGCTTAGTTTAGTTCAAGCACCCCCATCTCCATTTTGAAGTGTGGGGATGCTGATACATGAGATACTCTGGCACTTTAATTAGAGTGGCTCTTGAAGCTGCTATAATTAAGGTGCTGCCCACACCACCCTTGGAACATGAGTAAAAGTGCCCTTAAATTTTAAAATAAATTCTTTTATTCTGCCCAGTATTATTCTGCCCACAAGGTCTCTTGTATGGCTCTTTGGATTCTTCTGTCTGAGGGCCCAATTCAAAACCTCTAGTTTTAATGAATGGGAGTAGCAGAATCAGACTCCATTTCTAGAAAGCCTCATTCCTCCTCCATTGTTCTATGTTCAAAGGCTCTCTCATAGGGTTTTTTGTTGTGTTTTTTGTTTTTTTAAATAATGGTCATGCTTTACCAAGCAAGGCATTCTACTTCACAGGTTTTCGCAGCAGTGTTTGCAACACATTTTAATTTCCTTTGGCAAAGAAGGGCAATTGTCTGTCCCATTGAATACATAGGCAAAAAAGTGATTTTGCAGTTAGAAAGATATATAGGAATAATCAAAAGCCGATCAATAGCAACCAGAAGAATACATAAGGAAACAATGGAGTTTGCAGAAATGTAATAAGTTTACTGATTTAATATCTTCACCTATCAAATCACTTCACATTGTATTATTCAGCTGGAGCGATACATGTCATATGGTCTAGAGACAAACTGGTACTTAGCCCCAAATTTGATTCAATGCAACTTTGCTGAAGAATACAGATGATTAGAAAGAAAAAATAGGTTGTCAGAGGAAGCACAGTAACCTTTTTCCTAGAATACAGATTAGATTTTACTACTGAGTTCACTTTGTATGTTATTAGCTATTGTGAGATGCAAGTGTGCTGGGTTATAAATAGGATTTTTTTTTATTGTGGAAGATGCTTAATCTCTCAGTATTTGTATCCAACTTCATTTAATAAAAATGTATCACTATGTAATGTTAATACTTCAAATACAGGGGTTAGATACAGGGGCAGATCCACAGGGGTTCAGTGGAGCAGTTGCACTTCTGCTCCACCCAAAGTTTAAAACCAGCTACCTAGAAATGGCAGCAGCACTTCTATTCAGGCAGGGCTGAGGGAGACAATTTACTTCATGGCTCATTATAACCTACCCAATTCCTGCTAATCGCTCTTCACTCCACAGATGTTAATAG
The DNA here is from genome assembly GCF_000455745.1 of Alligator sinensis. Taxonomy (NCBI): domain Eukaryota; kingdom Metazoa; phylum Chordata; order Crocodylia; family Alligatoridae; genus Alligator; species Alligator sinensis. Next base: position 260,238 of record NW_005842260.1, on the reverse strand, counting down.
CCCTCTCTCCTTTTTAATAGTCTTGATGTTCCATTAAACAAGATATTTTTAATTCTGCAATTTTTCTGTTTGTTAGCCATTCCATGTAATGTCTCTGTTCTATTTCACAGCCCTTCACAATTTTTAGCTAAAAACAAACTCAGGTGTGACAATAACTGGCAATAAAATGTTGAATGCACTGTCAAGATTCTCAAGAAGGCTAAATTTTGTTTTAGGAATCTAAATAAGAGATTTACCTTTAAGCTATAATGACTACAGGAGTAATAAAACAAAATATATTTCACTATTTTTTGTGGTTAGGTTTTTGTGTTTTTTAAACTTTGTATCTAATCTAGCAAATCAGTGCACATTCCAATAAAATTGTATTTGTTTTTACTTTGATCTTAAACTGAATAACATAGTGTGGGCCTTCTAGCATATTAGTAAATCTTATAGTTTCGCTTTAACTAGAGAAAAATGGTTTTTTTCTATGTGATGATGCACCACACTATCTGCACCCCAGTCTTCAAAAGCCCAGATCCTCCCATATTATTATATGCATGTATAGAATAGCCAGAGAAGTACTAAAAGTATAACAAAGCCTGGAAACACATTATTACAAGATGTATGCATCCATTTTACAATATTTCATGGTCAGAAAAGTAACCTAATCAGTGACCATTTTAAGGGTAGTATATTATGACAACTTTAAAGGAAAAAAGCTTCATTTTAAGAGGTTGGGTGCTAAAAGTAATAGGTCATTTTAAGGTATTTTAAATTAGGTCCTGAAATCAAAAGACACATTTGAAAGTCTAGGACATGTACTGTATTTACATATTTTGAAAAGAATATGAAGACATAACCCTTTATGTCCATGGATGTCTTTTATACGTTTCAAAGTGTCTCTCTAGGCAGATGGATCTATTTATGTTCTTCCAGGATCAGTTATACAATGCAGATACATGTATAGGCCAGGATAATTTGTTGAAACATTTTTTATATGTTTTTTCCAAGTTGTATGAATTTGCCAAAAAGTATTTTACACACATTTTTAAAATGCAGCTAATAAGAAAAAGGTATGCTTTGCTCTCATGGACTGAAACTACCTGGTTTATGAAAAAAGCCACACAAAAGTATTTTTCCAAATTTCAGGCACATTGCAGAGGACTGTCACTGAATCAGGCCATTATAAGAATGAAATAATTTCAAGCTGTACATACAAAAAAGGACTTTAGTTTACTTCATTCACATTTGGGATCATTTTTCTCAGCATAACCTTTTGCATTTATAATATGGCACCAGCTTGGCATCTTCAAATCTCATAGTTTAGATTTGAGTGGTTGCCAATTTTTACAGCTTTGTGATGTGAAGTCATGTACACTAATACCATTTCTGGGGGGGAAGAAAAGATGAACTCATTTAGCCTGTGTGACCCTTTCCAAGTTTTAGAAGACTAATAATTGTTTCAGTTCAAATCTATTCTCAAGTTTGCTTCAGCATTCCACTTAAAGTAATTTCTAATAGTTCAATTGCAAACTGAATTGCATAGAACCTAGTCTCTAGATTACGAAAATAAAAGTCCCTAAGTTTTCTTCAAATTGAAATGGCTTAAAAGATTTGTGGCCAGAATTTCAAATACTGCTTTCTATTTCCCCTGGTGGAAAATGTAGTAAATGTAATCCTCTTGGTTCTGATTATGATTCAAGTTTTCTTTTTCAGGCCACATGACAATAATAATTCAAAACGATGTCATTAAACTAGCTTTGACCAGGCCTTGGAATATTGTCAACATTCTTCTCAAAAATGAAGAAAATTTAGGCTTTCAGAGCATGTATACACTGACCCAACACCACATTTGGGAATAACATTACAAGTCACGTTGCACTACTGCTTTTCAGAATAGAATTATTATAGCCATTTTAGCACTGGGTTTACCATCCATCAATACATTATCCCCAGAGAGATGGAATTTATTAGCACATGCTCAGTACAGAGGTCACTGTACTCCCTTTTTCAGAGTCAATGTACATGTAGCCCCAGCTTGGAAAACTAAAGATATTAATTTATGCCCACACACACACCTGATTTTCAGAGGGGCCCAGCACTACAACTATTACATTAAAGTTCATAGGAGTACAACATCTCTGAAAACAGACCACATTTATATATGCTTAATATATTTAGGTGTTTAATTTCAGACCAGAAAGTTTGAAGATCTCCTTTTTCTGTCATATGTCTAGTTTCTTTAATAAAAGGACTCCATTCTCTTGCTACAAAAACCAAAGTACTGACCCATCTTTCAGTTGAATTCCTACTTCTTGTGTATTTTGGGGAAGGGGTTTCAGTTATACAAGGCAGAATGACAAGCCTCCTAGTAGTTATTCTGCTTCGTGCTCTGGAGTCAGAAAATTTAATGTGACAATTCATTTCACCCACATGTATTTCACTGTTACTTTTTGCTCTTGTATAATTGACAGGTTTCCCATTTGGACCACAAATTGTAAACTTCTAAAAGGGGGTATATTCTTGATGATAACATATCAGAATTATACAAACGACATTAATTGTGTATACAAGGAATCATTTGCTACAAAGCAAAAGTTCAGAATGATGTAACCTAAGATGAGTCAGTAACCCATAATTGCCAGAAATTCAAAAGTAGGACAAAAGGATTCTGAATCCACTGGCTTTCACAGACATTAAGTTGATAATTTGTCTTCTTTGCTAATAAATTCCCTTCATTTGACAAGCAAACAGGTTTCACAGTTTTTGTAGCTCTTGTTTTCTCACTTTTTCTCACTTTTTTAAAAATTGAAATTGGAGTTGTTAAGTAACTCCAGATGTTTATTTTTTTGGTAATAAATTATTCAGATTGAAGGGGAAAGCCTCCTGAAACCTGAGGCATTACACTGTGTATAGTAAAACTGTGTCCAAACTAACTAAACATCCAGAACTCCCATTGATGGGAGCTATTGGTATGCAAGTACCTGTGCCTAGTATGCTTTGAAGGAAGGAAAAAGAATAACGTGAATACTAGAAAGCACATGTACAATAAACTATTTAAAATAATCAGAGTATCTCAATAATATATTATTTTCTTTTATTTATTTTAATTTTATTACTCCTTACTTAGCTTTGGAAAAATGTCATACCTCCATCCTTCTTCTCTTTCTTTTGAACAGCCATGTTTCAAAGCCAAGCAGTATTAGCTTGGGATTTAAAATGCAATTTGTTTGCAAATATCTAGTTGGCCTAATAAAAGATACTACCTCTTCCATGAGTTTTGATTCCTTTTGCCTCTAGACCAATAGGGCTACAAACTGGATGCCCAAGTATTTAAGGAATACACTTAGTCATAAGGAAAATATTTAAGGCTTGATTTTCCTATTTTAAATCATGCTATTCTATGGTGATGGCTGTCAGTAAAAAGAAATGAAAGAGATGATTCTTTGTATGGTGCAGTGATATACTTTTAAGGACCATACCCAATTTCTTCTCACAGTCTCACAGTCCCCTTGATTTTATCTTGTGCTTCAATAAAATCTTGAGACTTGTAATATTCAGCAATACCATTTAGGTATTTCTCCTGTAAATCAGCTTGGTTCAAACAGACTGCTGCACAAATAGGGAAGCTCATTGCAGAGCTGAGGCTTTATTTCTTAAAGGTTGAAATCGGGCCATCTTCAGTCCCAAGGCTCTAAATGTACAGAGAATGATGCAGCTCTACTATACTAAGTATAGGCAGTGACTACAATATGGCAGCACATGCAATCTTTGCATGCCACAGAACACTCTATTCCATCCACTTTTGGTGTCCCAAACTGAAGAGAGATAGTTGGGATAAGGGCACACCTGGGCTTGTATAGGGCTGGGGATTGTTCATCTATACTTTATGCATAGATACACAGGCTAATGTTTCCCAAATGGGGCAAAGAAGCAGCAGTTATTGAAGTTATTACATTTGTAAAATAAGAACTATAGAAAAAATTGCATTATTAATTTAATCAATCATAAAATCTGGTTTCTCTCTCCGGGGTTGTGTCTACATGTGCACTTGATCCAGAAGCAGTTTACTCATGAGTAAGCTACTCATGAGTAAATGGTCCTGGGCAGGCATCTACACATGCAGGGATATGCTACTCATGGCAGCAATCTGCTCCCACCCCAGCTGGCCCTGCACTGGCCCCCTGCAGCAGCCAGCAGCCAGCCCCCTGCAGGGATGGCAGGGAGCATGGCGCCAGGAGACAACTCCTGGCAGAAGCTGGGACACTGCTGGGTTGTCTACTACTGGAGTGGGCTCTGCCACTGGAGCCTGGGTGGGGACAATGCATCTGTGCCCCAGCAGCAAGGAGCTCCAGGCCTGGGCTCCCTGACTAGGGGCAAGGAACTTGGAAAGAGTTGCAGGGGTGAGGCAGGTTCAGCTCCCACCCCAATCTATTGGTGGGGAAGCTAGCAATCTTGGAGTGGGGGGGATGTAGTCCCCACCTGGGCTCCAGTGGTGGAGCCTTGCCTAACAGCAGACAGCTCCTGGGGGGCAGGGAGCAATCTCGAATCCCCCGCTGACTGGGAGCACATTTTCTCCTGGTCAGGCATCTACATGAACTGTGCAGTAAATTTGCTACTTGCATTTTCAGGTACCAAATTGCAATTAGAGCAGTTTACTGCACGCTAAGCATATGCACCTGTAGACACTCATGTTTACTGAGCAGCAAGTTCTTCTACTGCACAGTAAAATGTCTTACATAGATGCACCCTGGTAGTGCAAGATACCAGAGGCTTCAGATAATGGTGTATGAAACCACCTATAGTAAGTAACTTGGGGCACAGACAGAAGTGAAGCTCCCTGCTGTAACTTAGAATGTTTTGCAGGAAGTGTTCTGAATTACAATGATCCCCTGGACCAAACAGAAGTTCACTGTTGGTTTCAGGGGGTGGGAATCTAGCTACTGGTTGTGAGCCTATAGCTGGTTTCCCCTAGCAATGGCCCCTCCCTTCCTGTTGGCCAGCACTTTTTTTCAGACTGGGAGGGGGGAAAGCAAGCAGAGGGAGTTTCAGTGCTGCAGGGTGAAGAAACCCCAAATTGACCTCCTTGCCCCCCCTCCCCACCCCTTCTATTCTGAAAATAGCTCCTAGGCTGACAGGCAGGCAGACAAGTTACAGAAAATGATCTGTTTTGAAATGTCTTAATTGAAACCCTCATGCAACAAGGGTTCAGATTTTCATTTGATTGATCATTTTTGAAGCAGTCTGCATACGGGCACTTGTGTTTGGTCATGGCTACAGCTGCCTTCTGTGGCCAGATTGGGTGAAAATTGTCAGTTCTGTCTACCCCCTTGGTTTAAATCTTAATGCATTTTAAGTGGATCACTCACCAAGCTTCCTTATCAAGGCTGGTTCACTCTTGGTTCAGGGTTTACAGCCAGTTCATTTAATTGGGGGCAACCTGGTCCCCACAGTAGACAAAACAAATAGGACAAGCAAACATGCAAACAACAAACAAATAAAACCAAGACCTGCCATCTTTCTTCAGGCTTTTAGAGTAGTGACCAAGGCTTTGTGCTTCTCTCTTAACATCACAGTCTCCTCTCCTCCCTTGCACTCTTTTCCTGGGGCTTTAACTCTCTTTGTTCTTCCACCCTCATTTACTAGTCATCATCATCAGTTGCAGTCTCCTTCCAGCCTAGCAGATCATTAACATCCAATCACCTGCCCCTGGCATTTCAGCCCCTGAAGGCTGAGCACCCCCTTACATGTATTTAAACTAATCTCCTGAAATTTGTTAGCATTCACTATTATACCTATGCATATTCTTGTCATCCAAGATCACTCTTTTACCTCCTTACCGAAAACTGTTTTGTTTCTCTCATGGATATACCTATACACAGCAGTTATTTGGGGGTATCTGATGTATCATACACAGATATTTTCATAAATTTATCACCATCATGTCTGGCATCTGTTCATAGCTAATATTAAGTCCTGAACAGTTTTCTTATTTTCATGTTTATAGAACCCACTATTTGATAGGAATGTTTTCTTTTAATGTCAGATGACTTGAGGAAAATCAGCAACGATTCCCTTTGCTTGGTTAAGGTGGTAATAATGACCAATTCCTCTCCTCCCCTGCTCCCCTCCCCACACAAGACAATACTTGTATGCCTGTTGAAGTAGGGAGGTGACCAATTTTTAGAAGGTGTGCCTAGAATGGGTACATAGGAATGAGAGGCAATAACCCCACACAAAAGCAAGTATATTCCAAGGAAAACAGCCATTGTCAGAGAAAAAACAGCACCTGGGAAGAAGGGCTATCAAAACAAGGAGTCCACCAAAATCTGGGATGGCCACCCAAAATGTGTATATTGATAATCCAGGAAAGGGAAATATTAGCCATTGTCAAGAGAAATGCAGATCTCTAGGCAGAAAGAAATATTCAGGTGAAGACTTTTACTCCCTGAGGACTGGTTAGAAAAAAAAAGAAAGAAAGAAAGAAAGAAAGGAGGGCAGCTGACTTCAAGGTATTTTGGAGGAGCCTATTGGGAAGAATTTGTCCTGGAATCCCCCATACCCCTTGGGTAAGGGAGAGCTGTGAAGCCAATGGGGAAGCTGGTCTTTGGAAACACTGACAAGACTCTCTGAGGGACTGTACTATAGTTGGAAAAGAGGGGTGAAAATATTCTCTTTTATTTCTGTGTCCTTTCTCCAGATTTTACAGTTACATTTTCCTGCACACGTTATCTTTCTCATGCAGTAGATCATTTTGCTATTTTATTTATCTTACTGATTGCTCATGGCAAAGATTTTTTTTGGATCTATTAACAACTTCAGGCTTGCCTCTTTTGCAGAAGAGGACACTGGTAATTTTATACAAATGTAACGGGTGAAATCAGTGGAGCTGACAAATATTCCCCTGTTGGAGCTGCAAGGTCTGGTCTGAGGGTAGGAGGAACTAAGGATTTGCCAGGATGAGATGTAGTTTCAGAGTTAAATCTTAGTTTGTTCCTTATAGACAAACAGCAAAATAAGAGAGAAAGACCCCCCTCCCTTCTA
>NW_005842260.1:232164-253173 GCF_000455745.1 Alligator sinensis | reverse complement strand
TCCCTGCAGGTCTGGGAACACCCAGACAATGGTTTGTTACAGTTTCCTTATCAGTTCTACTGTTTTTTCTGATTTGTTGCATTACCTTTTCAAATTTATCTTCATATTTGTTACTCTTCCATGAATATTTTGATTTCTGCATTATCTTTACAGAAATTAAATGGCTATTACTGAATAAGATGGGGATCCATCATTATTTTATATAGGGTGATTAAAATATTTTCCAAATAATTTTTTGTTCCATCTTTGTACAACCTAATTTTGAATGCAAATGCATATCCAGTCTAGATCTTCACTTACTTTTTTTTTTTTCTTTTTTGAAATATAACATCTAGGTCCTAATTTAGTCAACTTAAAAAAACTATAGATCCTGGATAGCTTTTGATACAACATAATACTTTAACCTCTTACCTTTGAACTATTAGTTCCACGTGCAGGGACTTGTGCTTGCAGCAGCCCTAATGTGTGCCCTTGCATGTGTGCTTTGGTGTGGGGCAAAATGCCCCACTTCAGGGAAACTGCTGTTTCCTCACTCCTCCCAGCTCCCACCGCACTGGAGGAGTCAGGGCAGAACTAAAGGAGTGGAGATATTCTGGCTAGCATCCAGAGCATCTCCTGGGAGGACAGAGCCTCCATATCTACCAGTGCATGCTCCTGTGGTGTGCACCGTGCTGCTTATTTTCCTGGCATTTTTTTTGCTGCCGGGATTCCCTGATAGCAAATTTTGCCCCAGCACTGCAAATATGCAGTGTGGTCCACGTTTTAAGGTGCTGAATGTGCAGTTTGTGGTGCCACAAACCGCATGTGCCTGCACTTTTGGATCTGGGCTTAAGCTTCTTCATTAGTGCCTTGTTAAATACTACTGAATATATAAATAAATAGGGTCCTTCATTTGGCAAAAGTTCCTTTCCCTTCCCATGCTGATTACTTTATACTTATAGGGTATGTGTAACTGTTACACTGCAAGGTTAGATCAGTCTAAATGCCCATTTCTGCAGGCATTCAGGGGTCTTAAATTGGGCAAAATATGGCATGCTCAATCTAATTTAATTAATCTGATTCAGTGCATGAATTTAGATCAAGATTGGATTAACACAATTTTGGAAAAGGTTAACCTGATGTCAATGCTTACATAGCTGAAAAAAAGCCCAGCTGCTCACCCCATCCCCAAGGCTACAATCCCTTTGATCACACCAATGCCCTCCTGGAATTGCCAACCCCTACCCCCCTGCAGTCCTGCTACCCTCAACCCCACTAATCCCACCAGCCCCTCCTCCACCCAGGGTTATTTACTCCAGTTTCCCTCTATGGCTCTCAGAAGTAGTAAATGCATGTACACAGTGCTCCTGGAAGCAGCAAACTGTTGTATACATCTGTTCTAGCCTAGATGTAGGTGGCTTAAAGTAATCTGCCTACACACAGACTGGGTACAGCAAATGCTTGTTCACATCTGTAAACACTGGACTCAGTTTCATATTGTGTTATCTACTCTTGCAGGTTGGTAGGGCCCTCTCAAATTCCTTACTTTCTGCCTTTGGCTTGACTAATCTAAATAAATTTATAATATTTCCTAATTTGATACCTCATTGATCATCTCTTCTCCCCTAGTCCTCCCCCCTCCACTGGTTCAGTAATACACACATTACATATAAACAGGATTAATACAGAAGCCTTTTCTTGTGACAAAAAAATTACCAGTTTTGTTTCCTGGATAGTTTTTTATCTAAAATAACACTTTAATTTCTCACCTGCAGACTATTAAGGATCTTCACTAATGCCTTGTTAAATACTGCTGAATGTCTGAATATATAGTGTCCATCATCTATTACAAGTTCAAAAATTTCCAGTAGATTACTGACACACAATTTTCCCCCTGTAGACACCGTTCCAATTAGACTCTTTAATACAAGTATCTTCCAGATGTTTTGGCATTCTATTGCAATAACATTTCAGCCAGATTATAAAGCACGGGTATAAGGTTTATTGATCTATGAATTCTTTGATCACCTGTAGGCACATTTTAAATATAGCAGCTCAGTTATCCCATGTTTCAGCTCCTTCATGGAGGTATTTACTATGTGTTTCACTACCCTTTTGCAAAACACCTTCACCTTCACTACAAAGGTAGGTATCTCCCAATACCCTCTGATGAAATTCAACACAAAGAAATAATTTAGCTACTTTAAAGTATCCTAGTGACTTCCTTTTAACCCCTTATGGCTCAGTAGATCCATTGATTCTTTTGTGGGCCTACTGTTTGTCTCCAGAATGCTTTTTTTTTTTTTTCCGGGTGTGGGGGGGTGGGTTCCTCCTTTTATATTTTGTTATTTACCCCTTGAGATTTCAAAATGGTTTTCTAGTGGTCTGCATTGTGAGTTCAACTTTCATGTAGCCTGGGTAACAGTATTGAGACACTGTCCAGTTCCATTCATTGCCTCTTTAACCAGATTCTTATCTATAAAACTCCTGCAGTCCAAAACCAAACCTCTTTTGCTCTACCAAGCCCACAGAGAGAAGTACAAGAAATTAGAACCCTCCTTCTTACTTCCAGCAATATTATTCCACCACTCCCATTCTTTCTTTTTGGGAAGTCTATTAAATCTTCCAGTTGAAGCCCTACTCAAATTAGAATATCCTTCTCATCTGCTAACCAGCTTGGGTCAGAATAAAGCTGGTTATACTCTGGTACACTCAAGCTGTTGAAGGGCTACACTGCCCTTTTCAAGTTCCACATGTTTATTATTGTACTTTATGCTCCCAGTTTCTGGCTTCACTGGTGAAAGATTTCCAGATTTTGAAGGATTTGTCCCTCGTCTGGATTACCTCTTGATTTTTTCCTGTTTATTTCTTGTCTTCCTAGCTCCCATTTTTTTCAGTAATATACATGTTTTCTGAGGCTCCATTATTCATAGAGTCATAAAACAAGAGAAAAGTAGGGATGGAATTGGACCCCCAGTGTCATCCATTCCAACACCACGGCTGAAGCAGGATTACCCCTATCCAAACCATCCTATACAATTCCATTGTCTAATCTATTAGCAAAACTACAGTCAACCCTGACACAATGACAAGACATAAAACCCTAATCTGCCACAGGTAAAGCAGTTTTAAGTATCATATTTGCTATTTAGGACAAATATGACTATCTAACCACATCATTTTATTGAACAGTCTCTTTGAAAATTTAATATTTCCGTTACTTTTTGGTATCAAATTTCCCCCCAAGCTGTAGAACCCAATTATACTGTGATAATCATTACTTAGTAGCTCAGCTACTATTACATCAACTCCTGTGGGTGATCTAATAAGCTGAGAATAGCTTCTCTTACTATGTGCTCTAGGGCTAGTTGCTTCAAGAAACTATCAGTTAAAGTGCTGAAAAAATCATTTTTTCTAATCTGTGAATCCACTTTTATCATCCTGTTAGTATTTGAAACTTTTCTGGCTTCTCTCAACATTGTGCTCTTAGTAGCATTCTGTTGATACTAATATATTTGTGTCCTTATATAGATTAAAATGTGTGGTCCTTCCTCCCTATTTCTCATTTTTATTTTATTCAAATATGGAAACCTTAGGTGGATTAATTAAGTGGATCAATTAAGTGGATCCTAATATGGAATTCTTTAAGGTGCAACATTATTCCTTCATCTCTGCAGCCGTTCAGCCATCAAGTTTATAGCTATTACTTCAACCTATTGATTTTTTTATCATTCAACCAAGTTTGTGCAATTCCTATTTTATCAATACCTATTTTGTTAATTCATTGAAAAGCATTCTAGTTATATTTATTTTTTCTTGTTTTCAAATTTCCTATATGGAAAATAAACCTGTATATTTTTGCTTTTTGTACTGATTCCTATGGGCACAAATAGATGAAACAGAGGCCCTAAGTTGAAGCAGTGAATTTTTAAAACACTGCTTCAATTTAGGGCTGATTAAACCTCCATGTCATGCACACACCCCATTGACTTATCTGCATCTCTGGCAGCAGAGAGGGGAGAGTGAGCTGCCAGAGGGTGGAGCACTCCCTGAGCTGTGCAGGGGGCGGGCTGGTGCTTCCCTCCACAGCAGCGGCAGCTCCACCCTGAGGTGGCACCCGCCCACAGGCATTTGGCTCGGGCAGTCCCAGAGGGCACCACAGCTGCGGAGGGAAGCACTGAGCCCCCACGCAGCTCAGGTAGGCTCAGGCTGGGAAATCAGACCCCCCACTTTTCTTGGCTGGAGCCTGCCTTCCTGGGCTGCTGCCAGGCTGTCTGCAGGGTTTCCTGCAGAGCTTTGGGGCTGAATGAAGCCCAGTGCTTCGCTCTATGTCTGTTTGGGCAAGTAATTTAAGGTGCATTACACTGCCAAATTTCCTACAGCAGTTGTAATTAATGTGCAGTACACCTCTGACGTGTGCAAATAGCAATGCCATTAAAACAGTGCAAAAGCATTTAGCCTGCTTTAAAGTATTGTGCACACATGCCCCTCATTTTGTCCACACATGGCTTATAAGTTTCTTTCATGGTCTTTTTCTACATCAGCTACTTTTAAAAACCTCTCTCGCTGGACATTTGTATGCTGTTGTATTATTGTCAACCTTAACAAAGGTTGTCTTTGCCTACCATTTGTTTCTTGGCACCTGTAAGCTTTCTCTTGAAAATACTTAGCTAGAAACTTATACATGTTATAGGATAGCCTACTTGTATATGAATTGCAGTGGAACCCTTGCATTTAGGCCCCCTTACTGTCTTTCAAACTTGCACTGAGACCCAGAATTAGTATAGTCAACCACCAAATGATTTTCATAGTAACCAAATACCAATATCTTTAATGTTCAGTCAGCACAACTTACCTACATCTCCCAACAGTAACCTTCTGGATTGACCCTCTCAGTACAAATATTGTCATATTAGCTATATTATTCAAAATATAGATCCCATCTCATATATGTCTATTAAGTCTGACTTTTGTGACTTACCATAATAAGACTGATTTCTCACCAGGGTGATTGAGAGAAAGTTGGAGGTTGGCCCAGTATCTCAGCTCCATTTGTAATTTTCTACTCATCTGTACTCATCCACTTCACAACTTCTAGTCTTAGATGCTATACATGGTCTCTGATGGCTCTGATCGGTTTGCTCTGGGTGCATGTATATGTCATGTAGCCAAGCAACATAAGATGAGAAAGGGAAATGAAATGTCATGTATTATAATTATAGATAGACAAGCTTGGACTATGTAAGAAGCTAACTAAATAAACACACTACAAAAGCTAGTTTTCAAGTCAGCATTGTGGAGTTTTCCTTGTAAAACAGGTAAATAAAATAGCAGTGGCTTAAAAGCCCAAATATAAAAAAGAAATAGCACTAAGTTTGTAATGCTGTTCACAGGGGACATAAAGAAAAGAATAACACTGAGTTTGTAATGCTGTTCACAGGGGTCATAGTCATTCTCTGAAATGAAATAGGTAGTGTCCACTGTAACTGGTTTTCTCTGCTTGTGCTCAGTGATGGTTCTTTGGGGAGAAAGAAAACCTAAGATGAGCCTGTTTACTCTAGTTTTACACTACAATAAAGGATTTAGTTCTAATCAAATCACTTCTATCTTTTCCTTCCTTAAACCTCATTTTTCTAAACAATTACAGAAGAAAATGTGTTAAGAAGAGATTATTTAAAATGGATTTCATAAAAACTTGGAGTCAATATGATTGAGCCATCTCTGTAACCTTACATGCCTTGTGAACCATGTCTGCCCTACTATTATGTCCTCATAATGATGGGATTTAGCCTTACATTTTAAAAGATTGAGGCAGTTCAGTTTTTTCCCTTCATAAATAAGAATATTTCCCCTCCTTAAAATCTGTTGTACAACTGACTATAAAAGATATTACAAGAATCAGTAAGTGATAACAGCCTAAAGTTCATTAAGTACATTTTTAAGAAAACCTTCAATGAAAATATATTTTATTGTGTGTGTAATCAATTCTGTTTTTCTTTTTGCTTCATTTCCCCTGTATGAAGCCTGAGTCTTGAGTTTTAAGGAGACTCGATTTAGCATCAATATCAGCTGCTAATTGTCTGAATTAGTTGTCCTATAGAAAACATGTGTATTTTCATATAAGGGAGTCGTCAAGGTTGTCCATTATCGTCTGAAAACAGATGTGCTAGGTTTTGACTTATAAAGGAGTCAAAGTATAAGGTAAAAGTAATGGGACACTAATCTCCCTGGTATTTCTTGGACAAAGAGAGAAAGCAAATAAGATATTTAAAGATCACATAATTTCTTTCCTCTAAACGTGCCTTGCAAAACGTTATAAATAAATCATCAGCATCTTCATTATTGTTTGACTTTATGGGATCATCACTGTGACAGAACTCTAGGAGCCAAGTCTCAGCACACTGGGGCAGTGAAAGTAAGTAGTCATCTGAGACACCAAATCCTGTCTACAGAAATAAGCTTCTGGGAACAGGTATTTCATCAACTGCTCATTGATGACAATTACGTGATATTTACAATTCAGAAACAATGCAGATAGAGCTCTCTCAGTATAAAACTTTAATGAGCAGCATGTTTTGTTGGAAGTAGCATAAAAGTTTCATCAAAGTTCAAAATATTCCCAAGAAAACAGCTCTGTCTTTGACAAGAAGATCAGAAATTTACAGTTTAGATCAAACACTATGAAGGGGAAGAGAAATGTTGTCTGTTATAATTATTAGGATACGGTAATTATACTTTTACAAGCTCAGAAAATTTTAAATAAGCTGCTCAATAAACATATTGCAAAAGCTGGGTTTCAAGCTGTCTTTGTTGGTTTTCCCTTGCAAAAGAGGTAAATATAATTATTAGGTGTGCATCAATAAAGATTTTTTGAACCAATACCAATGGCCAACTATTGACCAGCCATATTGGCCAATACCGATCTGATTGCTGATATGCATTGGTGAGCAGCATCCAGCTGGTAAGTCTGTTGGTGGGGAAGGGGTATAAGGACGAAGATTAAGGCCCCCACAGTGAGGCAGAGAGTGGGACTGGGGCAGGGGCAGTGGTAGGTGCTGCCCAGCTGGGGTGGCATGGGGCACAAGACAGAACCATAGGCAGCCCATCTGGGGGGCACAGGAAGGTGGGGAAGGGGGGACAGCTCTCTACTGCTGTGTGCACCCCTGGGGATGCATGGGGGGCATGTGCCCCCCGGATCTGTACATGGGGTGAGGGCGAGCTGCCTGCCTGGCACTCAGGGCCAGGCTTTTCCTGTCAGGGGGGCTGGGTGCTATTGGTGCTGGGAAGAGGGGCTAGAGCCACCCCAAAATTTGCTGTAGCTCCCATAGTCCCCCCTCCACCACCTAGTCATTATGGCTGTGTGAAGCTTCAGTCACTGATTGGATTTAGAGAAAATTCAGCCTGATTCGGTGGTCGAATCTCTGAATCCAAATCAAATCAGGAGACCCATTAATCTCTCCAAATTGAATTGGAAGCCTCTCACTCGATATGGAGAGATTTGATGATTCAGACATAGACACAGCTTTATATGTTTTTACAAAATACCTCAAGGTACCAGGTGGCTTGTGAATGCTGAAATAGTGGGGTGTATGGAACATCCCATGGGAGTGCAGGGGGGTCCCCAGCTCACTTGGCGGTGGACCTGAATGTGGACCAGAAGCACTTCTGGTCCACTTCCAGGTCCGCTGTGGAGCACACAGTGGACACCCCCCCCCACACTGGCTTGATGACTGGTGCCTTCTGGGTCTGGGGGAGCACCCGGGGTGTCCCTATGTTCAATTGCCCATCCAGGGGGGCACAGGAGGGGGATCTGCTGCCAAGCATGCAGCCCCCCCCCCCCCCCCATGTTCCTGTGAGATGCTCCATCTGCCCCACCATCACAGCATTCACAAGCCATGCCTGGTACCTTGAGGTATGTAGAAAAAACATATAAAGCTGTGTCTATGGCTGAATCACTGATTCTCTGAATCAGCATTGAATCTTCAGATTCGGATTCAGCCAAATTGAATCAGGACAGTGATCTGAATCTGCGAATTGAATCACTGTCCCCCAAAATTGGACCGAATCTGAATCCAAATTGAATAGTCTGCTTCACACACCCCTGATAGTCATTCTTCTGAGATCATGCTATACTAGATTTCTGAAGGTAGGTGATTCAGGCACAATCATCACCTACCTTTTGTTCAATAAGCTAATGAGCAGAACACCCTTTTGTGATATAGGAAAGTGGCATTATAGGCTCCTCTAACCCAGAAAAGACTTGGATTAGCATCTCCCACTTCGCAGGCACTTTTACCACCATGCCTAGTATTTAAAGCCCTAGTGAGGTTTCTTTCCACCCTTCCTGTTGCAACTGGATTAATGAGTAGATCAGAATGTAACAGCAATAAAGGAGAACAAGCAAGAGGGAACTTGTCTCTGCAGCAGGGTTGTTAAGGCACATGGGATGGGTTCAATCTTTTGTTTTGGTCCCTGTTCCTAGTTATTTACTCAGTGTTTTAAACAATGACTAAATGCATAAACAATAATTGGAGCAAGAAAGAGGGAACCTAACTCAATAGACTAGTCTAGTGTTTAGGCATTCCCTTTGGAAAAATGAGTCCTGAATTCTTATTACTCCTTTCCAGCACTGTTTATACAGTTTACCTTAATCACTGGTTAAGACACGAACATAACCCAGACAGCAGAGAGTTGAATTCAGTAGTGCCAGTGATTTCAAGATGAATTCAATGTACTTGAGTCATAGTTTTCATATGCTTAATGGCTTGGCCTTCTCCAGGGACATACACAGATCTGGGCCAACTTCTGTGGACAGCTTGAATCACTTTGGAGCTTTGGGATGGAGTGTGGGTGGGAGAGGGTTGGCAACTTAGTTGCCTATTCTCAGTTTCTTCTGCAAAGGCACATATACCTAATTGAGATATTCTAGAGAGTCTTGCCATCCCAAAGGGAGGTACATACTGAAATTAAGCATGTGATGAATTTGAGGTTACCAGCACCAGCCCAGTTTGAATCATTCCTTAAGATTTAGGCATCCAATGTCTTCCTAAATGCTGCTTATGTGTCTACTGAGTTATTTTAATATGACCTTTAATTTTTCCCTAAAGCCAAACTGCCTCTTTATTATGAGAAATATTTACACACAGTTTGCACAGCAGCATTTTGATTGCCAGCGTTCTGATCACAGACTCATAGACTAACTTCCTCCTACTCAGGGACTGATGCCTCCTCCACATTTCTGCAATCTGCAGGCTCTCTCCAAGTTCTATGCAGGTCAGTACATCTTTCTTTGCATAAGCATTTTGCTGTCATTATGTCTTTTGTATGCTTTTAGCAGACTTCCTGGGAAGAAAGTTATTAATACAGTACACACCTTAGGATCATATATTTCAATATGCCAGAAACTATTTTGACATCACAAGCAACAAATTCTTTTGTCCAGGAAATGTTATGTCCCTAGCCCATGGCAATAGGTGGCAGATTCTCAATGTACTGTTCAGTATTTCTTTTCTGTTAGGATGTGAAGCTTCTGTGCCATTTGGAGGTGGGGGGGCTTCAGCTGTGGGCATCCTTACCATGCCACCTTAGGGACAAGCAGTGGCAGAGGCAGTGGGTCCTAGTGCCGTCCTGCCTTTCACCTGCAGCCCACAGCTGTAAAGGGCTAGGACAGGGCTCTTAGTGATTATTCTCCCTCCTTTCTCAAGGTAATGATATTCTGTTTTTATTCTTCAATCAAATCCATGGTTATCATCATCTTCCTGCCAGTTAAGGATATTCTGCTTTTATTCTTCAGTCAAATACATGATTTACATTGCCTTGCTACCAATTATTTGGTGATATCCCTGTACATTGAGCACTATAAGCCACAGACAATGTCTTTTATTTTGTGGGTACCTTATCAACAGCCAGTGTTTGTCTGCTGGCTTCAAAATGGCTTTATTGTACATCACTAGCCTTTAGTCACATTTCTCCAGTCTAAGATCCCTACTCATCATTCTTGCTGAGACAACATTGCAGCTGGTCCTATGATTCAGCTGGAAGCAAATTGGTCATTGATCTAATTTCATAGCTGCAAATATGGCTGTTGAATTGCTGGCAGCCACCTTCTGAAGTGTGCATACATTAAGAGAGTTTGGATCTGCTAAAATCATGCTGAAGATATGTCCCAGTTCTATAGGAAGATACAATATTTCTGTTTTGTACTTCTTTTTTGCTGCTAGGCTGGGCAAGAAGGAGTGAAAGACAGAAACGTGTGCTGCTTGCCACAATGCATTAATTAGATGGTGATGATTATGTACAGAGATGGTCTTTATCTGCCCTGCCTTCTGGATTGTTTTATCTTGAGTTTGTGCTCTTGTACAAACTACCAGCTGTCATTATTTTGATCCTTTCTTTTGGGCAATTCTGCTGCCATTACTATTTAGATGCATTTCTTTCACATTAGATTTGGGGGTGGGGGGTGTCTATCCTGTAAATTGGAATCACACATCTCACAAATGATCCCATTTCTCATTGTGAGGTTTTTGTTTCTCCAAAGTTACACATGGACATCAGAATTCTCAACTCCATAACACAGCACATATTCTCTCTTTTCTTCTTGGTTTCAGTTAAAAGAATACTATATCTCTAGCCTCAATCTGTCTGGGCTCATAGTACTTACTGAACACTTTTTCAGTTATTCCAATATTTGAATCTTTATTCCTAGGAACTCATTCTTTTTTCTTAATGAGATAAACAAAGCTTTCCCTTCATTTCTCATATTTATCCCTCCTGATCAGTACTGTATACAAATTCAGTCCATCTATTCATGCTTGTAGAACATTTTTTGTACAAAAATCTACCTTTCCCAGTGGGCCTTAGTTCCTACATGATCTTCATTTCTGCTGTTTCTAGATTCTGTTTATTTGTCTGCAGGTCTCAGTATTCTGACTGCTACCACCATTTTTCATATCCCACATGTTGTGTAGTAATGTGAAGGAATAAATCTAAACCACTACTTTACTGATGGAACTGTTTACAGAGCTGCTGCAACAGCAGCAAGCTAACGTCTTGGTGCTCCTCAATTCAACCTTCAACCTAGGTACTTCCCACCAAGTATCATGAAAGTTGCTTCATTGCTGGGCATGGTCAGTGAAAAACACCTTCACTTACAACAGTTGCAAGTCATTGGACTGTAGTGACCTCTTAAAGTTAGTACTTTTCAGGAGATAACCCTTGCCTCAAAAGGAATAATTTGCAATGCCAACAAAGCACTTAAGACATGCTAAACTTCTTGAATATGTCTGCATGCATTTTAACTGGATTTACTAAGTGGTAATTTGGACATGTGACACCACCCTAAGTTTTTTTGTAAAGGTAATGAAAGAAATGCTACAGGTCTATGCAGCTTGCTTGTAATATACTGATACACAAGCCTTCATCTTGCTACACATTCCCTGTCCAGAAATTTAATCATACTGAAGTCCTTGTCTAACTAGTTATATGAAATATCCTTAGTACTCACCATTAAAGTTGCAAGTCAGATTGTTGATCATTTGAAGCCAATTTCTGAGTTGATCAAACCCTGGCTGTTCCTTGGCTTACACAGTAAGGAATGGCTACTACATAAGCTGAAAGATACCGGCTCTTCCTCTACACAGAAACTGCATAGGTTGTCACTCACTTGTACTGGGATAGAGTAGTCTGAGCACTACTGCCTCTTACTCCATTGTGGGAAGGGTGCATGGATTTATATTTGAATCTAGCTTGAAAGCCTAAACATTTCAGAAATGCCAAATTAATCATTTTATTATTTCTAAAATGTGTGTGTGTGTGAAATCATTCACTAAGTTCCACTGGAATTCATGAATAGCTTCAGCTGTCCTGTGTTTGGTTGTTGTTTGAATGAAGAGATTAGTTTATCTTCTAGCCTGATAGGTTCAATAGCTAAACCATTTTCGGATTAGCTACTTGAAAGGGACAAGAAGGACTCTGTGTGAAACTGTGCACTAGTGGGAGCATCTACACATGCTATTAATGCAAATGAATAGACTCCAGCACAGTTTGCACCAGAGTGTATTGCTTCTGGACGCCACGTTTACACGTGCACTTGGGACCACAACATATTGAACCAGGTTGAGGCAACCTTGCCAGCTCAGGGCTGTTCTGACCTGGATCAACATGCTGTGGAGGAGCTGGCTGGGGCACAAGGGAGCTTCAGTGAGGCACTAGCCAGCAAGCAGCTCCCACACTGAAACACCCTTGTGCCCCAGCCAGCCCCGTCAGAGTCTACACATGTATTGCAGTACACTAAATAATGCCACGCCAGATAGTACTTGTGTTTACAAGCACTAGCCTACAGTGGAGTTAATTAATTTACTGCAGCCTAATAGGGCCACACGTGTAGATGCTGAGACTTTACTGAGGAGCTAATTATGCAACTGCAATAAACGTCTCATGTAGATGCACTCTGTGTGTACTTTAGTTAAGAGGCAAAATAGAAGTCTCTCCTCTACTGGGCATGGAATAATAGAGGGGCTCTGTCCCCTTCTGCTTCCAGAACCTGGTGCTGACCAGTTGACTTTGTTCCTTCCAATTTAATCTTTTTATTGTCAGTAGAGGTATTTCAGTTGTCTAAAATAATGGCCTGATCGTTGGAGTCTGCCGCTGAGTCCTTCACACATCTGTTTATTAACACTTGGCAATACAGAGCCCACCAGGATGAACTGATGTATGGGTAAAAAAGAGACACCTATGGGAAGTATGTGCTAATTTTTTTAATTATTATTTATTTTTTATTTTTTTTTAAGGATTTTGAGTCTTGCTTCTTGTCATAGCTGATTCAGCCTAAAGTGTAAAATTAATTGGCTGCTGCTTTTTCTGGCTCCACATGCAATGGTTAGTAAGCTTTGGGTGTGTCTACATATTCATTAATGTGCTGTTATGCCAGGTACTAACCTTAATGCGCTGTAATCGGCGTTACTGCATATTAGTTCAGATGAATGCTTTTGTGTGATTCTGAATGCTCATTGGACTAAATCTATAGTACATTAGCATTCATGTGTTTTTTTCTCACCATGCTAATGAACAATAGAATTAGTCCAACGGGCATTAAGTGCCTTATGTAGACATGCCCCCTCTGTCCCTGTTCCGATGGCTGGGCTCTCTCTAAAGCAGACGGTAGGCATGTAGTTTTAAATGCAAGCTCTGGCTCTGTGGTCCTATTTTCATTTGTAAGGTATATTGCCAACATCTGAAATTGCCTAGAAGGTACACTATTCCCTAAATCACTCTCCGATACTTAGTCCATGGGATTGAGTATTAGAAGAGCTTAATAAATGCTATTGGAACCAGAAGGTTAGGAAGCTTACAAGGAAAGCTTATAAATACTATTAGAACAAACGTTTTATGAATGGGAAGAGGTGGGATTCATTGGCGTACCCCTTCCTGAGTTCCCCATACACTTTAGCCATGGCTTGCAATGTCTAAGTGCAAAACTTGCGTTCTGCAGGAGGAATTAAATTTGTTCATAAATGACTATGAATCATTTAATCGAATTTATTGCTTCGGTGCGACATGGAAATGAAAACTATCTGATATATAAATAGAGATCTTTTATGCTAATGCATTGTGTTAGGCTTCCTTTTCATTTTTATCTGCATTTCTCTCTTAGGTAAATGTTTAAGCAAGTTCAGTTCTTATGCTAGTGTTCCTTTCCACCCACACACAGATCCATATTTATTTGGAATGCATTTATGTAACTGCTATGTTCAAAATGCTTGATTTAACAGATTTGGGCAGGTGGTGTAAAACTCTTCATCATCAGATATCTTCAGCACACAAATTAAAGTAATTGAAACACTCTGAATGTCTTAGGACACTTAAAGAACAAGCACAGACTAGATAGCTAAAGTAAAAGATTTTTAGTAAAAACTGGAAGGATCATCAAGGTAAAAACTGTTTTAGAATCTATTTGATAAATCAACATAGAGAGATGAGAATAGATTCAGATAATTATGCAGTTGGGTATGTTAAATAAGGTATTGAGAACTTCTTATGAGGAAGTTAAGTTATGCTAGTTGTAGCAGGGTAGGGAGATACCCTTGTCTGGGTACTCCCCAGATCTAGATTGTCCTACAGGTGTCGCAGCCTCCTGTTCCTACTGGTGTTGCAGTTAGATGCCCCTCAGCTATGTGTATTCCCCTGGGGCTTCCTCCAGTGCGACTCCAGGCCGGGTTCTCTCTCCAAGGTGGCAGCTCTCTGTTCTCCACTGGATGCAGGGAGCAGATGGGACCAAGGGAAGGGTGCAGAGTCTTGCTTTTCTCCCCTACTCTAGTGAAAAGTTTATCTTCCTTTGCATAATTCTCTTCACTTACACATGACAAAGACATTGTCACTGATGGTGGAACCAGAGCTGGTTGAATAATAATTAATATATTCATGAATAAAACAGTCAATGATTGACACAAAAAGTTGAACAAACTATTTGCAGAATTTGACAAACTAGAGAGCTAATCCATTAACAGAAATATTTATTAGTAAATAATTTCTTCAGAAATAAATGTGAAAATATACTGGAGAAGTCACTAGGAAAGACTATTTGTAATTAATTGTTTAATGATTATCTCTTCTTCTCATTTTCTGTATATCTTAACTTTTTCATATATTCAATATTTCAATAGGCATGAATCTCAGCCCTAAGATATCTCAATGAGAATGCAGTGCCATGCAGAGATCCCCTCATTTCACTGTGAACATGCTACCTTGTGTACTACAGTCTACATGGCACAAGGTAACACTCTGCAAAGATATCTGAGCTAGATCAGCATGTGCTGGTCCTGGAACAGAAGCTCTAGTTAGTGTACAGCTGTCCCTGGGTTAATACTGCATTTATTTGTATACCACACTCATCTTCCCCACCCCCCACCCTCAAAATAGCCTTCCAAACTTGGGATGCATGTCTTAAGTGAGGAAGCTGATTTTCTTCCTGTAATAGAGCATGGAAACAATGTAAGATAGCTACTATTTCTTTTCCTTCCTTTTTCTCTACAGGAGCTATCATGCCCTGCATTGATTCCTGCTTCACCCAGTTTAAAACCAGCTTCTCAGCAGCAACAGTGGCATTTCTATATAAGGAGTGGTGAAGGAGTCTGTAGACCACAAGGTGGTACATCTCCAGGCCTGACAGCAAGTTGTGTAGCAGTTAGGAAGTCTGAGTGACAGTTGCATAGTTAGAGTAAGTTTGCACATGTTCCATGGATAGATGATCCTGAAGGTTCAAGGGTAAGTGAACATTTTACCTTTAATGAGGTAGTGACCAATTTTCTTAGTGTGGGCATACACAGTATAGGCCTCTGAGGTGAGCTGATAATGATTGATTTAGAGTTTAAAAATTAATGTTTGTTTCAGAAGTCATGAATGAAAGGGCCTTCTTGGTCCTGATTGATCTGATTGACACCAGTCTTGAATGTTGGTTACTTTAAGATATTTAAGAGATGTTACTGGTGTTTGTAAGTGTGTATGTGTGTGTGCGCTTGCATGTGCACGCACATGCTTCTTGAGAGTTTGGCACTGTCTGAGAGTGAGAGTGAGTCTGGTTCCATGTAAAGTGAGGTGCAAGTGGGTTACTGTCTGTGGAGAGTTTGGATGTGCATATGGGCCTCTGAGGAGAGAGGTGATTATAGTTGTGTGTGTGATCTGGGTAGAGCAACACCCCACAGTGACACCACTTGGGATCCAGCATAGCAGACCAGTACTGATACCAATTGTCCATCACATCTTGCATGGTAAAGTATTACTCTTCCCTCAAAAAAGGAGACAGAGTACCCGTGAGAGGGGAAAATCTCCTGGGGAGATGGGAAACCTTCACAGGTTCTACTGAGAGCACAGTGCCCAAGAGCCTATGACAGCCAAGCTGTGTAGACTGCAACATAGTTTTGAGTAGGCAGACAGAGGGTCTGCCTTCTCTTGCATTTCTCTCTCACTGTTATTTTCCACTCATCATTGTAATATAGTCCTTGTCTATTATTTGCTGCCATTGTTGTCTGTATTATAATATATTCCTGTGGTTTTCACGTAACTGAGTCTGCGTGGTTTGTACTAATTACTTTAGTGAGGTAGTACCAGGCCATAGGTGAACACCTTGCTGAGAACATCCCACCTGCATTACATATCCTTTCCTGTGCTGAACTTGGGAGGAATAACACCCTCAATTTTGCATAATTAGTCAATTAAGAATTTAGCGTTCAACAAATCTATTGTCTTTATGGCTTATTATAATCAATGAGATTCCTTCTAATTGCTCTTCACTCCATAGGCGTTAAGAACCCTCTCTCCTTTTTAATTGTCTTGATGTCCAACTACTCAAACTATCCTTTTTTTTTTTTTTAGCAATATTGATGTCTATTAACTACTCCCAGTCTCTCATATCCTATTTCAAAGCCCTGCAGACTGGTTTTGGCAGTGGGTTTTTTTTAATTATTATTCTAGATTTGCCCATGGAGTTCACCCTTCATCTGCAGCAGTTGCATTTTGGCTGAGCAGCCAAGAACTGCTGATAATACAGCTGTGAAAGGGTTAAAACTGTTTGTTTTACTTGAGCAGGAAAGGGAAGGTGAGTGAGTTTAAGATTAGGTTCTGTTCCATCTCTGTGTGGCCATAAGTTTGGAAAAATAATTTTATTCTTTTATTCTGCCTTTTCCAAAACAAGGTACGTGTTTTATTTGGGAGCATGTGGTGTGAGAAAACACCATGCATCCTTTTCTCCACAGAGATAAATAGGCCAGTTAAAATGCTGTACTAATAATTCAATACTGTTTCCTGTTTAGGGAGTTCTTAAATACAGAGAAAATACAGAAGTTGTCTTCTAATGATATGTAAAGCTGGACTAAGTTGGGAAAATTAGTATTTCAGTTTTCTTTAAGTGATAAAGGTATGCCATTTTTCTTTCTTTGCTGCTGCTTCGATGGCATTTCTTTTTAATCTGTTCTTGTCAGAGAAGCAGAAATTGTGTGTGTCTTGTCCTCCTAAAATCTCCTCTGCAGTGTTTTTCCACCACTGGTACCCCCTGCATCTTGCTGGCATATTCAGGGATAAATTAAGCCTAATTTCTAATGTAGAGAGTTTGCTGGTTAATGCTATAATATTGCCTTAAGTATTGAAAAAGGTCTTTGACAGGGCTAGGTGAGCAAAATTGTAATTACCGGTTAAATGAAAAGCTGATGGAAAGGATTCAGAAACCTATATATGAAAAACCAAAATCCAATGTAAATGTAATGGCCTAAATCCTTCTCATTACAAAGAGGCATCAGCAGAAATGTGCTCTTCACTTCTATTTATTCTCAAAGTTGAAACTTTAGCAGTAGTAATTAGAGGTGAAACAGATATAAAAATGTATGATTGATTTCCACAGAAAATAAAATGTCAATATATGCAAACATTGTATTGCTGTCAGTGACACATGTTCTAGCACTGCTGGAAGCTTTCTGCTCTGACCTCTTTCAACCCTCTCAATCACAGTTTACCTCTAGCCAGACTTAGTCTCTCTGACATGCCTTACCCTCTTTCACATCCACCTCTCCCTCTGGTGCTCTTTTCTCATCCACATTTCCCTCTTCCATGTCCATGTCCTTCTTACCTTTTTTTCTTTTCTTTTTATTTAGATTTAAAATAACAAGATTTTTTTCAAAGGCTCTAAGCCCCCTAACATACATTAATAATACAATAACCTCCCAGCAGCATTAAAGTAATCATTTTGACAAGAACTCAGCCAGCCGGACACACACAGATACTGTTTCTTTTTCTCTTGCTCCTAACTCATCCCTTTTTGCAACTTTTCAATCATCCCTCACCTACTTTTTATTATAGACCTCTGAGTCATCATCCTGACAACTTTATTTGTATGTTGTACTTCTTCTCACTATGTTTTTGTCCTTTGATTTTGTAAGTCTTTTTAGATGTGATAATGCATACCAAATGTTGTTACCTATATCAATATAGTCCAGAAAAACAAAGAAAATTCTTATGTCTCTTCTTTTTTGGGAGGGTGGGGGCAGGAAGAAATCAACCTACAGTACCTATAAACTTGTTCAGTGTTCAGTTTATCCCCTTTACCTTGAAGATTGAAGGATCAAGTTGGACCTGCTAGGATCTAAACCTTTTATTTTAGAGAAGGTGAAGGATAACTAACTAACTAACTAATCAACCAACTAAAATAAATAAATTACCACTGCAAATCTCTGTCCAAGTATGAAAGAAAATTACTGTTCCCTTATGCTGTGTTATATATGCTCATGAATAGCAAGAAGGAAAATGGAGGGTTTTCCATTGTCAATAAAGTATAAATATTATCCACCTGTTTAAGTCATCAATTCTATCCTTTCAATTTATATAATCAGTGGCCCAACCCAATTTGTTTAGAAGTCTTGAAAAACTAGAGGTTCAGACAAGTAGTTTTGAGAGTCTTCTGTGAATACGAAGTTGCAATTTATCAGAAGTGAAGTGAGGTTTTAAAAGATCTCTCCTATATACAAGCATACATAAGATCATTGCTATTTTTTTTTTACACTGTACATATCAAAATATACAAATACTTTTAAAGTTATAGCTTTCTAGGTTTTCAAACACCTAAAGGGATTTTTAAGAGCTCAATGGAAAGTCTACATCTCATTAATGTAAAGATGCAAGAGTAACAGGGCTGTGAGAAGCTTGGGTCCGTGATTCAATTTGGCGGAGATTTGGCCCAATTCGGTGGCCAAATCCGAATAGAATCAAAGGACCCTTTAATCTCTCCGAATTGAATTGTAACCCTTCAAATTGATTCAGAAAGATTCGGCAATTCAGACATAGACAAAGCTTTAAATATTTTTTCTACATACCTTTAGGTAGCAGGCAGCTCGTGACTGCTGCAATACTGGGGCGGATGGAACATCCCACAGGAGTGCAGGGGGTTCCCCAGCATGCTTAGCAACAAACCTGGAAGTGGACCAGAAGCACTTCTGGTCCACCAGAGAGCTCATGGGGGGGCTCCCCCCCACGCCCCCCAGCTCAGTGACTGGTACCTCCCAGGTCTGGCGGGGGCACCTGGGGTCCACCCGAAGCCTACTGCCAAGTCAGGGGAAGACTGGGGGGCCCAGCATGCTCCCCTGCAGACCGGAAAGTGGACCAGAAGTACTTCCAGTCCACTTCCAGGCTTGCTGCTGAGCATGTGCCCTCCCCACCCCACGCTCCTGTGGGTCACTCAATCCACCCCAGCATCACAGCATTCACAAACCATGCCTGCTGTCCCCGATTCAGGCCAAATCTGTATCCAAATCGGATAGGGCCCGCTTCACACACCCCTCAAGAGTATCTTAGGATGTGTCTACACATCACCATACAGTGATGTTGCTATGGTGCCATGCTTTAGTACTTCATTTTGGAAGTACTAAAGCATGGTGCAATACAGGAAATTGTTGCACAATGCATTCAGCACATGGGTAAATTTTGCTGCTATAAATTGCTGTAGCAATGTGCTGTACCCAGGGAGCATGCCACTACAGCAACATAGCTGGCAATCATATGTAGACACACAATTGCTACATAATTGTAACATGCCATATGACAACCTAGTGCATCATTGCGTCACCACAGGGCAACATGTAGATGCACCCTTAAGGTAGCTTTTGGTACCTCATATCTGCTCGATTTTCTGTAATCTCTTGTGTCAAATTTCCTAATGTTTCACAATTGGGGAAAATGTGGCTAAATCCATTAAGTGCTTCACTTTTTTTTCAGTATCTTAAACCTATCAGTATCCCAAATATATCCCCTTGTGCACACACATATATATAAGCACTTCAATTTCATATTTATTTACCTTCAGATAGTAGGGTTACCCCATCCTAAACATTACATAGTGTTCCAGAAGTCTCACTTAGTCCTTCAATTAGTTCTCATAGGGCATGTTAATACTGTCTTTGTACTGAACCCAGAATCACCACTCATAGGGACACAGGAATGGAAGAATGTCCTAGGTCTGTGAATCAATTCTCTTGTCTTGGGGAACCCAGGAAATATTATAGAAATGTCTCTATTTCCTTCTTACAGTCAGTTTGTTTTCACCCCTTTCCTCCATAGAAAGTTGCACAGAACTTCAGCTCTCTGCTTTTCTAATTTCCAGTTTAAATGTATCAAATAAGTAAAGCTATATTGCATTGTATCCCATTTTCTATTTATTGCCCTTGGTATTCTTTTCTTCAAAATTTGAAGCTAGGTATTGAGATCAAACTAATGAGTGTATAGTTGTCTAGATTATGTTTTTCCCTTCTGTGAAGTGCAGCTCCTATATTAGCTATTTTCCATTCACACAGGTCCTTCCCTTAACCTAATAGATTGATTAAAAATCCTCCCTACTGTACCTGCAATTTCATGTGTCAGGTATCCTATTCCCCAGCTTGAGTGCATTAAACTCTTCTTATTCTGCTTCCATCATATATGTAGTAGTTCCCTCTTATTATGCCTATGTTCAAATCACCATGCTCATTTATAATGTGGAGGCAGACTAGTCAGATTGACTTATGACAATTCACACTTTATTGTTGCACTTCATGCTCCTAAAATTTAACTTTCCTTGCTAATAAATCCCTTTTTCCATTTCTTGTAGGCCTTCCCATTCCTTGTAGGCCATTCCTAATAATCATTTTGAGGGAATTATTTTTCATTATACATTTTATTATTCCTTTAACTCAGGAATCCTTTGATACACTTTCCCCTTGTTTGTGATGCCCCATTCTAGATTTTGTTTGTACTTTTGAAATTCCAAGCCTCTTCCACAGTCAGGTATTTGAGATTGTCAGTTCATTTGACTTCATTCATTAGTCTAATTTTTTTCTTAACAAAATCACTCAATCCAAGGTTATTTTCTATATCCAGCTTTTCTGTAACTTCACCACTCACAAAAGAAAAACACATCTAAAATAGCATCAGCACTTGTTGATGAAGAAATCTTTTAAACAAATGTTGAGGCATCATTTGGCTCTTTCATTAATAGTATAATTTGTACCTCCTCCCCCC
>NW_005842260.1:158690-232149 GCF_000455745.1 Alligator sinensis | reverse complement strand
CCCCCCCCCCCCCTGCCAGCTTTTGTCGAGGGGCAGCAGTGGTGGTGGCAGTAGTGAGGCTCAAGTGGGGGGCAGGGTGAGGCTAGTGCTACACTGCCAGCATCCCACTCTGCCACCTCCCAGGAGCAGGATGGGGGAAGCTTGACCTGCCATCCTCCTCGGCCAGCACCCCATGCCGCTGCAGGGTGGGGAGTGGGGGCTGAGGCCAGCACTGCTGGCCTTGACACCCCACTCCATTTGCTCTGTTGCTGCTGCCTTCAGGGAGCAGGGCTGGAGGAGGGGGCGAAGCCAGCAATGCTCCCCACTCTGTCACCGTCATCATGACGGTGCTGCACCGTGCCATGCTGCCTCCTGTCTGGAATGCTCTTGGGGCAGTCTGGCTGTTTCAGACAACCAATCAAAGTACAAATAAAGCATTACAGACAGACACACTAAGGCTTTTATAATATTGGAATAGTGGCAATCCTCAAGTAGGTATACCTCGGCTAATGTTCATACACTTATATAAAAGGTTTACACTGAACCTGGTTAGAAATAAGTAAAACCATTTAGAAAAGTGGTAGAAACAAAAATGTATGATTGCACCATGGTGTGTTCACTGCAGTTCTTTTTACTATGAACCTCTGCTCACAGTAAGATTTTCCAGTAAAATGTTTAACTATACCTTATTTTCCATGTCTATAAACAAGAAAAGCAATACAACTGAGATAAGAAGTAGAAATAGGCACAGTGCTTAAAAAAAAAACAAACCCTTCTGCCAAACACTTAACAGGTTAACAAGAGTAGAAATGTTTGAAGAAATTCCTAAAGTGTCCATGTTACTTATGAAATGTATTTCAAAAGTATATTTTTCTACTTTTTCCTACTATTTAAAACAGCTTTGGACTTGTACCCAGAATGTTGCATATCTATTTCAATGAAATCTAGGACCATTTTTGTTAGCTTTGTTAGATAACAGATTCTAGCTGGTTTTTTTTTTTAATTTTATTTTGGAGCATTTATGGATTACTGGCAGTAATGATATCCTACATTGTTATTACCTGTAAATAATTTTGTGATTATGCAATACCTTAGGAAAGACGTTGTATAATTTCCAATTACATATTGTAAATTAATATCTAAATTATACATTTAGATTTTTAGTGTGATTTTGCAAAAGAAAATAAGTTACCTTGACTAGGCCTGTGACTTGGACTGGATTTCTCTTTGGATCTGGTAACCTGATTTCTGATTCCTGACCTCTGACTCGGCCTGTTCTTGGGCTTCTGCCCTTCTCCAAAGCCCTTACTCCTAAACCAGACTGGTTATACCTCTAATCCTTATGCTACCAGAATTTTCCAAATCTCAGGACCCGGTTTTCATTCAGAGCTTTAATTATCAGGACATCTGCTGGGAAAGACACACAACAGTGCTTAAGTACTCCAGCAAATTCTTGGACTGTTTTGGGGATAATTTTTTAATACAGATGATAGAGAAGTCAACAAGAGGAAAGCTTTTCTCAACTTGCTGCTCAGAAATAGGGAGGAACTAGTCAACAATATGAGGGCAAGGCAACTTGAGTGGCAGTGAGCAAAAAAGTATAGATTCCATTATCCCAAGGGAAGGAAGGAAGGAAGCAAAGCAGCAAAATAAAGATACTGTATTAAAAAAGGTGGGCTTTTACAGTCTCAGGGAACCATTGGAAAGGTTCCTCTGGGAGCCAAATTTGAGGAGGAAAGGAGTCCAAAACAGCTGACTGTATCATAAGGAGGCTGTATTAAGAATGTAAAAGCAACCTATCCCAATATGATGGAAGAATAGGAAGTGCAACAAGATATTGGCCTTGCTAAATAGAAATTTCTTTAATGATTTGAAAGTCAAAAAGGAATCCTATAGAAAGTAGAAAGTTGTTTATATTACTTGGGAAAAGTATAAGAGTATCACCGGTGTAGGCAGGAATAAAATTAGGAAGGTCAAGGCACAATTTGACATACAACTGACAAAAGAATAAATAGCAAGAAAAGGATATTATAAGTATGTGTGAAGTAAAAGGAAGATGAAAGAAAGTGAAGATCCCTTACTAAAGGCAAAAGGAAACCTAGGTACTGATGATGCAAAGAATGCTGAAGTATTTAATACCTTTTTGTTTTACCTGTCTTCACAAATCTGGTCAGCTATTAGATGAGTGGGGTTAAATGCAAAAATTGGGAAGGAGACAGACAACCTAGAGTAGTGGAAGGACAGGTTAGGGGGTACTTAAAGAAGCTATATGCTTTCAAGTCAGCAGGGTCAACTGGGATACACCTTAGGGTATTGAAATAATTAGCTCAAGTAATGTCAGGTGCATTGACTCCGATTCCTGATTAAGAAGATATGGAGTTCACATGAGGTCCTGGATGACTGTAAAAGGACAAACCTAAGTGGCCATCTTTAAGAAAGAGAAGAAGGGAGATCAGGCAACCTGACCTCAATACCTGGAAAGGTCATGGAAAAGATCCTCAAGGAATCTCTTGTGAAGCACTTAGAGGAGAACCAGATGATCAGGAACATCCAGCATGGATTCACCAACAATAAGTCACACCTGACCAACGTAATTTCTTTCTATAAGTTGACAGTCTCTGTGGATGGGGGGAGATCTGTAAATGTGATATATTTTGACTTTAGCAAGGTCTTTGACACTGCCTTCCATGGTATTTTCATTAATAAGCTAAGAAAATACTGACTAGATGAAAGTACTGTGAGGTAGATAACTAGCTATTTGGATAACTGTGCTCAGCTAGTAGTCATCAATGGCTCTATGTCTTGCTGAGAAGAGGTATCAAGTGAGGTTCCCCAGGGTCCAGTGTTGTTTAACATCTTCATTCATGATTTGAATGATGGGATTGAGTGCATACTTAGCAAATTTGCAAATTACACCAAGTTGGGTAGAGTTACAGACACTCAGGAGGGTAAGTTTAGGATCCAGAATGACCTGGATAAACTGGAAAAAATGTTCTGAAATTAACCAGATGAAATTCAGCAAGAATAAGTATAAAGAACAGAATAAGTGCATGCATAATTACAGACTGGGGAATGATTAGCTAGATTGCAGTACTTCAGAGAATGACCTGGAGGTTTCAGTGTACCATAAACTCATTATGAGCCAATAGTGTACTCTGGTTGCAAAAAGAACCACCAACACACTAGGTTGTATTAACAGGAATCAGAAGAACATATTCTGAAAAATCAGAACATATTCTTAGTGTGTGCTCAGCACTGGCCTCAACCTGGAGTATTTTCTCTAGTTCTGGGACACACACTTCAAGAAGGACTTTCAAAGTTTAGAAAGGGTCTAGTGTAGAGTAACAAAATGATTAGGGGCCTAGGAAGCAAGACTAATGAGGACAGAATAAAGGAAGTTGGGTTATTTAGCCTGCGGAAAAGAAGACTGAGGGAGAATTAGATAACAGTCTTCAAATACTTGAAGGGCAATGATTACAGAAAGGAGGGTGATGGGATTTATTGCTCTCTGGCTGTCAGGGACAGGACTGACAATAGTGGAATTAAGCTTCAGCAGGGGAAATTTAGGCTGGAGATTAGGAGGTACTTTCTGACTACGTATGAGGGTAGTCACATTTTGGAACAGGCTATCTAGGGAAATTGTGAAATCATCATTCTTGGAAGTTTTCAAAAGGAGGCTAGACAGACATTTCAGATCTTGGGTACCCTCCCTCTTCCCTCACCTTCCACACCTTTGTTGGAATCATTAGAATGTGAAAGGGAGGCTGCTCAAGGGTCCTAGAGCAAGCCCTAGTCCACTTTCTTGCCAGCCTAGCCCTCTTGGACCCCTCTCTGGCACTCTTTGGTACTGCCAGTCTCCTCTCTTCCATATGATGTCCACCATCTCTTCCCTATCATCTTCTGCTCTACTGACTTTTGGCAGTACAGCTAACTCAGTCCCATCCTGACATAATTCTCAATTAAGAGGTTTGTGTGCCTGTACATAGGTAGGTTCCTGGACTTCCATAGGGTGTTTATGAAGCAGGAGATGAACTGGTAGAAGTGGGTTCTCGGGGTCCCTTTCTGCTTGGTCAGGTGCCCATACAGTCCCGGCACCATCATGAATAGAATTACCCTCCTTCACACCTCCTCGGTGTATGGTCAGTACCAAAGGAGCCGGACCTGGCTTCTGGGCTCCACCTCTTGTTTCCACCCTGCTCAGTTCCTGGACTCCCTGGCCCTGTTTCTGCCCCACTTGGGCACTGCTGGGACCATCTCCATCCCTGATAGTTACTGGCAGTTTTGATTGGGATTATAACACAGGAATAAGCCCTCTCGCTGTATTACACAAACTCCACATAGGGTCTGAACACAAACACCAGCTCCTTCTCTGTATCACAAAGCCTTCAACCTACTCTAAGCTATATTCTCCTGTAAGTTAGCAGCATCCTACATGCATGCCTCAGAGTAGCACAGGTGTCAGCCAAGAGCTTCTCTACATCCCTCCTGCTTTGGAGCTCTTTCCTCTGCAAACTTCATGGCCAGATTGCCTCTCCTGGCTCAAGATCTAGACATATATGCTCCCTAAGCCCTGCCTCCTTCCTGTCACATGACTTTCCTAGCTACCCACAAGTATTCCCATTCTGAATTTGATGAACAGCCTGCCTTTTCTCTGGCAGTAAACCTCCACTCAGTTGCATGGGCTTATAGTTTCATAGTTTCTAGGGTCGGAAGGGACCTGGGCAGATCATCTAGCCCGCCCCCCTGCCATGGCAGGAAAGAGTACTGGGGGTCAAACGACCCCAGCAAGATGGTCATCTAACCTTCTCTTAAAAACCCCCAGGGTGGGAGCCTGCACCACCTCACTTGGAAGCTGGTTCCAGACCCTAGCCGCCCTGACCGTGAAGTAGCGCCTCCTGATGTCCAACTTAAACCTTCCCTCCGCCAGCTTGTGACCGTTATTCCTGGTCACTCCTGGCGGCGCTCGGGGAAACAGGGACTCCCCCAGTGCCTGTTGATCCCCCCTGACTAGTTTATAGCAGGCCACAAGATTCCCCCCTCAGCCTTCTCTTCTGGAGGCTGAACAGGTTCAGGTCCCGTAACCTTTCCTCATAGGACCTGCCCTGCTGTCCCTTGATCATGCGAGTGGCCCTCCTCTGGACCCTCTCGATGCTGTCCACATCCCTCTTAAAGTGCAGCTCCCAGAACTGGATGCAGTACTCCAGCTGCGGCCTGACCAGTGCTGCATAGATGGGGAGGATCACCTCCTTGGTCCTGCTTGAAATGCATCTGTGGATGCACGACAAGGTACAGTTGGCCTTCCTAGCCACCTCCCTACACTGCCGAGCCATGTTCATCTTGGAGTCAATAATGACTCCAAGATCCTTTTCCACCTCCGTGCTGACAAGAGGGGAGTTCCCCAGCCTGTAGGTATGGTGCCGGTTGTTCCTCCCCAGGTGCATCACCTTGCACTTGTCTGTGTTGAACCCCATCCTGTTCTCCTCCGCCCATCCTTGTAACCTGTCAAGGTCCGACTGTAGCCTGTTGCTCCCTTCTATTGTGCCCATATCCCCCCACATCTTGGTATCATCAGCAAATTTGAACAGGGTGCTTTGCACCCCCTCATCCAAATCACTGATGAAGATGTTGAACAGGGCGGGCCCGAGGACTGAGCCCTGCGGGACCCCACTGCCCACGTCCTTCCAGGCCGAGAAGGACCCATCCACTACCACCCTCTGGGTGCAGCTCTCTAGCCAGTTGGTGACCCATTGGACTGTGTGGGTGTCTACGCCACAGTCCCCCAGTTTCCTAATGAGAACGGGGTGAGAGACAGTGTCGAAAGCCTTCCAGAAGTCCAGGAAGACTATATCCACTGCTACCCCTGCATCCAATGATTTAGTGACCTTTAGCTTCTTCTTATGTAGTTTTTCCTTTAAAGTAATAAGAAAACTAAACTTCCTGCTACATACTCCCCCTCCTTTTTACAAACTCACAGTCAAGTGGGAGTTAGTCAGGGATGATCCTGCCTTCAGCAGGGTGCTGGAATAGATGACTTCATGAGGTCTCTTCCAGCCTGTCCTTCCTATGATCTTAAGGTAGTTCAGTTCAATTGGTCCCTGAGGACCTTTTGAGCTTTTTTCCTGTATATATTTGGAAAGGTAGTCAATGTGTCCAAAAGACCACTTGGGCAATCTATTTATCTCCCTTTCTGACAAGGGTGATAAATATAAGTTAGTCATGAGGATGCAAGTTCTTACTCAGCAGGGAAGGCTGCCTTTCTGGATATGCAAGTTGAAGCCTGGAAGTCTGTAGATTTCAGTTCTGAAATTAATCATTCTAACTGTAGATTTGGTCTCTACTAGCGATGCAAAGATTACAGGATTATATACTATAATTTGTACAGAATGGAATTTAACGTTATGATTTACAGCTCCTGCGCTTTATAAAGTTGGACAGTTCCAACTAATAACAAAAGATAAGGCAGAAGGAAGTCACAGGCCTACTTTGAGACTGGAGGGGTAGAGTGACACAATCAATCAACAGTGCAAACCACACTAAAAAACTAAAAAGAGAATAAGGATTCTCATTGAAGGAGATTCAGACCGATTTAGGGCAAGGTCCCAGCATAGCTACTAGGTCCCCAGACAATACTCAGTTAGAGAGAAGTTCTCTAATTGGCAGCTGAATAAACCAAATTCTCTGATTCAGCTACAGAAATCAAGGATATATAAAAGGAAGAAAAGGTGCATTTGACATATTGGCTTACAATAAGGTTATGGAGTCCTTAGGTATGTAGAAAAAAGGTAAATTTTATATGTGGTTTAAGTCAAGAGATGGTAGTAGGTGTTTATATGGATTCTTCCTATGGGTAGATGCTTATCTGTGGAGGTGGGTGTTAAGCCCAGAAGTAGATTCTAACTTACAGTATTTTATCTTATGTACCAGTGGAGATCATCCTGTATGCATCAGTTGTCTATGCATAAAGACAAGCAACAGAAATATAAAGTCAAAATTACCTTAAGATCATTAAGTTGTTCAGTTAATATGTTTACTTTACAAATATTTAAAATAATATTAGGTGGTTAAGATAGGATTAGAAAGGAATACAAAGGAATATAACATTTTCCTCTCTCTGAGAAACACTAGTTTCAAAAGAGAATGTTTGATATTTTGAAGTACATTCCCATTTCAAAAAAATACTATTTCCCTAGAGGTTTTAGGCAAAGTATTTGTGAACCTACATGTATTTCTCATTCCAACTGTAATTCTCTCTCATGTTTGTTTCACACAGTTAGTAGAGTTAGTAAAATTGGGAAGAAGGAAATCACGAATTCTGTATTTCACATTTATTTGGTTTTGTTTTTTTAACTTGGGGGGGGTGGGAAATCCAAACTTCTGTCAATTTTTAAATGCAAAATTCTTGAGGCCAACTATTTAAATACTCAATAGCAGAGGGTCAAGCATTTAGAAAAAATCCAGCAAAATAGGTCTTCTTTCTAATTGTGTTCTGAAATTCAATTTACACCAAATTTAGACAGTTTTATTGCTCAGGAGTTGTAAGTAAATATTGACTTTATTCTGTCTATCCTCAGCCAAGAAAACCTCTTGGAGCTAATGGGAGCTTTGCTTGAGTGGTGACTTAGGTTGAGATGTCCAGCTACAGAGCAGTTAGGAGCAAGCTGAGAGAGAAAAAATAGCCCTCAGTACAAATGATGATGATGGAAAATAAGCTGTAATAGTTGCTGTGGAAATAGTTGATGTGATTATTTTTCAAATAGGATTGTTGTTTAATGTTCATATTTTCCAGGGCAAGAAGTTACATGTACTTTTTTAGGGGAAAAAGATTTGACAATAAGTTAACATTTGAAAAAGCATTTAAGTGAATATGTATTTTTTGTAGCAAGAGGGGCACAGTTTCACATTTGAATTTCCTTTATTTTGAAAACAAGCTGTTGCCATCTTAAAAAAAAAAACAAAGCAGAAAAAGCCACAAGTGCATAAAGGGTGCCATAATAAGGATAAAGTCTAACTAAAAGCTTTAAATGGATGTTAAAAAAGCTATGCAAGCATCTGTACGGAAAAATAAACATTCTTTGATGTGTGTCGTCTTTTCATTTTAGCAATTAAAATGCTTTTGAAGCTATTTGGCATTTAAGTTAAGCCTACATAGTACAAAATTATGCATTCCCTTGCAAAAAGTTGCATATTGAGCCCAAACAAGGTTACAAAGATCAACAGGATTAGGGGAAAAAATGATCATTTAAGTTTCCAAATATGTAAACTTGTAAAATGTGTAAACTTAATTCCATCTATTTAGGAGTTTGCAAATGATATACAATTGTCTTTATCTTTTAGAAAAATTATAATCAGAAGTTGTCTGATGTGTACTCATACCATTATTAATGTAATAAATAAAATGTGACAAGTCTCATTTTATGAGTGAATATGAGGGGACAAAATAAAAGGGGCTTACCTTAAATTGTTAACTATAAAGATGTATTTTCAAAGTAGTCTTTTTTAGATTTATATCCAAATCTAACTACCTAACTTGTTTGCAGCTAAACTTTGATACCTTCATTCACATGATATTTAAACAAACACATTGATGAGTTATGAA
Organism: Alligator sinensis; assembly: GCF_000455745.1. Lineage (NCBI taxonomy): Eukaryota > Metazoa > Chordata > Crocodylia > Alligatoridae > Alligator > Alligator sinensis. The sequence goes on along the minus strand of NW_005842260.1, from coordinate 223,574 downwards.
TCTATTCCTGTATTTGTCGTGAAAATTATATTTGCAGGCATAAATCTAAGTTTAGGGTATGCAAACTATGGCTATTGTGAGTCATAGGTACACAATTTAAGTGTGCCAATTTAGGGAAAAATTGAAAAGTGCACTACAAACAATTAAGTGACATGAATTGAGTGTCTTTCCACATGTTACTTTTTTAATGTATATTTTATGGTCTTCATTTTGAGTGAAACAAATGAAATTTATTTTGGCTTATTTTACTTAAAGTAAATTTTATACCATAAATGAACCTGCCCTACACAGTTTTACTATCTATTTGGCATTTGGCAAATATTATTTTTCCAGCTATGCTCGCTATGCTATAGTGACATAAATCTATGGCTGTCTATGACTGAAAATAGAACCTTTTATAACGAACCTATTCTTCTGGAAAGGGCACGTGATTTAAAACAAAACAAATTGCTGAACGTAGTTTGAAAATATCTTATGCATATTTTTTCTATTACCTACACTTATTTTGAGTTTATTATTGTTTGTCATTCTTACTGTGCAGGCAGTTATGAAACCATTTTGAAATACTGTAAATTGGGCATATTTTCATGCTCTATTTCCATAGAAAAACATCAAGAACTGTGTCATAGTTGAACTTTTTTCCTGTAAAAATCAAGTTCTTACATTGTTTCCTACTACTCTACTATACAATTCTATATCTTAACAGTGGCAGCAGCAGTGTACTAAATCAGATTTAGCTAACAGGTGCTTTCTAGGCTGCAGACAATTACATAATAAAAATGTATTACAGTGTTCACTCTTGGGAGCAGAGACTTTTTCTGTAATAGTGAAATGCATTATATGAAGTAGAATTTCTAATGGACTTCAACAGAGCTGGTGGCCTGAATGTAATAGTGATATGTCAGAGGTACCTTTACAGAAAGCCTCATAGGAAAAAGAATCTTTACTTAGCAGAAACACTTACACTTTCCATTGCATAGTATTTACACAATATATCATTTAGACAGCACGTTTCTAGTTTGCATTTGTAATAAGCATTTTTAACTGTTGTTCATGTTCTGAATATTGTTTTATAGTTTCATTACTCTCTCATACTTCCAGAAAAGAGAAAATGGAGGTACACACAGAGCCAGCACATTTAAATGGCTCTTGGAGAAGTACTATAACATAAAAAGCAATCAGGAACAAATTGTTTACCGAACCTTTGCTTTCACCCAACTTCACTAGCACAGGATGTTAGTAAATGAGTCATGTAAAATCATTTAAACTTGGTTTTGGAAAGAAAAAAGAAGAAAAACCCTTTGAAAAATAAACTTAAATTTAGAGCTGTCTGCTTTAGCTTTGTGCTAAAGTCATGTTGAGAAGCCTAGACACCATCCCCGAATCCAAAACCTTTCAAATTAGTAACATAATACTTCAGGTAGATCAATAGCTCAAGGCTCTTATCTGAGATTGATTGTACTCCAGTGGGATTTTTCACCTCATTCATCAAAAATCATTGGGCTCCCTGCCATAACAGTCTAACTTTCTTTGCACAGAGCAAAACACCCAACAATTAATTTGAATGATATTTAACAATCTTGGTTTTGCACCCCACTTATTTTTTCTTAATTAAAATATCTCATCTTCTGGGGAATAATTGCATTTTCAACAACTGCTATGATGGTGGGGCTATATTTATGCACTTGATTCTGAATAGCAGTATGTGCCTGAAGACTGTTTTCATTTCAGTTGATAATTTAACACCATCTTTTAATGTAACACAAGCCAAAGTAATCCCATCTTATTACTCTTACCCTTTCCTCCATAACCCCCAATTCTCCTACTGTTTATTACATTCACTAATTGTAGGTTGTCAACAGTGCCTATCATATATCCTATAGCTTTATTCTTTCACTTAGTCATGCTCCTTTAATTCCTTCTGGAGCTTTATTTTACTGTAAGAGCCTTGTTACATCATACTTTTGGGTCATTTCTGGAGGTCCTATCACCAGGTTGTCCACACAATAATGTCTGTAGCTAGTTTTCAGTACTTATTAGGTGGTTGAAAGTTATACCACTTCAGGAAAAGTTATACCACTTCCATGTTACCTAGGCGGTGTTACACTAAGGTGTAACTACTCTATGGTATACATTAGTGGAAACACCTCCTTCCCCCTGTTGGCCTGGATTGAGCCTAATGTTCCCTCACTGCCCCCTCCCACCCCCCCTCTCCTCTTACTTGGGGCTGCTTGCACTGTCCATCCCAGAGTGCAAGCAGGGAAGAGCTAACCTGATTACCTGGCTCTTGTCACTTCTGCTCTGCTGGACTCTAGCTGGAGAACAGCAGCAGCCCAGCAGAGGTGACTGGGCAAGCAGGTTAACCCTTTCTTGCCTGTTCCCCTAGGACAGACAGCATGGGAAGCCACAAGTAAGAGTGGAGGAAAGAGGGGTGAGCCCTGGGTGGGGGAAACCCCAAGGGCCAGAGGACAATCCATAAGAATGGGGGGAAACAGGGAGTCCTGGAGGACAGAGAGAAAGCCAGGAATGGGAGGAAGGGGATTCTTACCTTTCAGTCCCCTAGGCCCCTGCTGACCTGAAGTGTGACTACTCCAAACTCCAGCTAGCACTAACACCCATCAACATTAGTGAGGCTCACAATGTAAGGTATAATAAGGCCCTAAGACTATCAGTATTGTGTGAGTTTCTAGCATTCACATCTTCTTCCTATTTTCTACACAGTCAGCCTTTATGGTAGTCCATATAATGAGATCTGTCAGATCCCGTGACTAAGGTCTGAGGTAAACAGCTTTCAAGAGAATGCAATATTTATTATGCTGGAACTTAAGCTATTAAAATAAAGAGATATATAAGGATCATCCATATTTTAAAAATATAAATAGATGTAAAGGATTAAAATGAGAAATGGTTCTTAGCATGCATTTTAACTGAAGTCAGAGATATAGGTGCTTAGCACCCTTCACTTTATGTCCAGTGATAATTGAGCAGATATTTTTATACAATAACTTATTTTAGCAAATATGAATACAACATCTTTGTGGGGCAGATAAGCAATATTATAAGTAATTTATTATAGGTCATCTGTGGCCAGATAGGGTAAGTAGCATGTGTAATAAATCAGTGATAATGCCTGTTCTATGCATCCTGTCTCCAAGCACCAGATCAGTAGTCTTAAACTTGTCTGCATGAGGACCAGCTCAGCAGAGAGAATGTCTCAATAAACAACTCCTCCCTCATTCTCAATCATATAATGTTCATTTGGCCTCTGGCAACTGCAAGGTATGCAGAAGTAATTGTAGGGAAGAATATAAGTATAATATAAGATGGCAACTGGAAACAAGGAGGGAAGCCAGTAAAATATGACAGCAAGTTCTTCATAATCTACCAGCAAATGTCTGCAATAATATACTCCCTCTACTCCTAAAATAAAGGAAAATATAGATACAGCTTAACCTAAACTGTTTTATTACAGTTTCCTCAAGCTTAAAATATCTTTGTGATGACTTCTAAAATATTTAGAGGAATTTGAGCCATCAAAATATTGAATCATCCAAGTCAGCAAAAGCCGAATCTTTTAACTACACTTTTCTGTGACTTCTGTCCTCATAATTAATTCCACCTGGCTTGAGACTCTTCTTTCAACAATCTACATCAACACCGTTGCTCAGACACAGCAGGAAAAATCCACCAATCAAATGAAATTATCATGCACAGCTTTCTCTTGTTCACAAGTTGCTCAAGCATCTAACAATTAGAGTTACAATGAGCTGGAACTTCCTGGTTCAGCTGACATTTTGGCAAGCTCTTTTGCTGCAACAGTTTGATCCGGATTTTCAGGCAATGACTAAAAGTTAAATTAGTTAAATAGGCTCTTGATTTAGTTGGCCACCTACACTCACACTATAGTTTGCAATGTTCCTGCTTTCATTCAAAAGTTCAAAGATGAGCAAATTGAAATAACTTGCATAGTGTGTCTGTAGTTATATTTTGTGGCATTTATGCTCCTATTACCACTGTCAAGAATAGTCCAGCAATACCAAAACAAAAAGACTTTGGTCAATAGGTCAGCAACAACACTGTTGTAGCAATTTTGTATATAGTCAGCAGTATGTATTTCGTATTTTATACACAGTTTTTCTTTAGATTTCTCTGCTATGGGGCTAGAAAGTAAAGTCTGAAGCAGATGTAAATTAGCGTAGCTCCTCAAACATCATGGGACTCTGTTGCTTTGCCCCAGGAGAGAATTTGTTACATTGGTTGCAAAAAAAAAAAAAAAAAAATTATCAAGGATACTAGGAATATCATGAGGAAAATGGAGAATTAATGTAAGCAGGGGAGAAGGAAAAAAACAAAAAACAAACAACCCACCAGTATAGGAAGTTGTCGCTTTATCTTACATGCATTTTTACATCTTGCTGTTGATTGCCCCAATTTTCTACCCCTATGATATGCAAATTGTACTCACTTACCAGTATGTAATGTACATAAAAAACTCTTTAAAATGCAATCTTTAAGAAGAGAAGTAAACCTGGAAAATGTAAATCCCAATGTAGAAAATCTTTGCATTCCAAACAACTGAAACAAAGGAGTTAGAATGGAAACTACTGCAGAATTAAAATGATCTCTCTTATTGTTGCTACATTTGTCAGGGTTATTAAGTTTCATCTATGAACTTTATTATCAATACAACATTACAGGCATATGGTATAATCTTATCGGTTTGCCAACATTAAGTAGGGTTAACTTTATGAATTGTGAGACATTCAAGAGTGCTTAGGGATTTTAGGAAGGGACTGTCTTCCTAACTGACTATAATGAACTAATAATCCATGTAAAACTGGATGCAAAATTTCTGATGCACTTTCATTTGAAAAAATGTTGATTCAGTAATAATTAAATGTTTCATGGGAGCATGTCCATTCTGGAAAAAGCTTTTGATGTGACCAAGGACTCTGATTTGTTTGATTCTGGTTTTGCCAGCATAATAACTAATCAGCTAACTCTCTAGCTCCCAAGCTAGGCAAGTTGGCAGGCTGCACACTTGGTGAGGGACAAGGAGGCTACCCACCTCTCCACCTGCCTTGATCACTGACCAATACTTCTCAAAGTGTTTTTTTTTTTCTTTCTTCTTCTTCCTCTTCTGGAAACAAACATTTATCTCAATTCTTTGCAAACAAACAGTTCCTGCTGCCCCCCCCCCCCCCAAATATCCAGTTTCCAGGAAATGAATGGAAATATTAAATGATTCACAAAATGGAAATTCTAGTACCTACAGAACTCTGCTCCCTACATGTTGCTATAGGTATTGCTGGAAGTTCAGAATGAAATATAGACTACTGACCTACCCACTTGTGTTTGGTAAATATCTAATACTACTCTGCATACATGTAGGTATATTAATCTTAATGATCTGGACAGTGTCTAAAGTACCTATTTAATACCCAATATACCATACAGTGTCCACTTAACTTCTCTCTGTATTATCATCTGGAGAAGCTAGTCTCCAGTGCATATCTTTTTATTCCATCATTATTTGTTTGCTTATTGATTTTTAATGTATGTATTTTTAACAATATTAAATTTAAAAATGTGACAACATATTTCAGTGATTGAAAAATGATAGCAGGTTTTAACATTCTATAAGCGTGAAACTGTTATTGTCATTAACCTTGCAAGTAATGACATATACATTTTAGTTTAATTTATTTTATATTAATATAAACAACTTTTATATTAGTTTGTATTAGTTTGTTATGTATCAGTTTCTAATAACTTAATTGACAGAACGCATACATTGTTTAAAATTTTACAACAAAGGAGTCTTTAAAGCCTAGTTGCTCCTAAGGTAATCATATCTTAGAAATATTCTAGAATACATTTCAAAATACACCAGAAAGGCTCAAAATGAACACCATATTTTTAAACATTTTGTTTCTTTTTTTGCTTTTTGTTGTTATTTTTAGACAATCAGACCATATCCATGTGACTATGAATGAGCTATCACCATTCCATTTTCCAGACAATTTCTCTACATACAAAGGCAACAAGTATATACCACATCACAATCTTCTGTTAACTGATTCCTTCCATGTGATTCCAATATTTGACAAGAAGCTACTTCCTTCATACACTGTGCTCTTCTGTGGGAGCTGAAACTCAACGCCAGATGGCAGCTAAAGGTCACATAGTGGTCTGCACACCAAAAATAGTAAATTAAATTGTATTTAATAAAAATGAGATGATTATGTAAAAGGTCACCGAATGCAGTCCACTAGATATAAACTAGCTTTAATAGGGAAATTACCAACAAGCAAGCTATGCTAAAGGATCTAAATCATGATCCTATATTATATAGTTCAATAAGCATGGTGTTTGCTGATTGCTGGTGAGGCTCATTGTATACACAGATTTGCCAAATACACTTGCAGGTTTAGAGGGTTTATATACATATAAACATATCAAAAGATATGTATATGTACACAAATATATATGCATATATTAAAAGATAATATCTGTAATTAATGGAAGTAGGATGAATCTCTAAGTTTCTAAGCGTCTAAAGGTGTAAGCATCTATATTATGAAGAATCTTTCAAAATTGGCCAGAAAATCTAGGGCAGATGGGATTATAGACACTACAAACTGGAATTTAATAGTAATTACTGTTCTCTTTGACATTCTCAGCAGTGAAAGCAATGATTAAAAATGAAAGGGATTGCTGAATTTGGCCTGAAAAATACAATGGAAGGCTGAAAATAGCTCTAGACACTTAAGAACATTTTTTATTAAATGATATTCTCAGGGAGTATATTCTAATTTTACAGAATACTAGCAACTAATATGATCACCATGTCAGAACCATGGGAGTTCCACATAGCCTCCTTTTACTTCAGTACATAGGCTTGATAAAAAGACAGACTTAGCTTTTAAGGTCCATGAATATTCACTTTATCAGACCTGTGAGGTAAAGGGAATTCCAAAGTGGAAGGTCATTACCACCCACAATGACACAATCTAATGCTCTCAGGAAAGACTTTTCAGATTATTTTAACTGCCCCAAAGCAATGACCTGTTATATACACATAATACAAAACATAGAGGTTAAACCATATATATTAAATAGGGTTGTGCAAAGCTTCGGACAGAGTTTCGGGTCTGGAGATGCTTTGGACACTTTGGGGTCCAAAGCAGCACATCCGGTCAAAGCGCTGGCCTCATTCAGCTTCCCAAAGCAGTTGGAAGCTTCCAAAGAGCTTCAGAGTCCCCTCGGAGATCCGGTCATAGGGTATAATGGGAAAACAATAAAATATATATAACTTTGTTGTTTTTTGTCTGATTTTGTTATAAATTTCAGGAGTGGTAGACTCTGCAGAGAGGATGAAGTCTGCCAAGTTTCAAGAAGGTCAGTGCAGGGATTTGGGGGAAACAGCACCCCAAATTCTTGAAAGCAAAACTCATGTCACATCTATGTGTTACAACGGGGAGGGGGGATCAAAACTGCAGGGGTGGTAGCTCTTACTGAGGCTACAAAGCCTGCCAAGTTTCAAAAAGATTGGTGCAGGGGTTTGGGGGGAACTTCCCCTCAAGCTGCGGTCAAGCAAAACTCCTGCCATGGGTGCTTGTGGCACTGACTATCTCTGGCTTGGGGACACTCTGCTGCAGACTTGGCTGCTAAGCTACTGTGTTACCAGTTACCAATCAATCATGATTCACTCATGGACCAGGGACTCAGGGACCAGCTCAATACACAGGACCTAGCTGCTACATAATGACTTAACAAGCATTAATTAGCACCTACAAAACCAGGCTTAAGAAAGGAAAGAATCAATAGTTACAATAAACCGCCCCAAGACAGACACAATCTTGGCCTGAGTTTTGCCTGTCAGCAGCTAGGGGTGCAGGGCCCCAGCCTCCCCCTGAACCAATCTCCTCGACAGCTGACAGGCATCACAGCAGGGGCCACCATCCCTGCAGCTGTCACCCCGCTGCACCTTAACACACGCAGTGTCACCCATGGCACCAGTTTTTCTTATCCGCAGCTTGGGGTGCAGTTCCCCCCAAACCCCTGCACTGATCTTCTAGACACGTGGCAGGCTTTGTGGCCTCAGTAAGAGCTACCACCCCTGCATTTTTGACGCCCCTGTGACATGAGTGACATGACAGCTGTGACATGAGTTTGGCTTTCAAGAATTTAGGGTACAGTTCTCCCCAAACCCCTGCAGCAATCTTCTTGAAACTTGGCAGGCTTCATGCTCTCAGCAGAGGTTACCGCCCCCGCAAGTTTCATCCAAATCATACAAAAAAAAAATAAAGTTATAGATATTTCATTGATTCCCCATTATACCCTATGGCCAGATCTCCGAGGTGGCTCTGAAGCTTCAGCCGGGTGGAGGCAGAAATCCAGTCCGAAGCTCCAGATTGGATCATGGCCATCCAAAATGGCCAGATCCGAAGCCAGATTGGATCACTGCCGACTTGCACAGGCTTAATGTTAAATCCAGCCAACCGTTATGCCCAGGAATTCAATGGAAACAACTGTAGGGTTCTGATATAATAAAATAAGCTCTACTAAGCATGTGGTCAGCTCAAAAAGTAGGTGGCCTTGGAAAGTAGGTTTAAAATAAACCTGAATGGGTGTGGTATCAGACTAAACTGATTTAGATTAAATTGTTTTATTGAACTTTTGTCCGATATCCCCTCCAGATGCAAGTTCACTCACAGTACCCCAATATGCCAGGATGCTTTGCACCTCCCCTGCAACGCCCCCCCCCCACCCCCCTTGGTAGGTGCACTAGTCTTGGATCAAGATGTCTGCTCCAGCTGAGCAGGGAGACTTGCTCCTGTGCCCTGCTGCTCCTGAGCTGGGCCACTGCAGTCATGTGGCTGCATTTCTGAAATCAAAAATGAATGTCTGTTTACTTGCTTATTGGTTCAATCTATCCATTTTAGACTAATTTGCAAAGATTGAATTGATTCAATCTTGGGTATTTTGATTGTCTGTACTTAGCCAAAGTATACTCTTAGCCATTGCTGCTATTTGGACAAATAGAAGCAGCTAAGCATTGAAAAGGATGACTAAATAATATTTTAATAGCAAAGATTAGAAAAACTCTTAATGGAGACAGAAATTACAATCATTATCTTATATATCTGCCTTGGATTGAAATTATGAATAGAGGTGGTTAAAAAAAAACTCTGAAGAAACTGGTTTCTATTTTGCAGGGGGGGGGGGAGGGATAATTAGGTAAAACTAAATATTTTGCAGAATATTTGCTCCTTTTCAGTACATTTCCCTTGAAACAAAGCTAGGATTTCCTGAAGACTTCTGAGAAGTCTGTGCTCCCAGGATCTTTAGCTATAGGCAGCCTCTACATGTGGACTTCCCTATTGACACTGGATTTCTGACTGAGATAACTTCTGCCGGGTGAACCCAAACCCTCAGCCTGACCACCACTTCTCCACTCAATAATAGGAAAAATTTATTGATACACAATGATAACAGATAAGAATAATGCAAACAATTCTATATCTAGCAGTCCTAAGGCTGTCACAGAGGGAAGGTATGTCTGGCCTGTATGCAAGCTTCAGCCTGTGGTTCTATTTTGGATGTCAGATGTCAGCAGCCTGGAGGTCGAGGGCTGAGGTATCTCCTTCACCCCGCCAGTGGGGTAGGTGAGATGGACTGGTGGCATGCTTTCTGTCCATCATGGTCTCAGGTTCCCCTCTTGGTCTTTTTGTATTTTTTCTGATGACTATTTATTCCTGGGCATCATTGATTGGTCTCCCTGTGGATGTCATACTGTCCACATTCTGTCCTGTCAGCATATTCCTTTATTCCAACAAACCTATCACATACACGCATCTTAGTTTGGTTATTTACCCATATCCTAATTTGGTCTGTCCACCAAAGCTGGAAATCCCAAGGGCTCTGCAGTTGGGCTCTGTGACATGGAACCAGTGCTGCAGAGTGCCTTATCTCTGTTATTGAGATAACAGTGTGGTGCATGTCTTCAATTTCCCAGCCTCTGTATGCCCGCTTGTCTGTTGGCCTCAGACACAGTGTCTGCTTGTTCCAGACATAGTGGGGCTTGAAGGAAACTTTGGCACAAACAGGCTTTTAGAAATCAATTAACCCTTGCCAATTCCCCTGGACCATTGTTCTAATGGAACATCTACATTACCTACAAACCAATTCCAAAAAGCAAACTTCTAAATGCCATTGTCTAGCCATCATTCCCCATGGCAAGGGACCTCAGGGCTTCAAAGTTTCAGTGCTCAAAAATAACAGCAATACTATGTATTGCTTCTGAAGCTGCTTTTGAATTGTGTTCCCAGGATTTCTCAGACCATGTTCCACACCAGGAATTCTGTCAGTGCTGATTCAAGAAAGGACTTTCAAAGATCCAAGTCTGCTCATCTGGAATTCTGAAAACCCTGGCAACTTTGGAACTCAGTTCCCAAGGCTTCTCGTCTCTCTCTGATCAGGAAGCCCAGTTCCTATATGTCATTATAAAAATAACTAAATGGATATATTTAGATTTTTCCAACATGAATAATTCTAGTATTTAGGAACATTAAACATCTGGTAGGACCCAGAGGGTGGTGGTCAATGGGAGCCAATTGTCTTGCTGTGCTGCGACCAGCGGGGTCCCTCAAGGCTCTGTCCTAGGGCCTATACCATTTAACATCTTCATCAATGATGTGGACATTGGTGTCAGAAGCTGACTGGCCAAGTTTGCCAATGACATCAAACTCTGAGGTAAAACACCCACACCTGAGGACACAAGGGTGATCCAGGCAGATCTTAACGGGCTCATGAAATGGGTGGATGAGAACCCAATGGTATTCAACACCGAAAAATGCAAGGTTCTCCACCTTGGGAGGAAAAACTTGCAGCATGCTTATAGGGTCGGTAGTGCTTCACTGGTTAGCACTACAGATGAAAGGGACTTGGGGGTTATGGTTAACCACAAGATGAACATGAGCCTTCAGTGTGATGCTGTGGCTAGTAAAGCAAGCAAAATGCTGGCTTGCATTCATAGATGCTTCTCAAGCAAATCCCGGGACATCATTCTCCCATTGTACTCGGCCTTGGTGAGGCCACAGCTGGAGTACTGCATCCAGTTTTGGGCTCCACAATTCAAAAAGAATGTGGAGAAGCTTGAGAGGGTGCAGAGGAGAGCCACGTGCATGATCAGAGGTCCGGAAAACAGACCTTATGATGAGAGGCTGAGAGCCATAGGTCTCTTCAGCCTGGAAAAGTGCAGGCTCAGGGGCGATCTGGTGGCCACCTATAAGTTTATCAGGGGTGCTCTTCAGGATCTGGGGAAACGTCTGTTCACCAGAGCTCCCCAAGGGATAACAAGATTGAATGGTCACAAACTCCACTGCGACTGATTCAGGCTGGACATAAGAAATAACTTCTTCACCATCTGAGCTCCCAAGGTTTGGAATAGACTGCCCCCGGAGGCGGTTCAGGCACCTGCTTTGAATGCCTTCAAGACACATTTGGATGCTTATCTTGCTGGGATCCTATGATCCCTGCTGACTTCCTGCCCCTGGGGCAGGGGGCTAGACTCGATGATCCTCCGGGGTCCCTTCCAGCCCAAATGTCTATGAAATCTATGAATTAAAATATCTAATTTTGTTTTGAATAGTAATGTGTTTTTCCCCTCCAAATGTCAGAATTTCCATGAAGAGAAAAGCCAACTCTCAGCCAGTACCACTTATCATTCTGAACGTCAATAAATTAGCATTCATCCAAAGTTTGTATTTTAATAGAAATCAGGAAAACTGAGTAATAACAAACTGGAATGCATTGTAGATACATGAAACAGAGAAACATTCGGTATTCATTCTTTGCAAACTAAGCTTCTTAATGCCTCTTAGTGTGGTTTCCTTTATATCCTAAAGGAGTAGACTGCAATATTATGAAATACTCCACCTAGTAGAGCTCAGGGCACATCCAAGCATTACATTCAGATTGACCTAACCTGAGGTGTGCAGGTATTTACAGGGCTTAAATTACCCTAAAAAAGGATGTGCCCAATCTAAGGTTACTTAATCATGGAGGTAAACTAACTTTGGATCAACCTGGTTTAACCCATCTAAAGTGGGTTAACCTGGTCTAGTGAATACCTGGAAGGTGGCTGAGAGAAGTAACATTTGTCATGTGATTGGCCCCCTACAAGCTCTCTACAGCCATACCATGATACACGTACATGGCTGCAAAGCACTTTAAAAGTGGCCAATCATGCAATAAATTAACTTTCATCTAATGACAGATCAGATGAAGGCACTCCAAAGTGGAACTTCTGTCAGCACTATTGGGGCTAGGCTGATGCAACCCATCTCTACCCCTGGTGCTGTCTGCAGGAAGAGAGAGGTAGGGAGCCATGGCTGGGATTTGCTCAGCCTGAGCAGGGAGCAGGTGGGAGGGGAGGGGAGGGGAGAGGAGAGGCAGGTGAATTGGAGCCAGGGTTGAGAAAGCCCAGCCACTCAGCCCAGCCCTGGAAATGTGCTGTTCATAACCCCCTGACCCTGACTGGGGTATTTTTAGCCCCCCAACAACTACCTCCTGGACTGGGCAGCTCCCACCCCCACAGACCCTCCAACAGCTCCCCACAGACCCCTTTGAGTTACTTACCTTGGGCTAACTATGCTGCTCCTGGCAGTGTAAAATGCCTGAATATGCCAGTCCTAGTTTAGGTTTAGGTTGTTTAAGGTTTTTATACTCTCAGTGACAGTAGCCATTGACTTTGCATTATAAAACATTGGTTGAACAATAGCATCAAACTCAAACTTGCTGCAATGGCATGTCATCTCTTCTAAAAATGCAATATTACTCATGCTTTCATATTTTCCCTTAAATACCTCTCACAGGAGAAAGTGCAAAAGCGACAGAACACTAAACCCTAGAATTCTCTCCCAAACAGTAATCACTCCCAAACAGTCATTGCCAAACCCTTTCCAAAACCAAACTAAACAACATATAACAAGAGCAAACTCCATGGGTAAAGAAAAACAGTTATATTTTGCTCAGGACTTTTGCTGCCACAGAGGAGCCAGGATGGTGATGGAGTCCTGGTGTCTGGGTCTTAAAAGTCTGCCCCATAGACAACCATAGTTTCATATGTCAGCTGTACGGCACATGTAAAAACTCATTAGCCTTCTTTGGATATGCTCTCAGTTGCACGATCATTTTGACCATTTTATTAAGAAAGTCAGTTAGGGGTGAAATCTGAGTGCACTAAACAAAACAATGACAAAATGTAATTTGAATCTATTACAGCAAAAGGTCTAAACTATTTCATCTCCACCAGTTTCTTAGGGAAATCTGGTTTGATGCCATGTCATCAACACTATGTGCATGTCAGACTAAAATTTTCAATACATAAGAATTTTAGAGATGGGGTGGAATAATTATTGGATTTCATACCTCTGCTTCTGGACCCCAATGTTTGCCTTCATCATACCTTTTTTCAATGGAAGAAGTAATGAAAAAGAACAGAAAACCCATCTCAAGTTGAATATACCTCTCTATTTTTGGAGTTTAGGGACAAACTGTAGGATATAATTTATCAAATTAAAAGACTAGATTCTGAAGGGTTGTTCAGATTGAAAAACCCATATATATATTTCTATTCTTGGATTTTCATTATATACATACACACGTGTACACATATGAAAATTCAAGTATATAAAATTATAATCTGATGAATGATTTTTACTCATTTTGGCATTTAATCTAAATATGTCATTTAAATGCCAAGCACGAGGGGAAAGTGACAAGGAATTTCAGACATTTAAAAACACGTGGTCACCATGATTAAGTTGTTACATTAAAAGGTACAAAAGCCTTCCTGTTTCAAATTGTTAATAATATATTAAAGATTGGAGGCACAATGAAAAGCAGTACATGCAAAGTCAAACAGCCTGGATAACAGAAAAGAGGAAACTAACACATAAATAAATTACTTGGGCAGGCAAAGAACAAATCCACAGAGAGAGGTGGTAACATATTGTCAGAAGACAGCTTCAGGCAAAATAGGTGAAATTCACAAAGAAAAGACATGAAGCACAGAAAGAGAAACAAAATTGCAGAGAAGATGCAAAAGCAAAGGCCTAATAGTTATTCTGTCTAGGACAAGTTGACAGCATGCCAAAAAAATTAGGATCTAATCAGTCTTCAGGGCTGAAGACTAGTTGGAAAGGGGAGAATCAGATAAACGGAAAATGTGAAAAAAAAGTCTAAGGAACAAACTGATTTTGAAGGGAATATTATGTTCTTGCCAAAAATCTCTTGACACAGACGGGTGAGACAGACAATTTCTACTGTCACATAACAGCTGGGTCATAATCTCCTCTTTATGCACAGATTTGGATGCTACCCCTTTAAAGTCAACCTGTTGACTATATGGGACAGTATTCTTAAGTCTACAGTAAACAGATGAAAGTGTCCATTTTACAAGAAGGGATAGATAACAATGGTCAAATTTATAAATTGATGTTATGAAATATAGGATTTCATAACAAAGGACTTCAACCCAAAAGCACAACTACATTTAATTTATAGTACCAAGGTGATTTGTCTTTTAGGGTTTTTTCCTTAGGTATTTGGGTTTAAATCCTGAGTAACATCTTATATTGAAATGTTGCATCATTCTAGTCTCTTTTGGCCATTTGTGTACATTATAAAAGCGGATGACCAATTCATTATGTTTCAATGCCTGCTGTAAAAAAATTAAAAAATTAAAAAAAATCCAGGATCAAGATTTGAGGATGGTCAAATGTTCATTGATAGATTGGAGGAATAAACTGGGAGCAAATCGCCTTGTCTTTGCAATTGATTCCATTTTTTTGCAATCATTATGTTCAAATAATGAAATACTAGACTATCACTGAAGTTGATGGAGATAACCTAGTTTATGCAATAAAGAATATTTTCCCTGCTCATTAAGCAAAAGGATATTAAAATTGCATTAGGTATGTATACAGTACTTCTTTGGGAACTAAGGGTATTATCTCTGAAAACTGAACATTCTACTTGCAAGGCACATCTACACGTGACACTGCATTGCTTTAATAATGCGCTACAGTGACATAGCATCTGTGGGCAAAAACTGTGATGCCACAGTGATGTCACCATAGTGACATGCTCCCTAAGTATAGAATGCAGCTAAAAATAACCATGCACTGTTATTGTACTTTAGGGGCATGTGTAGATGTGCCCACAGAATAATATTTGTAGATGGATACTTAAATTTGAAATAAGCAACTATAAACATTTTGGCTTTAGTTTTAGCATTCATTTCTTCTTGGTGAAACATATATCAAGATCTTTTTAGCTACCTGTGTGCAGAGCTGTCCCTAGGGATCAGGGGCCCTGGGCATATCAGCCTGTGCAAGGCAAGGGGGCTGATGAGTGGCCAGAGGGTGGAACTGACGGTGCGCAGCAGGGCCTGTGTCGCACTGTCTGTGGGACCTGAGGAGGTCACCCCAATTCACCTGCCCAGGGATGGCCCTGCCTGTGTGCTTCCTCTGTTCAGGTGCTGCTCTAATTTATGTCACATTATAACAGATTCACTATAGAAGGGTTGGCTGTGATACATATTTCAACTGAAAACATTTTTTTAACTAAATGTTTGCACCAATTTTTCAAAAAAATAGATTCAAATTTTGAATATACAAGGAAAAACAGAA
This sequence comes from Alligator sinensis, assembly GCF_000455745.1. Lineage (NCBI taxonomy): Eukaryota > Metazoa > Chordata > Crocodylia > Alligatoridae > Alligator > Alligator sinensis. The sequence goes on along the minus strand of NW_005842260.1, from coordinate 207,873 downwards.
AACAGAAAAATCGTTTGATAAATAAGCTGCATCTTGACCAGCTTTCTGCCCTGACCAAGAATACACACATAAGAAGCCCTCCAGCCCCTGGTATACATATAATACAAACTTAGTATCTACAATGCTATGGAAACTTTGGCCTCACCTTCAGGACTGTTTTGCTGTTGTAGGCTAGGGGATGATAACTATACATGCATCCCGTCTGCTGCCCCCTACTAGAAAGCAGGAGAATCCTCTCTCCCAGACTCTACCCACATACTTTCTATCTCTACCAAAAATCCTGTACCTCACTCAACCCAGCTTGACCTCCCTTCACTCCATAAAATATACCTTGGTTATTCTAGCTAACTATAATGTAGCATTTTGGAGACCTGGCAGTCTGATTGGTTGTAAATATTTGACTGAAGAGTTGAAAAGACAGAAAAGATTCTGTACAAGAATGGGGAAGGTCTGAGTAGAAGAATGGGAATAAAAGGAATCTGAGTGAAAGATGAGTAAAAATTGCTCTGACATAAGACCTATGGTATATGTCATAGCACAGACCACCTGTAAAAAATTATAAGTGGTTCAATATAATGGATCTTCTCTCCCTTCTATTTTTGCCTCTATTAAATCTCTCCAAGTCCAACTACCAATTCCCACCTATTCTGTCATTCACAATCTATGTTTATTATTTCTTCCCTTGTCCTCCATAATCTTATAAATCCACATCTCAATCCCTGAGCAAGTGCCATAGCTACAGGAATTTAGGCCTGGGGACCAGTACACCTACCTTTTGAAGCTGGCCTAGTGGGTAGTCAAGAATTCAAGTTTTATGGAGCCATCTAAAGAACAAGCAAGAAGGAGCATAACTCTGTTACCCAATCCCTCCTCCTCCGATTTTTTTAATCAATGACTGCCTAAAGTAAAACTAATAAACAGTCAAAAGAGCAGAAATGAGAATTTAGGACTTCCTTACCTCTTAGGGGACCACACTTAGGCACCTACATTCTACCTAAATCCTGTTTAGTCATCTTCCAGAATGATTTGGACCTGGCTTACTGTATTTATTTTCTATTCTAAATATATGGCAATATTACAATACCTCAGATACCATTTTGTAGTAACCTTGAGTAAAAAATGGCATGGAATGTTTTTAATGGAAACCACTTCACAGCAGTAAGGTATCTTACACTTAACATGGGAGATGCAAATTTAAAGTGTTACCTTTAATTGAATGTTACCATGATAGTCATAGTATTTCTTGTACAATATCATTTAAATTTATATAGGATAATGACTGATTCATAAATTTGCAGCCCCACTTGTGAAATTAGCATTGTAAGCATGGAGAAGCCTGAAAGCAGATATTAGCTCTTACTACTTGATCTTCTAAATTACTAAAATTATGTGGTAGTTACCATGCTTGCAATGTGGTGTGGGGTATACTTGGTAGCTGTGTTGGTCTGAGACAAAAAGACATACAAACACCTAGAACTCTTGGTTCCAAAATAATGGTTCCAAAATGGTTTTATTACACCAACCGGAAAATGGAAACATGGAAGATGCCGAATTTTAGCCGATTTGGGATTTTAATCTTCATTGCAGAACAACAAGGACGTTTTTTCACCTTCCTGCCTGCCACCTGACACCTCCAGGGAAGGAATTCTACCTAATCAACACATCAAAGAGCTACTCAACACAGCTCACAAAGACACTCCCATGGACCCAGAGGGACAGCCTTCCATCTTCAGCTCCCTCTGTGCAAAAATGAAATGTATTTTCTACCTATGTGGACTTTTTACCATCTTGTACCATCTACACTTTTCCCAGAGCCTAATGAAGGGACTTTGATCCCGAAAGCTTGCAGAAAAGGACAATTTTCTTGCCATTTATAAAAGGTATCATTTTAGAACCAAGAGTTCCAGTTTTTTGTATGTCTGAAATGTGGTGTTGCATTTTTGGCATCATAGTCGCATAGGTTTAACAGTCCTTTTTGTTTCAGTTTATGGATGCTAGCATCCTAAATAACCACCCCTGAAAGTATAAGTGCTTACTGCTTATGGAAAGTTTCTGGTAGAGAGAGTTACTGTTAGTATCATATCTGACTTCCAGGTAAAGTTAGACAGCATGGTGGGTTGGAAAAACTCTTGAGAGCTTATAGTCAGTTAAAGTAAAGTCTTCTGCAACCTACAATCATTAAAAAAAGTTCCTATAAATCTGATATCTGAAGATTAATTTAAAAGGTCACCATGTGACCCAGTGCATGTTATGTTGCTAAATCTATATGTGATGCATATTCTTCTGTACAGATTTGTACAAATATGTTTTATTTCATCTGCAGTCTTAGAAGCAATATTTGCAGCTTAGTTTAGGATCCAGCACCTTAACAAATCACTGCTGTAGAGATTTGTTGCCTGTGATCACGATTTGTTGCCTGGAATAGCTTCTGCTCAATTTATGCTTTTATTTTTTTTTTCCATAAGAACATTCTTTGAAATCCTAAACATGTTGTGAAATCCTGGAATATTTAAGTCTGAAGTGTTTTGATCTTTGGGTTCATTAGAATCAGAGATCAGTTTTAAAGGTTACATGTTTCTTTGTTCAAAGATAATTTGTCATAATAACTTTGCCTGGAATGCTCAGCAGGCAAAATTGCACTCCTACGGTCTGATTCTGATCTCAGCTTCATATCATTTACACCCTTACAGAATTTAATTTTAGTGGATCTGCTCCTGCAGTCTGAGAATCAGGCTCAGACAGATTACAAATAAAGGGGAAAATACACACTTGCACGGTACTGTTGTGCTGAACATTTTCCATATAGATGAAATGAAATAGAGGAAGGTGGATGGTTCCAATGACTGGTAATGGAATACAAGTCCTTTCACCTCTAGGTCAACGATTTGATTTGATCAAGTTGTTTTTTCCTTACTTTTTAATAAATGAGTGAATGGCATTTCTTCCCAGAAAACATGGAATGCAGCTGATGGTTGCAGTGTAGTTGCTGAAGATATGGAAGGTGTAAAGAGTTTGCCAACCACAATGTTGCATTGTATATCTGATCTGGTTATTGACCTGTATTAAATGTATCACTTAAGTTACACTTAATTTTTCAGGCTGATTTTCCAGACTGATCTTTAAAAGACACACACACACACACACACACACACACACACACACACACTATTGTTGTTCTCTCACCTACTCAGGTCTGATTATTTAAAAAACCCACTATTGTAATTTATTTATAAAGAATACTGTTTTTCTGTGCCACAGTTCTCATGTGCTTCCAGTTAAGGCAGATTTTTCATAGGTGCCTGCTAACTGTGTTCATCACTTTCTAGGTGACCATCATGAGACACACTGGACATAAATTGCAGTGCTAAGAAGTCAAAACTGCGCATGAATTGAATGACAGCTTTACTGTAAACAAGATGATATGAAATGCTCAGGGCAGAGAAAAATAATCAGGCCACAGGCATCTCAAATAGTAGATGTAAAACTGGCATACAGTTATGACATTAATATCTTTGTGTCTCAGCCCTCATATGTAAAAGGTATTCATACCATCTTACCTCACAGGCAAGTTATAAAGATAAATTAATTAATGTTTGTGTAGGACTCAGATACTCAGTGGGTGCATCAACACAAGATGCTATGTCATGGTAGCATGGTGACGTAGCATTGATGGGCACGGACCGTGATGCTGATGCTTATTGCTGCTGCTTAACAGGGTTGGAAATGACCCATTCGCCACCAGGACTGTGCAGTAACTGTGGTTACTGTGCAGTTATTTGGTACTTACTGAAACAAGTGCTTTATGACTGCAGAGTAACAACTGTGCAGTCAGGGACACATGTAGGTGTACCCAATGATGAGCACCATAAAAAAGTACATAAGAAAATAATTTTATGTTTTTGAGCTGAGATTAAACAGTGTGTTATAACAAACCAGGTAGTCATACATTAAAATAATAATAAACAAAAATATTGAAAAGCTGCTTATTTAGTGAGCACAATCCCTTCTGTGCACTGAATGAAGCAGGGCTCATTTTTTATAGAAAAACCTCAATAAAAACAAGGGCTGGCATCATCATATGGTCATAATATATAAGCAGCCTGAATTAAGGTTGACTAGGCATGCCTTAATTAAGTATTTCCTTATGTCTTGAGTATTTACCTTTGCAAATGAATTTTTCCCTTCCCTTCCCTTTTCCTTGCCTGTATATTACATATATAAAATAAATCTAGGTGCATTCATAATTTTAGGGTGTGTACACATGCATATATATGTATATGTGCATACACAAAGTCCATTTTGTTTTATTTATATTTCTGTAATAGAAATTCACTTTCTCTAAATATGAGAAGTTATAATCTTCTGTATCACTATCATAAATGCAGCCTTTGCAACACAATTACTTGTCTACATATTTAAAATAAAATAATATATAAAATATAATTAAAATAAAATATTTCAAAATCTCATATAATTTAGATACATATAAAATAATAGAAGCACTTATCTTTATCTGTAAATCTACCATTTACCTTTTGATTATGTATTATTCTTTAACTTATTAAGTAACCAGTATATAGTGTCATGTAACAAACAGACTGTCAAGAACTGGCCATCTGTTGAGACTTTCTCTCCACATGTATTTATACTGGGGAAGGATTTCATTAAAGTCTGCTATATAAAAATAAAACAGAGATACTGAAGGTTTCTTCAGCATAGCAACGTGCAGAACTGTCAAGCTTTGTACAGTGAACATGGGAAGATGTCATAGTTGGCTTGTTGTGACAGAGCACATGTCTTTTCACCCTGTATAATGGATCGTCATGGGATCACATTCTGGAGTCCTGTACTAGGCCTGGATGCAGTATGCATAGATGCTGCAGTGGAGAATCAACTTTGACTAATGAGCAGAAGAACAGCAGAAAAAACAACAGGATCTGACAGCTCCTTGATACTAAATGGCATGACCTACACCTATAGCTGTCTGGGGGGTGTTGCATTGGCGGGAGGAAGTTTTGAGGGAGGGGAGCAGGATTGAAGCAAGAGAAACAACTGTAATGATTTAGGTTGAACCTCCATGGACCCCTTAAATACTTTTCAATAATGACTTACCTTGTAGTACTCTACTTAAATATTTTGATAAATGGAAGAAATAAAAGAACTCTATTGACAAAGAGGCATGAAAAAGGTAATAAAACTAGCATGTTTGTTATCCTTCAGGTGGCTGGAATAAAATGGGCAGTGTATGTCCCTGAAAAGGTATAATAATCTGCTAGACATTTTGCTCATGTGAAATAGCAGGGTTGTTTATCTAATTCGTGAAAAAGTCATCAGGAAGTATGTCAGGGAGAAGCAGCTGATCAGTGTAAACTACTGTATTGTCTCTCAGCCCTCTGTATTGTACTGATAGCAATTAAGGCAGAAAATGGCTGAGGGTAAGGGCCAGGTGCAGATGTCGTATACCATGTGACAGGGGGTACCCTCGGGGCCAAGTCTCAAATCGGCCCACCCACCTGTCTATGGGGCAGTCTGCCCAGTCTCACCTGCCATGACTTTGCTGTTCCCATAACTGGTAGTATAATGCAGGAGGCTACCCATTCTATGCCCCAATGCCTGGGACACTATCCACAGCACTATAACCTCCCTGCACCATGGTCCATGCTTTGCAGATGGCATTCAGCATGTCACTATGCTCCTGGCCTAAAGCCAGGCCAACTTAGTCCTATGTCAGGTCTCATTCACTCACACCGTCCCCCTTTCACAGGGGTCTCTTGCACTCTACCCTCTCTCACAGGATCTCTTGCCCACCGCATGATACTGTGCTTCCTTCACTCTGCTCTATTCCCTTGAGTGGCCCCATAGACCATCAGGCTTATCCGAGTCACACCTCGGGTAGTGACATGCAGTCCTTTGGGCCTCTCCTGTGACTGTCTCTTGGGTAGTGGCCAGCCAATTCACTGAACGGAGGGCTAACTTTGCCCTAGGCCCTCACGGGGCTTCTCACACCCTACAACTTGATCTCATGGGGAGATGGCCCATGTACTGCCCTTCTGGCCATCCCACAGCCTTACTCAGCACACCCCCTTGGGGTGCCATTCAGGCCGACCATCAGCTCTACTCAGTCCTTATCAGGGCCTTCACAGCTGCCCCCTCCCTTTGGGGCTACACCACTATTTCCTTCCTGGGGTCTCTGAGGTCTTTCACTGCTGCAGGTTCAGATGGCCACAGTTGTGCCTGGCCCCACTCCTTTCCTGGGGTCTTACACCTCCTGGGGCTCAGGCCCTAGCCATACCTGGCCCCCTTACCCACAATGTTGTGGGTATTTAAGGTGCCTGGGTTTATTAAGGTGCCTTGACCTGCATTCACCAGGGAGGTGAGTGGTCTTGGTATTTGAGTGGGGCTTCTGTGCTACTGGCAGTCCCACCATGTCTTCCTTCCCCAGAAGGGTGCAGTTTTAGGTCATGTCCAGGACCAGGAGCCTCCAAGTCATCCCCCTTGCTCCTGCCCTTACCTCCAGGATGTTCCACATTGCAAGGGAGCCAGACTGAACTGCTTCATTGGCTGCAAGCAGCTAATTGCTGTCTCTGCCTGGCTGACCTTTGTTTGAAAATGGCCACCTTAATCAGGCACTTGTAAGCTGCCTGTTCCAGCTTCTAACGACTAAAGGGGCAGGCACTGAAGGTGCATTGCCACATACCAGTACAAGTGATCAGAAATCAGTCTTTATCTGTAACAGAAAAACAGTCTATACCTGTTCAGTGTACATAGACTGGTTTAAAAATAGCAGAACCCAGTCTAAGAGCACAGACAGAAGTCTCAATTTTCAGTCAATCTGGCCACAGAAAGCAGTATTTATAGCTGTGACTAAACACAAGTGTATGGCTGCAGACAGCTTAAAAAATGAGTGCTCAGGTGAAAATAGGACCTCTCATTGTATAAGGGGTCAGATGAAGATGTTTCAAAACAGAGCATCTTCTGTAATTTCTGTCTGTGCTGCCTGCCAGCCTATCACTGTTTTAAGAATGGGAAGGGGGAAAGGGAGTGGAAGGAGTTGGGTCCGGGGTTTTTTCAGCCATTGCTAGAGGGTGAGGCGGGTGTATTGGAGCCCTGCCAGTACATCCACCTCACCCTTCAGCACTGACTGGGGAACCTCTTAAACAAGCTTCCTTTCCTCCCTTTCCCCCCTCCCATTCTGGAACTGGGACAGGCTGGGAGAGAAGAGTGGCTGTTCCTGGGGGAAAATGGCTGCAGTCTGACAGCTATTTCCCCCCACCCCACCCCGGAACAAACAGTGAACTTGTGTTTGTTCCAGAGAACTGTTGTAACTCAGGACCTTTTCTGCAAAGCATTCTCAGTTACACTGGGGACCTGTACTTCTGTCTGCATCTGAATACAGACCTGAATTGATGTAGTATCAGACTTAATTGATTTAGATTAGACTGGACTATTGAACTTCTGTACCAGATCCCCTACCAACTCAAGTTAGATCACTGTCCTCTGGCATCCCTGGTGTCTTCGCAGCTTTCAAAAGGAGGTGTACTAGCAGCTGGCCTGTGCTTGGTTGCTCCAGAAACCCAGTTGTCCCCACCTCTGGGCTCTCACAGAGTTGAGTCAGCACAGTGGCTGGAGCTGGCCGGGCGGGGGGGGGGGGGGGGGGGGAGAGGGATGTTTGGCTGTGCCTGGCAGCCCAGTCCTGTTCTCTTGGGCTGTAATAACTCATGGATGCATGGGAGTTCCTGAGTTGGTGTGTGGGGGACCAACCCAGGGACCCCCATGTCTGCATGACTGGGCAGAGCCCCAGGGAGCAGTACCTGGTTGCTAGGCATGGCTAATCAGGGTTACCTCCACTACATGCCAGCAGCTGCCATGTGTGTGGCTGACACGGCTAGGGGAAAGGGAAGGGCTGCTTGGTCATGCCTGGCACCCAGTCAGGGGTGGCCCAGCTAGTGGGCTGCACTAAACTGTGTTTAGCAGTCTCTGGCAGCCCAGGAAGCCTACTGGAGGGCATGTGGGAAAGCCCCCAACCTGATGGCCGTGCCCTGTATAGGCAGCCTGTGTGCCCTTCTCCACCAAAAGACAAATGTATGTTCTGTTTGCTACTGTTCTAGGCTAGGGCACTTAAAGTAAAGCACCTAACTTAGATTGCTTCCACCTTGGGCTTTTTGAATGTCTGTACTTGGCCAAGTAAAGTAGGAGTGAACAGTGTAGGACAGGGCCAGAACCAGGACTGAGATAAACAATCAAGTTTGGTATACAAATGGGTAATAGTGCTAATGGAGAGGTGAAATGAAGAATGGGCCTAACATGACCAAGTAGAATAAAGCAGCTTCCCTGCAGAAAATGCCACACATCATACAGATATTCAAAGTTACACAGAGCATACTGTGGTGTTTTTAAGAACCATTTGTTATCTAGGCAACGAGTAAAACTGCCATGATGATAATCATGATGCTCTGTGCAAACCCAAAGGTGTCCATTGATTACATAACACCTTGAAGTGCTTACTACAGAGACACCTCACACAGACATCTTGCTGGTTGAATCAGGCATAATGCAATATTGAAATGTCTAGGAACACAGAAAGCCTCTGAAAAGATGCTACACAACGCACCCAAAAAAAATCTTACTTTTTTGGTATGAATGTGAAAACAATAATATGATGCTAAGTAACAGAAGTGTTTACAGGTAAGATATTGTATGTATCTTCAATCCAAGAGACACACAAGTTCATTTGATCCCATGCACGAACCAGATCAGCCAATATGATCAGTGAATAATACAACTGGATCTCTATCCTTCTGCAGTCAATGGAAAAAATCAACTAATTTTAATGTGTCAAAATGTCCATCCCAAATTACAAAAATTGCCTTAGTGGATTTGCTTGATTGCAACCAATTGCCTTCAATGTCTCAAAGCTAAAATTGATTGAGTTATTAGTATTTTAATAGGTTTCTAGATCTTATATACTTTTTAGAGTAGGAAGTTTGGAGGCAATAAACTATTGGACAATCTGAATTGCTCCCAAAATGCTGTTCCTTACTTTGTTTCAGCCTCCATGGATTTGCAGAAAGCTCATTATCTCTATCTGGTATGGTTTATTGTCACTCTTTTTAAAATGAGACTAAAGTACAGCACTTTTTTTTTATACCTTGTTTTTTTCTGATTTTCTTCTCCAGGTTGGAGAGCTGCATTTTAGAAATTGCTTCCAAATCAGTGTACTGCAATGCATCTATCCATTAGAAGACATGCAAAGATGGAAGGATAATATTTAATGTTGTGCCTCTTGAGCGGAATGGGAGAACAAAATAAGTTTGGGCACCTTTCTTTGCTAAATATAACCTTACTTCCCCATTCCAAGTTCCAGCTGTTTCCAGATTTACTCAGCTTTGCAGCTTTTTTTCTCCTCTTTTGTAATAAAATTGATAATAAACATAACCATTGATATGTGCCTGCAAACTTAACTTCACTTTAAAAAGGAACGCTAGTATGCATATGTATGTGCACGTGTGTGAATATCTATGTAAAGTATCTAGAACAAATATGATTGATAGAAAGAAATTTTAAGTAAGAAATGAAGTTAGTGTTGTAAAAATATGCTTCCATACTATACATGACACTGCTTTCAAACATATTTGGTGTTTTCAAAAGTACTTGACAAGCATGGGGATGCAATCTGAAGAATGTTTAAACATGGCAGGGCCTGCACAAGTTTGGCCATTCCCCCCTGCCAATTTTCTTCATCCTTGATCTACCATAACAAACACTACAGACACTATAGGAAAAGTTATTATATCTGCCCATTCCATACTTCTCTTTCAGTGAGAGCACCAAAATAAATAAATAAATAAATAAAAGTATTCTGTCCAGTGCCAATTTTGATTGTAGATTATGTCATTAAATGACATCTCTTTTTTGTCTTTGCTTGACGTTAAGCAGTGTGGAAGGAGTAGGTCACAAGAGCAGTTTTTGGTAAAGTGACTTGGCACTGAATTTTATGAGCATGACAGCTCCAATCTGTCCTCCTCTTTTAAGGTTATGCCTGCTTCCTGGGAGGAAGAATGGATAATAAAGAAAAAGAAAGTTTACTGGCCTGAAAGGAGGGAACATATGGACAAAGTGGAAAGAATGTAATTATCTGAAAAGAAAAGTGCCTGTTAGGGTAGAAGATACTGCTGGAGAGAGGCGTTTGTCCACTTGCTTGACAGCAGCCTCACTGCCCCGAATAAAGGGGTTAACCAGCTAGGAATTGTTTTACATTCTTTCTTACCTATTCCTAGAAAACAAAGCCCTAACAAGAGCTTTATTACTTCTGAAGACAAATAAAAAATCAAGGAAATTATATCAATTAATTTTTGCACCTCACTTTAAAACCATTCAGTTTAAAAATCTACATTCTTTGCTTGCCACATTTCAAGATGGTCCTTGAAATGAAAAATGATTCAAGAAACTCTAATCTATTTAATCTCTGTTGTATGTTCTAGAAAAGAAGGAATTTTCAGGACATGGTCTATATTTATTCCTTACCATATGATATCTCATAAGGCATAAAATGCAATTTTCTCATGTATTTGAAATGATTCCCCTGATTATAATGTACTAAACTGATTAAAGCAATTGTTTGGCTAAAAGTCTTCTGAACAAAGAATGAAAATTTTCAGTATCTGAAATTATATATATCCTTTCTTTGTGCCTGGGACAAATTATGATTTCACCAGTAACTTGATCTTCTCTTCTGACAATTTCTGCAAGTCATAGTCATTTTTTCAGAACCTCAAATTCGACTGGATATTTTCTTTAGTAATTTTTTTTTTAGAAAGTATATTTCTTTTTAGTGTGTCTGTCAACATAGTTTCATAGTTTTATAGTTTCATAGTTGGTAGGGTCGGAAGGGACCTGAGCAGATCATCAAGTCCAACCCCCTGCCCTGGCAGGAAAGAGTACTGGGGTCAAACAAACCTTGCTAGGTGTTCATCCAGCCTCCTCTTAAAGACCCCCAGGGTAGGAGCCAGCACCACTTCTCTTGGAAGTTGGTTCCAGATCCTAGCTGCCCTGACAGTGAAGTAACGCCTCTTGATGTCTAGTCTGAATCAACCCTCTGCCAGCTTGTGACCGTTATTTCTTGTTACTCCTGGTAGTGCTCGGGGGAACAGGGACTCCCCCAATGCCTGCTGGTCCCCCCTGGCTAGTTTGCAAATGGCCACCAGATCCCCTCTCAGCCTCCTCTTGTGGAGACTGAACAGGTTCAGGTCCCTTAGCCTCTCCTTATAGGGCCTGCCCTGCTGACCCCTGATCATGCGGGTGACCATCCACTGGACCCTCTCCATGGTGTCTACATCCCTCCTGAAGTGCAGCGCCCAGTACTGGACACAGTACTCCAACTGCAGCCTGACCAGTGTCACACAGAGGGGGAGGATCACCTCCTTGGACCTGCTTGAGATACATCTGTGGATGCATGACAAGGTATGGGTGGCCTTCCTGACCACGTCCCCACACTGTTGGCCCATGTTCATTTTGGCATCAACAGTGACTTCAAGATCCTTTCCTGCCTCTGCACTGATAAGAAGGGGGTTCCCCAACCTGTAGGTGTGCCGCTGGTTCTTCCTCCCCAGGTGCAGTACCCTGCACTTGTCAGTGTTGAAACCCATCCTGTTCCCATCTGCCCACCCCTGTAACCTGTCCAAGTCCAATTGCAGCCTATTCTTCCCTTCTAGTGTGCCCACTTCTCCCCACATCTTAGTGTCATCTGCGAATATGAACAGGGTGCTTTTTACCCCCTCATCTAAGTCGCTGATGAAGATATTGAACAGTGCAGGCCCGAGAACCGAGCCCTGCAGAACCCCATTGCCCACATCCCTCCAGGTCAAAAATGACTCATCCACCACCACTGTCTGGGTGCGGACCAGCCAATTAGTGACCCATCTGACTGTGTAGGTATCGATGCCACAGTCTCCTAGTTTTTTAATGAGAATCAGGTGAGAGACAGTGTTGAAGGCCTTCCTAAAGTCCAGAAAGACTATGTCCACCATGACACCTGTGTCCAAGGATTTTGTGACCTGGTCATAGAAGGCCACCAGGTTGATCTGATAGGGCCTGCCTCTAATGAACTCATGTTGGTTACCCCTAAGTATAATCTCCCCTGCTGGCCTCTCGTGGACATGCACCAGGATAATTCTCTCAAAAAGCTTACCCAGGACCGAGGTAAGACTAACAGGCCTATAGTTTCCTGCGTCCTCCTTTCTCCCTTTCTTGAAAATGGGAACCACATTGGCCCTTTTCCAGTCCTCTGGCACCATACCAGAGCACCACAAGTGCTTGTAAAGTCATGCCAGGGGTCCTGCAATGACCTCTGCTAATTCCTTCAGCACTCTGGGGTGGAGATCATCAGGACTTGCTGATTTAAATACATCCAGTCGCTATTTAAATATGCCCAGTATTTTCTTGTACATATCTTGATTAACAACACCCAATCATTTAAAATTTAATACAAAATGATAGGTCTGTGCGAATAGGGAAGTATTTGATTTGGATTTGGATTTGGCCAATTTGGAGGACAGCGATTTGATCCACAGATTTGGATCACTGTCCTCAATCAATTCAGCTGAATCATCTTCAGAAAATTCAGTGCTGATTAGGAGAAATTCAATGATTCCAATCTGCTGGGGAGAAGCAGGAACAACTGAGTGGCTCCTCCAGCTGTGCCTGCCTCTCTCTGGGTTGCGGGGAGTCATGGGATAAGCCCCCATGGCTGCCCCACCAGGCCCCATCCCCCACCTGGCCCAGTACTTAAAAAAAAATAAAAGCCCCATGCTCACTGGCTGTAGCAGGGGATGTGGGGGCTCCTGGCAGAGCCCCCCCCACCTGGCCCTAGAAGTCTGGGAATTAAAAAAAAACAACAAAAACCTGCACTCATCAGAAGTAGCAGCAGCTGTAGGGGATCTGGGGCCATGTAGCAGAGCCCCCCCCTCTCCCCCACACAGCCCCTGCTTCCCAATCGCCACCCCCATCCAGCCCTGCCCCTGATGGCTACCCAGCCTGGCCCCTATATCCCAGTAATTGAATAAAAAAAAAAAAAGAAGCTGCATGCTCATCAGCTCTGGCAGTGGTGATAGGGGCCTCTGGGCACTCATGGCAGAGCCCCCCCATACAGTGCAGGGCAGTGAGAGGCAGCAGGGATGGCTACCCACACTTGGCACCTATGCAGCAGCTGTCACATTGCTCAGGTACAGTGCTGCTCGACAGAGGGCTGCATGCTGTCTGGGAGTTGGGGCTGCTGGACCTGAGTGGTGCCAGGCTCCACCTGACTGCTGGAGCCTCCCCCAGCTCCCAGGCAGAGAATGGCACCCTGCCAAGCTGCACTGCACCTGTGCCATGGGGCAGCTGCCATGTTGGTACAAGATGGGGGGTTGATCCCTGCTGCCCCGTGCTGCTCGGTGGGGCTCTGCCACAAGCCCCAATCACCACTGCCAGAGCCAGTGAGTGTGAGGCTTTCTTTTTTTTTAAATGCCAGAGGCTGGGATCAGGCAGGGGATGGGGCTGGGCAGGGCAGCCACGGCTCCTCCAGCTGTGCCTGCCTCTGCCCCAGTGGGGGGATTAATGGGGACTATGCCCTGCTGCTTCTTGCCCAGTCAGTGTGGAGGAGGGCCATGATGCAGGTGCAGCTTGCTCCTGGCAGCATCAGGGCATAACCCCTGCTCCCAGTGCTGCTGCACCCGCATCAGCACTAGAAGCAGGGGCTCTGCCCTGTCGCCACTTGCTAGCCAATGCAGGGGATGCAGGATACAGGCATAGCAGTAGTGGAAGCAGAGCCTATGTCCTACTGCCACTTGCTCCCTTCTGCCCAGAACAAGCTGTGCCCCCCTACCCCAGCTGGGCAAACGGCAGCATGGCAGAGCCCCCACTCCCAGTGCTGCCCCTTTCCCTGAGTAATGCACCCCTCTTCCCCACCTGGGCAGCTTGCTACAGCCCCAGCCCCAATCTCTCCCTCCCCCACACTCCTTCCCTCACCCCTTCGCCAATCCCAACAGACTTACTAGCTAGAGGCAGCTGTCAGCTTCCTGTTTAGTCTATGGCCAAATCTCCAAATCAACTGAATATTTTCCTTAGCTTTTCCAAATCGATTCAGATGCTTCAAATTGATTTGGAGCTTTTACTTGGTTTCCCAATTTAATTCGGATTCGGAGATCTGGTCCCTGAGTCGGGGTGAATCTCCTCCAAATTGAATCACCTACTGAAGCCTTGCACAGCGCTACAAAATGAATACTTGTGTGCATGCATATATATATTTATACACACACATATATACACATGCACACGCAAACACACATATATGTGTGATTGTGTGTGTATGTCTGCACATATATACAAAGGCTGTTAAAAAAGTATCAAGACTGATACTAGCACCATGGCTGAAAGGGACTTGGGGGTCATGATTGACCACAAGATGAACTTGAGCCATGAATGCGATGTCATAGCTGGTAAAGTGAACAAAACTCTGGCTTGCATCCATAGATGCTTCCCAAGCGAATCTCAGGATGTCATCCTCCCACTGTACTCGGCCTTGGTGAGGCTGCAGCTGGAGTACTGAATCCAATTTTGGGCTCCACAGTTCAAGTAGAATGTAGAGAAGCTTGAGAGAGTCCAGAGAAGAGCCACGCGCATGATCAGAGGGCAAGAGAACAGGCCTTATGAAGAGTGGTTAAGAGCCATGGGACTCTTCAGCCTGGAGAACTGCAGTCTCAGGGGTGACATGGTGGCAGCCTATAAGTACATCAGGAGTGTGCATCAGGATCTGGGGGAATGCCTGCTTACCAGAGGACCCCAAGGGATGACAAGGTCCAACTGTCATAAGGTCCTCTAAGACCATTTTAGGCTGGACATAAGGAAAAACTTCTTTACTGTTTGTGCCCAAAAGCCTGGATTAGACTCCCTCCAGAGGTGGTGCAAGCACCTACTCTGGACACTTTTAAGAAATGTTTGGATGCTTATCTTGCTGGGAGCCTGTGACCCTAGCTGGCTTCCTGCACCTGGCAGGGAGCTAGACTCAATGATCTTCTGAGGTCCCTTCCAGCCTTAATGTCTACAAAATCTATTAAACAAAATATTTTATTTACAGGGATTTTGGCTTAATCTCCTTTGAAGTATGCTCCTTCTGCAGCCACATATTTCCCCAACATTTCTGCCATTGTTAGAAACACCATTGATAAACAATTTATGGAATTGCTAAAAGTTGCTCAGTTGCATTTTGTTTTATAGTTTCCACATCACAAAATCTTTTCCCTTTCAAGGTTTTCTTTAGTCGAGGGAAGGAAAAAAGTCGAATGGGGCCATATCAGGTGAATTTGGAGGCTTTGGCACTTCTGGGATACAATGTTTGGTTAAAATTTGGCTAAAGTTGTTTCACAAGATGTGCTGAGTGGGCAGGCGCATTGCCATGGTGAAGCATCCAAGAGTAGGACATCCACTTTTCTGGTTGTTTTTCTGGTCGTTTCATTCCCATATTGCTGGTTAGAATTGAATGGCATGAACCAACAGAAATTCCAACTTCTGCTATTTCTCAGACAGTTAATTGCCTATCACTTCAAACCAAACTGTGAACAGCTGCCACATCATCATTTTGTGATGTTGAAGGGCATCCAGAAGGCTCATCACTTTCGACCAATGATCATCCTTCTTTAAACTGATGATACCAATGAAAAACTCTTGCATGGCTCATAGTATCATCACCAAATGTTACTTTAAGTAATTCAAAAATTTCCCTTTCTGTTTTACTGATTTTCATGCAAAATTGAATACACACACGTTGTTCTGGACATGGACATAATGAAAGGGGATAAGAGACACAAATGATCTTACTTCAACAGCTGGCCACAGAAAACTGGGGAAATACCATGAGCTGAAAACCTGTCCAGAGGAGTCCCAACATGCCCAAACATGTTCAGCAAAGCCACGCCTGCACCCAATACTTTGTACCACAAACACACATTTGGTCTTAATACTTTTTGGACAGGCCTTGTATGTATTTTAGACTATGTTATAAAATTTAACAGAAAGCACATTTCTGTTAAAGAAAGATTCTACAAACAGTTCCAAAAGCTTATTTTGCTTTCTATTATTAATAGACATTTTCAGAAAAATCTGTTTGGAACCTTAGTACATTTCTGTATAAATGTATTGGTTTTTTTCTTAGTACATAGTGACAGACCTTTCCTGTCCATGTCGCAGTTAAATTTCTGGTATAGTGATATAGATCAACATTCTATATGCACACTTAACTATATTGGTGTGTTTCAAATCGGGGGTTGCATCTATATATATGATAAACACATAGACAGATAGCACAGCTTTGCACATGAGCAGGCCCTTCAGGTGACTGGGAGTCAAAATATATGAATTACATTCAAAATCTTGTCTAAGTTTGTCCCAACTGCGCAGCTGTTCCCATAAAAAATATCACTCACAAAGTCCTTGTCTCTCACATATTCCCTGAACCAGCATAGTTACAATAACATTCCAGCATAACTGGGCACATTCAAATATTTTATTTTCTGAAAATAAAACAGAACAAAACAAAACAAAATGTATTATCTTCAAATATTTCATATTTTCTTGTTCAGCTATATCTTTATTAGTGGGACTAGCATGCTAGTAATAATCACCAGACTGAAATAATCTATCTCCTGAAGGGTGTAAAGGATAAGGTAGGAAAATACAGTCCTTTCTTTTTCAGCTGTGGGAAGAAAGGGTGTACTATTCAGGGGTTGAGTGAGAGGCTGGTTACAGGGCAACTATACAAGCAGTGACAAAGTGAGTTTCAGAGGGGAAAAAATCAACTTTAAATGCTTAAAAATATAAACACTCAGAATACTTTTTACGTTGTTATATTAATCCATAAGTTTTAGACATTACCTTATCTTTTCATAGTTCAGTACATAGGCCATGCTCATCAGTTTCCAAATTATTTGCTGTCTTCCTGGCACACCTCTTAGCTATTTTTATCTGAGATTTCAAATAAATTAAAAAATGGTTTGAATTGCATGATTAGTCCATTAGGTCTTCTGTTTATTACAATTATTTGTACTTTGAATTAACCCCTATAAGTTTCATAAATAAATTACCTGGATCATGGGAAGCTGCCAGTTAATGTTAATATGTTCCAGTGGGGAGTTTTTGAGAGATTAATCTACCTCATTTAGAGACTGATCCTTCAGTTCAACTTTCCTTAAAAGCAGTACCTACTGTTTCTCTGAGTGATGATGAGGAATGTGTGAATATATTCCCAACCCACTCAAACTGTGTGGGTGCAAAATTTACTCTCAGAACCAAATCTTTGGAAAATGATTGTGCGCTTTTAAATATTGATGATGAAGTCATTCTAATATGAGAAGGATAAATTGTGCAAATCATACTAAGAATCTTCCAAACTGTGCAGTATAACAGGATGAGGAATATTCTTACCTTGCTCCTATGAGCGGTATTGAACAGATGAATGGCCCAAGTTGCAGTCCTCCAGTATCCCAGGATGCAGCATCCTTTCCACCCCATCCTATTCTGTATGGACAAAATTTCCATTCCCTTAACTCTACTGCTCAGGGGGTGGTTCTGGCACCATGCCAATTCCCGCTCCTGCCCCTGGGGTATGATCTTCCCAACCCTGTGCAAATAGCCTGAAGTGCACATGCCATCTAACCAGGTCACAGTGCATGGATGGATTTGGGAGTGGGGTCAAGGGGGCTTAGGGAAGAACAAGGGAGGGGGCCAGAATGTGTATGTATGAGCTGGGGCTTTCTTGCTGTGGCAGGGGCACTAGCTCCCCCAAAAGCACATTCCTTCATTGCTCCCACCTCCCAGCCACTCTGGGAAGCATATCTAGAACCTGCATACACCAATTCCAAATCACAATTCATTAAAACATGAAACTTTCTTTAATTTCCTTCCTCACTATTTCTTTTCACTTCTTTTTATATAATCTTTCAGTGGCTGCCTTCCTTCATTTCACAACCTTTTCCCCACCCCAATTTCCTTTCCACATAACATTTCATTTCCCACCCCACCCCATTAACTCTCTGCCTCCCAGTTTCATGTTCCCACCCCACATAACCCCACATTTCTCTCACATACTCCTACCTAGAGCAGGGATAGAAACCTGTCCTGGCTCACCAGCCCTTTAGTGGCAACTCACAACTGTAGCTCCTTCTTGCCAGCCATCTAGGCTAGGGACAGACATTACACATAAACCAGTATAAGTGATCAGAAACTGATTTAAACCTGTAACAGAACAGATGTTCAGTGCACATACACCAGTTTGAGAATGGCTGAAACTGGCTTCAGATTAAGCTGGTTGAATGTATTATCAGACTTAACTGATTTGGCTCAAACCAGTTTATTCAATGCCTGTCCCAGACCCTTTGATGGTTTAAATTAAATCAGACTCCCACAGCATCCTGGCCTGCTCTCTGTGCTATGCAAGGCTCTCTACCCCACAGCAGGGCTGGCCCCTCCCCTCTGCTCCCTGGCAGCAGTCTCTGCAGGCATCTGCCTTGCTTCTGCTCCCCCCTCCCACTCTCTGCCAAGCAGGCATTCCCCATCCCTAACACACACCTCAGCATTAGCTAGCAGACCACATGCTGGCTATCTCCAAGCTGTGGCACATGGAACAAAGGCAGAATCAACACATAGGTGGTAATGTCCCTCTGTTTTCTTAATGGGGTGATAAACAATGAGTTAGGGGTGATAAACATTTCCTGCTGGGCTGATTGGGGGGGGAGGGGGGGTCCTAATCACAGCATCCTGCCGGGTCTGGCCATGCCCCCATCAGCTCATCTCTGTGCAAGGGAAGGGAGAGCTGCTCTATCATCCCCTGGCTTCTAGCCTGAGCCACTGCAGGCATGTGCCTGCATTCCTGGGATGTCTGTTAGGTTATAAAACTTATTCAGCCTAGCCAGGTTCAACTAACCTGCAAAGATTGAATCAATTCAGGCTCAGGCTTTTTGAATATCTGTCCCTAGCCCTAGTGGCAAGTCACAACTGTGCAGGTGAGTAGAGTCAGAGAAGGTTTTTAGCCTTTAGACTGATCAAAACTTGAACTAGCACTAATACCGATCAATATTTGAATAGCTCAAAGTGCAATGTGCAACAAGACCCTTAGTATAAGTAGGAGTAAGTCTTAATAAGCAATTAAGTAATAAGAATATTTTTAGGATGTATGTATAACTATCAGGCACAGGTAAATTCCATAATTATGGTTAGAGAAACTAAATGGATATGTTCATAAATTTAGGCTAGAAATTAAAATCAGAGTTAAATATGGAAGCCTAAGTAAGAAAAAGAATATTCCCAAATATAAGTGTTTATGATGGGTATTAATGTAATCTCTTACAAATGCTGCTTCCAAGAATATTGCCACTGGGAAAGAAAAAAACTGTCACAACCCAAAGTTGTGGATTTTTTGATTGTGTGTGCTTCGGCATCGCTAAATTATGTTCCCGCCGAATTGCAGCTCTTTTGCACGACGGAGTGTTCTGTTGTTATAGAGAACCCGCGTGCAGAAAAGTGTTTCCCGCTGTTTTGTAGCCTTCTTTGCATTGTGCATTTCTCTTGCATTTAGTGATGCACGCTGCAAAGGAGTTCAAGCCATTTGTATTAAGATTTGAGCCACATTATTGGCCGGTCTTAATTTAGACACACGTGGCGGCTACCTATTGGCTTGCTAGCCGTACAAAAGGCTTGGGTGGTTTCCGCCCAAGTTGGAGAGAAAGATGGAGAGAGACAGAGGGAGAGACGGATCTCTAAGCGCTGTGGGTCCTTTTGAACCCAGCGCGTCTTTCTTAAGAAGGCGATAGAGGCTCCAATTGCCGAACCTCCGGAGCCTAGCAAACTCCAGGGCACCACTCACTGACGGCCTCTAGCCTCTCCCCATCACCGATCGCAGCCCAGATGAATCCCTACCCTAGAACCCAGTTATCGAAACCACGGAGTCTGAACCACTCCGAGGATCCTGGGAACCGAGTTTTAGAGTCCTTCAACGAGGATTGAAGCGGAGCTGTACCTGGAAACTGTCCAGCCTGCACCGCGACCATCTCCGGTGTAAGTAAATAATCTTTTCAATCAACCATTATGCCTCTGTGATTGATTCTAGCTCGAACAAACTACTCCACCCCGCGGTTTTTCTCCGGCCCCGCATGCCCGGGCTGCCAGCCACAGTCCGCGTGCACACAGACGGGCCCAGCTCGCGCCCGGCGAGGACGGGACCGGGAGCCGGCCCGCACAAAAACAAAACATCATAGTGAGATAGTTATCTAATTATCTACTATAGTTATCTACTATGTCACCTGTTTGGAGTGTCATCCCCTGAAATAGTGCAAAAGTAATACAAATACTGGTCATGTTGAGTTGCTCCTGTAATGTATCTAGGACCAGCTAGAATCATAAAATCATAGAAAGTTAGGGTTGGAAGGGACCTCAGGGGGTTATCTATTCCAACCTCCTCCTCAAAGCAGGGCCACCCGCAGCTAGATCATCCCAGCCAAGGCTTTGTTTAGCTGGGTCTTAAAAACCTCGAAGGATGGAGAGTTCACAACCCCTCTGGGTAACCTGTTCCAGTGTCTTCTTAAAATCCTAATGCAAAAATTCTTCCTAATATCTAAACTAAACTTCCCTTGCTGCTACTTGAGACTTGATCCTTGTTCTGTCATCTGTCACCACTAAGAACAGTTTAGCTCCATCCTCTTTTGAACCCCCCTTCAGGTAGTTGAAGGCTGCTATTAAATTTCCTTAGTCTTCTCTTCTCTAGACTAAGTAAGCCCAGGTCCCTCCGTGTCTTCTCATAAGTCATGTCCCTCATCCCCCTGACCATTTTTGTTGCCCTTCTCTGGACTGTCTCCAATTTATCCATATCCTTTCTGTAGTGGGGTCCCCAAAACTGAACACAGTACTCCAGATGTGGTCTCATCAGTGCTGAATAGAAGGGAACAATCACTTCCCTTGACCTGCAGGCAACACTCCTACCAATGCAGTCCAGTATGCCATTAGCTGTTTTGGCAACAAGGGTACACTGCTGCTCATATTCAGCTTATTGTCCATTGTAACCCCCAGATCCTTTTCTTCAGAGTTGCTGCCCAGCCAGTCAGTCCCCAGCCTCTACCGGTACATGGGATGGTTTCTCCCTAAGCACAGGACTTTGCACTTGTCCTTGTTGAACAGCATGAGATTTCTTTTGGCCCAATCCTCCAATCTGTCTAGGTCACTCTGAATCCTAGCCCTACCCTCCAGTATATCTATTTCTCCCCCCAGCTTGGTGTCATCAGCAGACTTGCTGAGGGAGCACTCTATACCATCTTCCAGGTTGTTGATGAAGATATTGAAGAAAACCAGCCCCAAGACTAAGCCCTGGGGCATTCCACTTGATACTAGCTTCCAACTAGACATAAATCCTCATACCCACTAGGCTTGCCATTTCTATCTGGAAACCCCAGAGAAATGCACCTGATCTCGAACTCACAACCATCAGGACCCCAGCATGCTACACGAGCCCCTTGGCCACAGAACCCAGCTATAACTGTTCTAACTCTAAGCTTCAATTGGAGGTCACCTCCAGGACCCTTAGGAAGATGGCCTGCCCACATAGCAGAGTAACAAACTACTCAGATCTGTCTTCTGATCTAAAGCCAAGCAACCTGTGTGCTCCTACTTAGTTTCCACCTGAACCCTGCCTAGTCTACCCCTTGTCTTGATTCTTGCCTAAATTCCTTCCTGCACCCATGCCTAGGCTAGACCTTGCCTCTGCATAGTATATACCTGTACCCTGCACTGATTTCATTGAAATCTCTTGCTTGTGACCTCAGTCTCCAATAGATATCTTGGCACTCTCTATAGTAACCTTCACTCTTATATGTTTGCATTTTGCACTGACTATTCATTCCCCAGTCCACCCTAATAGCTTTCCTCTTTTTGTATAGGTAAGAGTTATTCTATCTTTCTTAGGTTTATATATAAGAATATGATATATCAATATATCTCACATGCCTATTTAAGGTGTCCTGATAATGAAATCCAGAGCAATAGTAGTTATAGCTGCCAAAAAGGACAACCCCTCAGGCAACTGTATGCTAACTGTTTAATAGTAACAGTCCAAATTAAAAAAAAGCTAAATCATTGCCCCCCCCCCCCTCAACAGAGACTAAACAACATAGAGAATAGGGCAGTTCTTGTTGGAAATGAAAGGAGAAAAGGCTGGAGTGACTGTTATTAACAGGACTGAAGAAGGACCATGAAAGTGGTAAAAGATGATGAGATTACCTGTTTTGTTGTCATACTGTGACAACAGCATGATTTGTAAGGTCTTTTACCTTGTGTTGTAATAAAATCCCCCATAGGTGTGAAGTAGATTAACCCTAATAAGGCCTATAGTGGAATCTTTGAAGAACTGAGGGAGGAAAATGTGGCACCTCTGCACAAGTCACATCCACTTTATGGAGGCACACGTGCAGCAAAAAAGATACCTTCCACATGAAGGGACTTAAAGAAGTCATAGAGTGGGAAACAGAATAAAAGGTGCAGGAAGGGCTGTTTCTAGCCATGAGCAAACAGAAGGAGGTTTGGCATTCTTGCAGTGACATACTACTGATCCAATTGAATAATGAAATGGCAGTAGAGGATAGCTTTATTGGAGTTATTTTATCTTTTATACCAGAAAGAGGCATTGGTTGATTGGTCCTCACTGTCAACAGACAATGACCTGCTGAAATCACACTACATACAGATGTAGCCCCTCCCCCCCCCCGGGCTTTACTTTTAGCTTGGTGCACCCCCACATCAAGCATAATGCATGCCCAGAAGAGGCATTTTGTTAGTTTGACACAGATCATCCAACCTCTGTATAGATCAGGAGCTTCAGGACTTTTTGGGCACTTTTATGTAATAGCTGATTGAATCAGCTATTAAATAAAAGCACCAATAAGCCTCTCTGAAGCACCTGCTTTATATAGGTGCTGGGTAGCTGGGTTGAACTAAGGTGCTTCCTCTTCCAGTAAAGCACTGTTTTTTTTTTCATGTCTGTCAGCAACCACAGTAATAATGTGTTCTATTCAA
This sequence comes from Alligator sinensis, assembly GCF_000455745.1. Taxonomy (NCBI): domain Eukaryota; kingdom Metazoa; phylum Chordata; order Crocodylia; family Alligatoridae; genus Alligator; species Alligator sinensis. The sequence goes on along the minus strand of NW_005842260.1, from coordinate 184,788 downwards.
TATCTATGGAAAACCACTGGGAATGATCACTTGATGATACTGGGCTAAAATATTATTATTAAAATACTGATGATATCTGGCTCCATATTTCTTTTCAGCAGACGATGCCAACTGCTCTCAATATCTGGCAGAGATTGAGATCTGGATGAAAACCAAGTGGTTGAAGCTCAGCCTGGATAAAATAGAAGCAATGCTGGTCAGCAGGAGGAAGTACTTTGGGGAGGTTACAGCAAAAAAGCTGACAGATGTACTTACCCCCTGTGAATTTTTAAAGTGCAGTTGGATCCAGAGTATCGGCCAAGCTTTACAGTGCCTGGCAGTTTCTGCTAGTGAAGAAGGTGTATGCAGAGCCTCTCAGATCTGTCTGGTATGGGTAACTACTCAGAGCACAGCCTGACCTTTCCATAAAATCTTCACAAGGATGCAAAAAGAAATCATACAGGCAATGGAAAGATGGGCAGGTCATTTCACCAAAGAAATATGAAGAATTTTCAAGGACAAAAATCGGGAATGCAAAGGTAAACAATGACCCGTACCTGGTGAGGGAGCTTAAGAACAATAATAAAAGGACCTATAAATATGTTGGCCAGAAAACAAAGACCAAAGAAACTATAGGTCCACTTTTAAATAACCAGAGTAAACTCAGAACAGAAAGTGCAATGGCAAAATCTATTCAACACCTACTTTGCCTCAGCCGTCACAAAAAATTAAGCTGCTGCCAGATACCAAATAGGAATTATTTGGATGAGGAAAGAGACAAGCTGAGGGATGAGATAACAAATGAGACAATCAGAAAGTGTCTGGGGCCTGAATCAATTCAAGACAGCAAGGCCTAATAAACTTCAACCCAGGGTTTTGGAAAAGGGCCAATGTAATACCTTTTCGGAAAAAAAAAAAGACAAAAAAGGAGGACCTGGGAATATTGACTAGTCAGCCTCAGCTAAATCCTGTGGAAGCTACTGAAGAAAAGATACTTGCAAGAACCTAGATCAGTAGTTCTCAACCTTTTTTCATGCTGGGGTCCATTAGCATTAACTTGTTAATGGGTAACCCCTTAGCCCTTAGTATCAGCTTGCTGTGACCCGTGACCAACAACCTCCTGGGCCTGACTCACACAGTCTCTCTCTTTTTCTCTCTGTCTCTCTGTCTCTCCCTCCTCCTCTGGCTGCTGCATTTGGCCCCCCTCCCTCGCTCTCCAGCTTCTGGGGCTGTTCTCACAATGCTGCATGATCGCCATACCCCTGGCTGTGTGCCAGCTCCATGCAGGTTGGCAGCATTGCAGCCTGCACAGGGAAACCATGAGATTCCCTGGGACCTCTCCCCATGACCCTTTACAATGTCCTTGTGACCCACTTTTCGGTTGCAACCCAAGGGTTGAGAAATGCTGATCTAGATGAGGAAAGGATGTACATAAGCAGCCAATGTAGATTTACTAAGACCAAATCTTGCCAAGCAAACTTGATGTCCTTGACAAAATAACAACTTTGGGTGGATGAAGTCAATATAGAGATAACATGGACAAAGTCCTACGTGACCTTCTCATAAACAAATTTGAGAAATGTGGTCTACACAAAACTACTATTAGGTGAATAGACACTTAGCTCAATAGCTGCAAGTGAAAGGTAATTATAAATGGAACCATGTCACAATGGCAAAAGAGTCAGGTGGAACCCCACCAGGGTCTGTCCTGGACCCAGTGCTGTTCAGTGAATTTAGTAACAATCTGGATGCTGACATAGAAAGCTTTTTGAGCAAATTTGTAGGTGGCACAAAACTAGAAAGGACTGCAAACATATTTGTAGGATGGGAGCTCAATTCAGAAGGATTTTGACAAAATGGAAAACTGGGCTGGAAATGAAGTTTGATGCTGATAAGTGCAAGGTGAGATACCTCAGGAAGAATAATCATGAATACAGATACAAATTGGGTGACACCTGGCTGGATGGCAGCACTACAAAGAAGGATGTGGGAAGATCACAGATTTGATACGAGTCTGCATTGTGATGCAGCTGAAAAAAAGGCAAATGTGGCATTGGGCTGCATCAATAGGAAATATTAAATGCAAGACACAGGAGATGATAGCGCCTCTCTACTCAGCATTTGTTAGGCCTGAGTGTGTGCCATATTGGGCTCCATGTTTTAAAAAAAAGGATTTGGAGAAGTTAGAGAGGATCCAGAGGCAGCTGACAAAAGTAATAAAGGGCTCAGAAGACGAGTCATATGAGGAGTGGGTGAAGGAGCGAGGCATGTTCAGCTTATGGAAAAGGCATTTGAGTGGGGACATGATAACAGTCTTCAAATAATTGAAAGGCAGCCATAAAGAAGAGGAAAAACATATTTTCTCCCTTGCTGAAGACAGAAGGACCACAGACCAATGGCTTGAAATGACAACAAAGTCAGCCTAGATTGGATATGAAGAAAAACTTCTTCAGTGTTAGATCAGTGAGGCAGTGGAATAGACTGCCTAAGGAAGCTGTGGAATCTCCATCACTGGAGGTGTTCAAGATGAGATTGGACAAGCTTTGGTCATAGATGATATAGGCATAGCTATTGGATATGCCTGTGTTCTACTATGGGCATTTCCTGTGCCTTTCGACTTTGCTCGTTGCTACTTGGGGCTGGAAAGGATTTTTACCCCCTTCTTGTTGCTACATGTGCCAGGGTGGGTTTTTTCATTCTGGTTGGGTTTGGGTTTTTTTGCCTTCCTCAGGAACACTGAAGGGTTGGTTGTAGCCAAGGCTGGGGATTTTGATTGGGGTGCCAGTGCTTCTGCTGGGACTTATTCCTGGAGGTTCCTGCCTGGAGGGTCTTGCTTCCACTGAAGGACAGACCTATCACCATATTTGGTGTCAGAAAAAGATTTTACCCTATGGTCAGAGTGGTACAGACTGTGGGGAGGGAGGGGGGGAGGGATGCCTTTATCTATAGGAGGAAGCGTGGCTCTCCTCTTCAAGAATATTTTTAACAAACCTCAAAGCAGTAGGACATTAGCAGTTGTGGTTCCCCTGATTTACCTGTGGCAGATTAGGGTGTTATTTTATGGTCAGGGTTGACTGTGTAGTTTTACTAATAGATTGGGCAATGGATTTATATAGGGTGGTTTGAATAGGCAGTGATTCTTTCTTAGGCAGGGGGGTGGACTAGATGACCTCTGAAGGTCCCTACCAATCCTATTTGTTATGATTCTATGATTCAGTGATTCTAATCCATCTTTTCAGAGGTCTCAGGCTGCAGTAAAATTGTTACACTTCCTCTCTTGTAGGTGGAGTAGAGACCAGGATGCTAGGAGACCTCACACAGTTGTTTCACATGATTTTTCCACTGTTTTTTTTAGGAAAATGAACAGTCTCACTTTCACCCTTCTTACACACTTTGTAAGGAAGAGTGAACATGAGACAAAGAAGGGCTGAAAAGATAAGACACTGACTGCTATGAAAAGAGGGCTTAAAATGAGATTCCCATTCCAATCAGAAAAAATGTTTCTGCTCTGGTGCAATAAAAAAAAAAAGTCAAACCACAAGGGAGAAAATATAGGTGTTCTGTAGCATGTTTCTTAAAGTGCATCCTAGAAAACAGATGGCAGGGTTATAAGAGATGCCTTTGCTATGAGCTGAAGTCAAAAGCAATACAAGTGTAAGGAAACATATATTTGAGTAAGATAGCTCTTTATTATAAGAATTAACAGTGCATGTAGTTGGAATTCATCGGTATTACTTTAGAGCAATCCTGACAAATAATAAGAGAAAATATATAGGATCCTACTAGCTTTTGATGTAATCTCCTTCTGTATCCCTGAGACAATAAAAAAAATGGAGTACTTTCATTTTCCTCAGTGCAGTGACATTTTACAAATAGTAAAGCAGTACAGCAATGTCTGACTTCTCTGTCTATTTACAGTGGGAAATGTTATCAAGCATTCAAAATGTCACTACCTGCTGGGATGATGTCACGCAGCCTGCAATGGAAATGTTCTTTTCCCCTCCAAATACTAATGTTTTAATTAAACATACTATAATCTAATTATGATGATCTACTTCTGATAGGCAAGTATTAGTGAATACAATACCTGCAAAATGAATCAAGGAGCAAACAAACTTTGCAGGTCTGAAGAGATTTTCCTAAGAGTTCAGACAAATGTGTTCTAACATTGCCTGCTTTGTAAGCCAATTATTATTGTAATGCAGACAAGGTGCGTTAGCAGTGTCTGATACTTAAACCTTCTTATTACAGTCCTTTTAGAAGTGTCATATGCACATGAAACATATTTGTAATCTTCATTTTTACTACATTTCATCTTAATTGCATCAGTGCATGGAATAATATGAATACAGGACTTTTGCATTTGTGGTAGAGATTTTCTCAAGCTACAAAATTGGGATCCGCTTATACATTTCACACCATGTATGGTTTATAGGCATTAAGATCCATGGCTTTGGTTTATCTGCATTCAAACATAGGGGCAATTTACAAAATTTAAATTCCCTTTCATTGCTAAAAATTTCTGGTATTAAAATCATGGGGATTACTTCAAGCCTATGTCTACTAGGTACACCTGTGGCTTTTAATAAAACATATATAATACATCTTTAACAGTTCTGTAGCCGATAGAGGAGTTCCTATTATCAAATGAGTCTCTGTTACGTGTTGGACTATTTATTTACTGTAATACACATACCTAAGTAAATGCCTAATACTTTTAAAACTTTTTTTCTATGCAATTATTTGACATTACTTTAGAGCTGTTTTTTATAAAATAAGAACTAAGGTAGCCCTTTTCCCAAAGCTCAAAGTAAACCTTAACCTTCAAGATGAAAAGTGATAAGAAGTAAACTATAACTGTATTTTTTCTAATGTTACACATTTTGAAATTCTGAGTTTCATTTAATGATTAAAATATTAAATGGCTAGATATAGCCAGAGAGGTCTTCCTAAGGTGTTTAAAGTATGGCCTTTTTTCTGATACTATTATTATTTTTATATAACCCTTATTTATGGACTATTTATGACTGAAGTTCCATTTCCAGCACTATTTTTTATAATACTCTACATTATTTCAGGTAATTACATTTTTGTCTAGATACATAATAGCGGGTACTAGGACTTCCAGCTTCAGTAATTAAGGAACTAATAGGAGAGAACTACTTGTCAATAGCTAACATCCCAGGCTACTAAAAGAAACCATTTTGTTTGACTTTTTTATATTCTTTCCCCTTAGAAAATTATCCAAATCTGCCTGTTATATGACATTGTTCATTGAAAATATATTGGAACATATTTCAGCTCACAGATTACATACATAGAAGAATCACCTGGAGTGAAAAAGCTGGCTCACAGGTCATTCTGGATCAAATTATAGCCACAAAGATATTGTGCTACTCCAAGCAGCCAGGAAAAGAAGTGATATTATACTGGTATTGTTTCAAACACATCCATTTAGAATGTATAACATGAAAAATATATGTAAGTTTTAAATCTCCTGGATTCATATCCCCTTTGGCTACACAGTTCTCCATTTGAGATTTTTTTTTAGTTACTATTTGGCATTCCCTTTATTGTTTGCTACACAAAGTTTTCCTGTTTTCATTTCTTTTCTGAATCACAAATCTTTTGCACAATGTCCAGTTTTTTCAGCCATGTGGAAATCTAGTGTAAAGAACTCTTTCTGATACCATGCTCTTGCTTTCTTCTTGTCCCTAGTTGCTTCTCTGTCACATGGAATAGCCTATACACTGAGTGCCTAAGGGATCTATACTTGTTAAAAAAAACACACATTATTTTCATAGATTATGTTCTTGTCTGCTGAATTATTAAATGTTTAGATGCAGGCCTTACAAGGCATCCAAATAGTGACTATATTTTTCTTCACATTCTAGTTTTTCATCTTGGATATTGGAAATGTATATATATGTGTGTGTATATATATGTATGTATATATACACATACATATGTATATGTATATATATATGTATATATATATATATATATGTATGTATATATACATACATATATATGTGTGTGTGTGTGTGTGTGTGTATATATATATACACATACATTGAACCAATTCCCCTTCCCCTTCTCTGTTCAGTGGGGCATAGTGGGGATTGGGAGACCCATGCTGGGTGCCTGCCCCCATAGTTGGGCATGGGTTACAAGGTGCCCCCCACCTGGCACAGGTCTTCCAAGTCCTGCACAGCCCTGCTGTACAGAGGAGGAAATTCCTCTCCTCTCCCATGCAGCACTAAAACTGTGACGAGTCATGCCAGGCAGGAGGAATCACTTGTGCCGAGGGCACCTTGTGCCCCACGCCTAGCTGTGGGGGTAGGCACCTGGCATTCCTATACCTGCAACCCGTCAGGCAGGGGGTACTTACCTGTTCTGCTCTGGGCAGGAGTTTTAAACTCCTCACCAAAATGAGGAATTGAACAACCTGATTGGCTGAACCACAGCAGGGCCTGTCCCTGGAAACACGTGAGAGTTTCCACAGTGTTTCTGAGGCTCTGCTACCTTTCTTCTCCATGCTTCAGCTAAGTTTTTTTTTCCCCTTGCCCCCGCTCTCCTTCATGGTTTCAGGCCACTTCCAGGAAAATTGCAGTTTTCCAGGTCTTTGGGGGAAGTGCTACATTTTGGGCTTTCCTCTGATATCCCCTGAAGCCCAAATTACAGTGGGATTCATAAATCCCATGGCACATAACATGGCATATAACATTTTGTACATCTTTAAATCTGCAAAGAACTAGACAGTCATTCCCCATTCTTTAGGCCAAGATACTACCTTTGTACTTTGACTCATAATCAAAGATCCTTTTTTATTTTGGCAAGTGTAAGTCAGACCTCAATAAACAGGTCTGCAGAATCACCCCAAATCTTTAATGTAGAAGATCAACTGAAAAGGGCTAATTGTTATACCAGTTATAATTACTTGCACTTCTGTTCAACTTCTGTTATAATCCTCATAACGTGGGTAAAGCAGTATTAAGTATTCCTGTTTTAAAATCATATAGCAGATACTGTCGACAAGAATTTGAATTTCACAAACATGCATATTCATTTATTCACGTAATTTGTGGATATAATTATAACAATTGTGTGTTTCTGTTGGTCAATGAAATGCCAAGGTAGTGATTTATACCTGCAAAAACCTCATTTCTGTGTAAGGTCACTGTCATTGTGCCTACATTTACAAATTAGGCATGCACGTATAGAGCTAAACGTATGCAAACATTTATAAAAATCAGGCTATAAGGTAAGCAATTTCCCAAAGTATATCAAGTCTATGACAGGACTAGGAATAGAAAAAAAAAATTGCCATGCTCCTAAGCCTGTCATTAATCAAAAATCATGATCATTTCCTTCATAACCCGTGACCCTAGAGAGAAGGAATGAGGAGGGTGACCAAGATGAGGGACACTCAGATCTCATCAGCTCATTGGGTTGATAATAGTTCTTAGATTCTTTTTAATTTCCTAGTTTCATTAACATTATTATCCAAGGGAATAGCTCATCCTAACTATTCACTGCTTGGAAAATATAAACCCTGAAGCTATAGTTGGGGTATCAGAGAGACTGTAATACTTTTTGCAAAAGTTAAGCAACATGGACTTGTCTTCACTACAGTTTTTTATAGTTGGCAGTCATTCAGCAAGTGGGAAAAAAACAACACATTTATAAAGGTAAATTAGTACACTCTCCAAATGGTCATTTGTGGCTATAAACTTTTGTAGTTTACAATGATCTGATTCAAAGGGTAAACTAACAAGATTTATAGTTTAGGATAACACTTTTACAAAGTTTTTAACTACACTGAGTCAACTGACAATCAAGTGACTTTAAGATAAAAATTTTACTGCAGCCATATACACAGCAGTGTTGTGAAAGGGAGGACCAAAGTGAGAATAAAAATTAGGAGCTGCTCTGAAGGCCATTTCATTGGAATTAAGGATGATTGAAGTACCAGGATTATAATCTCTAATATTAAACAAAGAGGGTTCTTTCTAATATAAAACAAAAAAAAAATCATTGATGAATGGAAGAAACAGTACTTTAAGGGAATTATAATGTCAGGGAAGATTAAAAGGCCTTAAGAGCAAGGCTTTGTGGGTAAGGCACTATACCTGGAGAAATTCTTGCTCAGAAAAAGACTTGAAGTGATTTTGGACAAGTAGCTTACCTGTACATCTCCATTTCCTTTTCAAAAATAAGGATAACAAGATTTCCTCTCCCATATCATTTATATTAGATTGTAAATTGTTCAGAGAAGAGTTTGTCTTTTCTTCTGTCAATTAACAGAGCCTAGTACAATGAGCATCCAATCTCAGAGCATCTAGATGCAAGTATAATATAAACTAATTTCAGTTTATATAAGATCATCCTTTCAAATAAAGCACTAAATCAAGAGCTTTTTTCTCCAAGTTTAATTTTTGTGACTGATTCACTGCCAATATATTCATCCAGAGTGTACCCAAAGCAAATCTGCAAAATGAATTAGTTAGAATTGCCATTGCTTATTATCTGAATGAAACAAATATACACACATTATTCTCAGCTCAGGCTTACATTTTAGAATTGAAAATGTAAAATAAATCTTTATTTTAAAAATTCCACATTTGTAAAATAAATGCTACCAACTGTATTTCTTCAAAATATTTAATAAACACTAGCTAGGTAATTCTCAAAACAGCCACATTAGCCACTTCAGCATTATGTTTTTTTTTTGTAGTGGAGAACACTGAGGCCTCTTCTACATGTTACAGATATTGCACAATTAACTGGTTAATTGCAAAATTACCTGGAGAACAGCTACATGTGCAAAGTAACTATCACACGATGAAAAGCTCCAACCAGGTATAAGTTAGACCTCAGGGCTAGGCACAGACACTCAAAAAGCCAGACCCTGAATTGATTCAATCTTTTCAGTATAACCTGCCTAGATTGAACCAATTTGCAAGTGAATAGACATTAAGGAAATGCAGGCACATGCCTTCAGTGGCTCAGGCCAGAAGCTGAGGTGAGCTAGAGTTGCCCTCAAATGTAGGGAAGCTATGCTAGAGGTGGTGGGGGCAGGGCATGGCCAGCTCCAGCAGTAGCTTCAAGTGACTGGCCAGGTAGGAGATTTAATTCTCTTCTCCCTGTCCCACCAGCATGGACCTGAGCCAGGGTCCACCTGGTGCTCCTGCCTTGCTGCTGCTGCAGCAGGGGTGGGGGTGCAGCCAGATGCCAGCTGGAATGGTCTCATGAGGCAGATGGTCCAGGGAGCAGGTCTATTCCCCCCTCCATCCCCTCTGGCCCCAGGGGGCTGCAGCTGGAGTTTGCAACCACTACTGCCACTAATTGCTCTCTGTGTGGGGGGAGCAGCAGAATAAGCTCCTTCCCTGCTTCCTCCACCAGATGCTGGAGAACCTCCCTTCCTCCAGCATCTGGCAGAGGGAGCAGGGAAGGAGCCTATTCCACCACTTACCCCATGCAGAGAGTGATCAACTGTGACCAGGGCTGGCAGACCCTAGCTGCAGTTCCCAAGGGGTAGAGGGGGCAGAAAACCCCCTCCATGACCCCTCTGCCTCAGGGGGCCATGCCAGCTGGCCTTTGGCCATGCCCCCGCTCCTGCCACAGCAGCAGTGAGTGGGGAGCACCAGGCAGACCCCAGCTTGGGTCTGTGCTGGTGGGACAGGGAGGGGGGGATTAAACCTCCTCCCTGGCCAGTTCATTTGAGGCTACTGCTGGGGCTAGCAATGCCCCTGACACGAGCAGTGAGCAGAGAAATGCCTGCTAGGGGATGCTGCGCCCCTGCCTGACAGACCCTGTTGGGGTCTGTGCTGGTGGGAAAGGGGAGGAAGCAGGGGAATAAACCTCTTTCCTGCCCCTTTCACTTTAGGGGAGCTTTCATCTGGCCACACAACTGCCCCTGCTTGCCCTTGTTCTGCATTGGAGCAGAGAGCACAGCCCCACCCAGGGCTGCAGAGAATGATGGGATGCTGGAGGACTCTGGTTTAACTTAAACAAGGAAGAGATCTGGGACAGAAATTCCATAAATCAGTTTGAGTTCAATCATCTAAGTCTGGTACTACATTCAACCAGGTTTATCTCAAACTGGTTTCAGCCATTTTGAAACTGGTTTATGTGCACTGAACTTATGTTCTGTTACAAGTTTAAACCAGTTTCTTATCACTTAAACTGGTTTATGTGTAACTTCTGTCCCTAGCCAAGGGGATCATAGCCACAATCCCCAAGGCTTAGGGGTGTATGAACTCCCCATGCCCAACGAGTTGCAGCAACTGCAATCCATCCCCAAGGTCTGGGGGTGTTTAAAAAGTCTCAGCCCAAATGTACAGCCAGGATCAAGAGTCCTGCACTTGACAGGGCTCTCAGTTCTAGCTGCACTGCACGAGAGCCCCAACAGATGCAGGATTCTTTGTCCTGGCTGCCTATGTGCTACAGCCAGGACCAAAAGCCCCATCAGGTGTGGGATGCTCAAAAATTAAATTTGGAAATGTGCTTGCTGTTGAAGCAGGGGGACCTCAGAATTGGGCTCCACCTGCACTAGCAATAAGGCACAATTGGCTCTAATAGATGATCCCTCAATTGTGTGTCCTGCCATGCATGTGTGGTATGGTAGGAGGTGCAATTGCTCCTTTACCTGCATGTATAGACAAGGGAAGAGATGGAGTTATGTATTCATAGATAAGAAGTTGGGTTCAAAGTTCTCAGTGGAAATTAGGAGTTTCTGGCTCAACATAATATACTTTTTAATTAAAAGAAGAGATTAATGTCTGAATATCAAGGTGGATATATCAAGATTTTTACTTCTTGACATTTGTCTTTGTGGACAAATACAGTTTAAAAAAAAAGAGTAACCATTTTTGTTATTGTACACTGATGTCACAATACTGCTTCACTGGTTGATGACATTGTGTCTTCAAATCACAAAACATCCACAAAGTTATCTTATGCTGAGATGAACACTTATTTTTTGTGATGCCAAAAATACACTTGGGAGTCATTTATTTCCCTGGGGGCTCAAACTTTCATGACAAGGACTAGGCCTAATAACCATGACCATTCTATTAATCTTAGGAATGGGAAGCAATCCTAACTCTACTTCAATTTATTGTTTCCACTTGGTTTATTACACCAGCACCCAAATTGTCCGAGTCTCAGTACAAATATAGGAAGATACAGTTGCTGCCCTAAATTTTTATAATTTAAAAAGAGAAAGTAGGTAAAGGATGGGAAGGAAGGATAAAATATGTAAGCAAGTGTGATGATTGGCACATGGCCTATTTTTCCTCTTCTATACATAAACGAGGGCATTTTTTCTTATTCTTTTTTCCCACCTATAAAATATCCCCAGCTGCCCTTCTGCCCATTCTTTGCCTGTTTATTTATTTATATGTTGAAGTAATTTAGGCCAGAACTTCCAAACAAGTTAGGCAACCATATCTTTACTTTTGCACCTAGATAACCACGGCCTGCTTTTCAGAAGGCCATGCAATCTTCCATGGACTTCAGTCCAACTTTACTTAAATAATTAGGTGTGGATGCAGTTGTCTAACCTAAGAAATCATGTGGTATATCATATGGCTATAATAATTAGTGATCAATTATACTGAGATACATTTTATATTTCTTTAAATACACTGGTCCTAATCCTCCTTTTCTTTGTCTTGGTACATTTATAATGATTTCAGTGGAGTTATTCATGATTTCTGCTAATGTGCAGGGGAATCAGGTCTGCTCTGTTCAATGTTTCAGGCTTTGTGAGACAGATTTTCAATAGGAGTAGAATTATGTATTTCAATGTCCTATCAATAAACTGTTTTATTACTTTTCTAAGGAGTTTTTCTTTGTTCCATTGTTGCATCTCCTGTTTTTTTGGTTTGTTTTTTTTTAAATTATAACCCATGGGCACTCTTTAGTCAGTCAGGTAACTACTACACCTGTGAGTAGTTCTGGTGTCACTGGTGGTTGTGATAACTTACTAGAAAGGAATCGTTTTTAATATGTGGAGTGGGTCGCAGGTATGTCACTACCTGTACATCTCAAGTGAGTATGTGTTTCATGTCCTCTTACTCCTCAGGGCAATCTTGCCTCCTTTTTATCACTGATGTCATTTACTGTGAATTGGTGGGATCCTGAAGGCTTAGTATGCTCAAAATAAATTCTAGCTGCCAAAATACTATTCCAGCTTCAATTATCATTGTATTGTTGCCAAAAAATAGTACATTCATTCTTCTCTCTGTCTCTGTCTCTCATACACATGCACTCACATTGTGTCTCTGTAAAACATTATTTTAGACAGTAGTTAGGATTCTATAGGTGGCTTCTTTTCCTGAATGTTCAATATATCAAGCCAATCTGGAACTACCACCTTCTTCCTCCTCCCTCTCTCCTGCCTTTTTGCAGCTTATAATCAGGTAGGTGACACCAATTATTCATATCCATTATATGGTTATATAATGGATGCACTAGGCCAGAATCTGCCCTTAGTTACATAGGGATACATCTATAGTAATTACATTTTGTTCAGAAATGTGATCAGAAAATGACTCTATAATTTGAACTCTCCAAGTGCCATTAGTGAAGCCTCATCAATGGAGTAATACAAATTAAAAAAGACCACAAATAGGTCATTCAGAAAGAATTCATAAATTGCACAGCTAACAGGAAAAATATATTAAAAAACTGGGTAAAGCAGATGGCTATAACCCCAAAGTCCTCAAAGAAATCACAGTTTGATTGACTATGAATACCAACCTTTTGGCTATATGGACCCTGCTGGCCCCCTCCTTAATGATCTTAGTTAAGAATTCATTGATACTTCATTGAGTAAATAATAACTACAAATCTTAACTATTACAGTCACGTCATTATCTAGAAGGGCTTCTTTGTAGACTCACAAAAAGTGCATATACAGACAACTTTGAGTGTTTATTTTACATATAAATCACACAAAAAATTGCATAAAATCAGTCTTGTTAAGGTTGCAAAGTCAAACATTTAAAAGTTAGAAAATTAGAGTAACCTTAATCTACCCTTTTGTTCATATGTATTTAAGTATAACCTTCATTTAAGTGACCACATATTATTTTTTCCCTTCACAGTACCCCTGCCTCATTCAGTGCACAGAATGGAAAAGGTTATTCAATATTTTTCCTACTTGTTGTGCAGTGGGTGATCCCATGCTCTCAGAAGACCAAATAATTAGTTTATTTCTAAACTCTTTATAGAACTTATCACTATGTTTTCACAGCATTTCTGAGATGTGGGTATCATGAACCCACACTATCTTGGGGGTTCATGGAATATCATGCATAGATAATTTCATGAATTATGTCTGCTGATATAGGTGTGATCTCTGTTTACAGCTAATTTTAAACAATGTTTAGATCTGGCATACCATGTGCAGTCTTTATGGATAGTTAAAGATAATCTGTGTCTAGTTTTATCATTTTTATATTTATGTGCCTTATGGTATACTTGTTGATGGCAGCCAATCAAGTGCGGGCTAATTAGGTATAAGGAGGAACAAAGGTCATTCTTACCAAAAAGGGATGAAAGCCTACTCTGAGCGAAGTATGAAGAATTAGAAATTGCATATTCATAAAACTTTCCCATCAGAAAAGTGGATCATCTGTAATTATTATAGGTACTATATTGATGGAGAACTGAGGCACAGAGATTAACAATTGGTGCCTGAGTTGAGGCAGCTAGAGGCAGATATTTCAGAGTACTAAGTTCTACATAATATTTAATATGTTTGAAGCACAGCTCCCAGCAACTTCAGTTGCAGCTGCGAGTGCTCAGTGCATCTGCCAAGCAGACCCAAGAGTCTCAAATTAGGCACCCAGAAGATGAGGAATACCCAATTAGCAACCTACTGTGAAAAGTTTGGTTTAAGTGACTGACTTAGCATCACACAGGAACTCTGTGTAAGGCAGGGATAAAATCCAATTCTCCTGCTGTTCTTGACAACACAACAGCTGTACAAATAATTGTTTTGTTGGGTTTTTTTTGGCTCTGTGGCCAAGCTGGGGAGAAAAATGTTTGGGGTTGAGACTCAGAATTTTTTACTACTACTGCTATTATTTTAATTTTTTTCTTCACTAACGCAGCCACCAACTCTCCCCTCAAGAAAATCATTTCAGATCAAACAAAGTTTTATTTAATCCAGCAAAAAAATCTGTTTTCTGATTTTGTTGGTCCTTTAAAAATAAAAATTGAAGTGATATAAATCTTGAAAAAAAAATGTCATTTCAAAATGGGAGATCAAACCTTTAGATTTTTAACTTTTTTCCATTTTCTTTGAAATTAACACTTTTGAGAGATTCTGATCCACTGTATAAAGTTTCAGCTACCCTAAAACTGTTTTTTGTGAATACATTGTTCCTGGGGGAGGAGGGAGGAAAAGGGAACCTAACCTATATTCAGTTGATTTAACCACAAAGCCATCTTTTTTCTTCCTCATCCTTTGCAACATTTACAACCCACTTTCAACTTTTACAAATAACAGAACAGGGATCCTGCAGGCAATGATCTGTTTCATTCAGTATATAGAATGAGGCACAGGTCTTGTAGAAATAAATAGTGTGTGATCATATAACCAGAGATTGATCATAAAACATAAGCACTAGGGGGCAAAATTAAAGTTACATAAAATGGCACTTTCTAACTTTTGCCTGCCTTTGCAACTTTTATAATCTTGTTTGAATGCACAGGCAGGTATTTTACATGTTAATCTTTCCTACATTGGGTTAACCCTTTCTTGATGTAAGTTAGTGCACCACTTCTTGCGGTGAACCAACTAGATCAGGTGTGCCAGTTTTTGGCTTAATTAAACCCTCCAAACACCTGCACAAAAAAAGCATTTACATTGACTTAACCTTGGATAGGTCAATCAAAATGTAATATCTGTGAATACCCAATTTCAGTAACACCAATGCTAACATGCCACTTATAGCAATACTAACTTTCAAAAGATGTAAATATGTTGTTAGTTTAATATATTTATTAATTATACAGACTAAGTGATCTCCACTAAAATATAAGCATTTAGCCATACTGCAATTGGATATTGTAGCATTGCACTACAATTAAAATAGTATATGATTAGAACTTCAGCTATTGCCAGGTGGTAATGTAAGAGTACTTTTTTTTCAATGTCAGCTTCAGTATAAAAGAACAAAGATATTTTTTAGATTAAAATACAGGTCATTTCCCTTTTGCAATGAGTAGTTGAATCCTTTAATTGACATTATGTCAAGTTGTCGATGGATTTTTTTTAGTCTCATACAGGTACCAGCAATTTTGATAAGCACACTTATAATGTTAAAAATATAAAATAAATTGCATAAAATGAATTATGCAAACATTTCAGAATGTTACATCAATCAATGCCATGAGCTCCTGTTCAGCAGCACACAAAAGACAAAAAATTTATCCTGATTTTGGCTTGGTAACATACATTTTTGTGCATTTTTATGTAAATAACTAACCCAAAACAATTTGTCATCTTTCTTAAACAAACCTATCATGAGACTGCAAGAATGCAATTTTTAGGTTCAGAAAAAAAAAGTACTAACAGCTATAAAGAACCCTTTGCTTTATGCAACTCTCTGCCCTTCAAAGTTAATACACAGCTAGGCAAGTAATAGAGTTCTGAGGGGGGAAAGTAATACAGTCCTAAGCAAGGATATTGTTGAACTTGATTTTGCCAGAAATAGTAGGTAGAAATGTAATTTTGTTGGTATTCCCTATCTTCTCATAATCCCTTCACAGCATATTTTTCTCACCCATCACAGTAAAAAAAAACCTGCCTCTTATGTAAGGATTTTTAGATTAAAGTATCATGTGTTGGGACTGTATGGGAGAACTTGCCTTGTACCAAATAGTTTACTTTCTTTTCCAGTGAAGGAAGGAAGGAATAGCTAATGATAACATAATAGCTTAATGTTAAGCACACCTTCTAAAAAGGAAGAAAAAAAGGAAGTTTTCTATAAAGGTAATAGCGAGGAAAAACAAAATTAACATGAATTACATCCTTTCACGTTTAAGGATCCTGTTCACTTAATTTTGCAAGCCTCAGAAATTATTTGCCATTTTTTTATTTTAAACTGTGGAATCCAAAACAACTAAGGACACTTGGAAATGTCAAAAGAAAGTTCTTTTAGGAATGGTTCAAGCTAGAAACAGGAAAAAAATGAGAACAGAAAGTGGCTTTATATAGCTTTTCAAGACCAGGGTAGCCCAAAGTGCTTTCAGGAAAAGCATATTTATCAAATGGAACCAGGAAAGCTTTTAGGGTATGGCGACCATGGGTCTGCAGTAGCTCACAGCCAAGGTCAAAGTACAAAAAGCTATACATAAGATAATAAAACCTGGGGAAGATACAGTATAAAATGGAAGTGGAGACATATTAAGTTACTTTCTGTCTAACCCAGGATGGCTACATGCCAGTTTTCTATGGCCTATTATTTTGAACCTTAAAAATTGTGTACAGCCTCTAAAATTATAGAACAACAAGCACAACAGTTTAGTGTTAAACAAGCAGTAATGAGAGTGGCTTTTTTAAAATTTATGATAATGTGAAGAATCCAAAGCATTAAGAAACTTTTGGGAAAATGTGGTTTGAAGGCTAAGGAGAGTGCTTAACATAAAGAGCAGGTAGCTCTTCTGGATACTGGTTGCCCGTCTCTTCTGGTTTTGCACAATAGGGGTCACTTTTCTGATATAGTTCTGATCATTCTTAATTGTACTTTTGTTGTACAACTCCACATCGTCTTTCATCTGTCTCAAACTTGGTCTGTTTCTGCCAGTCACTGGCAAGAATTATGGAAGAAGGTTTTTTGGGTTTGGGGTTTTTTTTTTACCAATGGACAATTAGCCAGACACATTGTTTGCTTTTGTTTTTAACCTCCCTATGCAACATTGGGACAATCACTGCCAGCTGATCCAAGAGTGGGGAAGGGGGCATATAATTAATCCCCTACCAAGCTCTGTATGAGCAGTGAACTCTGTGAGCTCACCAGGTAATCAGCACAGGGTCTTCTGTGGGTCTAGAGCCCACAGGTCAACCACTGCTGCTGTCATGTCCCTCCCCGCCTCACCTCTCACCTCCTGCCTGCTGCTGAATTCAGCAGTAGGGCAAAAGAGGGAAGGCATTGCAGTGGTATTCACCACCTCAGCTCTGGAGCCAAGCAAAAGCAGTGACTCTGGCCAAAGGTTGTGTTTTTTCGGTCGGTGAGTGCATAGAGTTCAGTGTAAATGCAGATCTCAGGCAGGAACAGGCAGTGAGCTCAGAACTCCCTGCACATGTACAGCACAGTGAAAGGTGTACTATGAGATTGCTCCATCACACCCCGCATGGATCCACCCTCAATGACCACAGACAAAGAATGCAGATGGAGTGAACCAGTTGTCTGTGGAAGTGTAGATAATCCTCTTTCTTTCTTTCTCATGTGTTCAGCTGCTATGCCCAATGTGTCCACCTGATTTGTGGGTTATATAGAATTTATTCCCAAATCAGTTGGGTAGGATCTTGGGGGGGGGGGGAGTTCATTTTCTTATGCAGCTTGAAGCCTTCTAGGATCTTCTGTGCAAATCTGACATAATTAGTCTTGCCTTTTCGAACATTGCTGATATCTCAGTTTCTCCTGTTGTGTGGCTTAGTCTCCTGATGACTGAAGAGCTTTATCTAGCCTATGCAATCTGATCCAGCATAGGTGTAGCAGGATGAAAATGTAATGACGAGTGATACATAGGAAGTCAGGGTAGATGATCTAATGACCTCCAGTTCTCTGGAAAATGTGGGGTTTCATTTAAACACAACTCTAAATGATTAAACATTTTTCCAAGACTTCTTCAAAAATACTTAAATAAATCTAGAGAGTTATGCATATTACAAACCAAGAAGAGAGGCAACTTCATTAGTAGCCTTATTGACAGATGGTTAGTGGATCCTAAATAAACAAAAGGACCTTCTAGAGCCCTGAGTCAGATGCTTTAATTCTGGAAAGGGTCAGGGAGGTTTGGTCCTTCCTTGTGCTACTTACTAACTCTAAGAAGCTTTTGCTAACTTGCTACTTGCTAACTTTAAGTAGCTTTTGCTCAGCATAGGGATTTACTATTCTGAGGAACCAGATTTTCCACATGCACTCTGTAAAGAACCAAAACATCTAATTCAGGGTTCTGGATTTCACTTTAGGTACCAGAAGCCTAAATCTTGCACTAGATCTAGTTCTAAGTTCTTTCACGGATCTAGCCCAAACCTACTTTGCCCCTTTTCCATTACCCCATAATTATGCCAAAATGTATATAGCAAACATATAACCTTTCATGTCTTTGTAAAAAGTATTTCTTTCTCTTGTTCTGCATTTCCTTCTGAATAACATTTCAGTACCCCCCCTCCCCTCCCCCCCCGTCCCCCAGTGTCTGGCTAAAGCACCACTGTTTATTTTTGCTCACTGAAAGGGTTAATCATGTTGATTTTACCTTAATCTAAAATGCACAGTGTTTACTAAAACTACCTTCTACTGAGAAACTAAGGGTGAGAAAATTACTTTTATTCAATGCTTCTGCTTTAAAAAGGATAATGATTTCATCTGGTTAGAGCTGTCTGTGCCTACTTAGTTTATTGCAGGAAAGAAATTGCCTGCTCTCTCATGATAAGATAATTTGTCGCCTTGGAAATTAAATTACCCATTCCAGTTTACCTTGAGGAGGAATACTATATAATACCTATTTGTTCCATTACACCCTTTAAATCAGAAATAAGTTCTACTCTACAAATATGTTCTATGTAATCAGAGACATTAAGGCAAGTTAAAATAGCCCATGACTACTACTTAATCGGGCTCCAGAGATGACAATTGTGTAAGACTTAAATCTAGTGGAACTAAAATGATATTTGAATTATTTTTATTTTTAAAGAAAGAACTATTACTGAAATGTCTTAAAAAATTAGGGGGGTTTGTTTAGTTTTGTGTTGTTTTGTCTCAGGCATACTAATTGCAGGAAACCATGGACTAGATTCATCTTCACTATATCAACTCTGACTTCAGAGCTTAGTAGGGCTCCATAGAGACTTTGCACATTGAACAATTGGCACAATCAAGGCTTGGTTTTCACTTAATATTTTGAATGGACTGATCCACTATAATATCAGATAAACAGGCAATGAAAACTGTTCCTCTCACTTTACTGGAGCTCCTATATTGAAGCCAAATATTTACAATTTGATCTGGTTTGCAGAAGAGTGCAAAACCTCATTTTTTTTCAACCAGTCTAAGTGTCAGGCTGAGTGAAAATATTTTAAAGTTAAAAAAGGCCCTGTTTCTAAGTTTCATAAGTTCAGTGACTGGTTCTAGGCTAAATAAGCAACAATACATATATTTAAAACAAGAAGAAAAAAAGAAATATGGTAGGACACTACCTGTGTGACCTTTTTCAAGAATCAGGGTAAGATAACAAAGAATTGAAGAATTAATTGAGAGAACCTATACAACTTATTAAGCAATTCCTCATAATACATATTATGTATTAACTGGTTTCTTTTTTTTTTTTTTTTTAAGTTTACAACACTCAATTTTCCTGGCTAATTTTTTCAAGTGTTTGACCAACAGTTCATAGTGGTGGTTATCCAGAATTAGATATAAGGAGTTACATTCCACAATAATACACAGACTTTATTTCTGAATTTGAGTGAATCACATAATCCCTCATTTCCTGTTCTGTGTCTGTAAAATTAGGATGATAATTCTCACATACCACAGAGAATTGTTTTGAGGTTTAAGTACCTGTTTGCATGAAGCTTTAAACATGGAAGTTATGAAGCCATTCATATCGTATTAGGGTTTAATTAAATTTCAAAGTGAAAAAATGCTGAACGAGAGCTTATTTTTTTCTGATGAAATCTTTTTTTAATATTTCAGAAATAACCCCCCAAATCAGATCACTACTTCTTTTTTTCAAAATGGGTGGTAGGGGTCCATCTGCACTGGGCTCTCAACATTCCCTCTGAGTCCCTGGCTCCTAATGCAATAAAAAACCCTTTGCAGACCATCAACACCTAATTTTTCCACAGCCTCCATTAACTCTGAACAATTCAGTTTCTACATACTTCAACTCTCTATCTGCAAAATGGGAAGAAAAGTTATTACTTACCTAACATGGAATTTGTGATGATTAAGTCAAGATAAATTGTGCATAATTTAAATACTACAGTGATGTGGATCCAATAAAGATCTATATAGAGAAATTAGGGAGATGATGGGTACTAAGAGTGGCATATGTTTCCTAATGCTGGTGAACCTGGTCCATCTGCTATATTTTGCGGACCAGTACCTAGTAAATGAACTAAGTATACTGTTTAATTACTATGTATACAGACACTTAATGGAGGAAAAAATCTGTATTTGAATAAAATAAATCTAAATTGTTGTAATGAAAATGTATCTATTCCCAAACAGGAAACATAATGGAACAAAAGCCAAGGAACCAAACAGACTAAAAAGCTAGCAGGTCATGCCACCTTCCAGTAATACTGGAAGAATACTGGAAGAACTGACCACTCTAAATTTCTTGCACTCTCTTTACAGGCTGAATGTATTCTGCAGTCTACAACAAAAGACAAAATATATGGAATATAGACTCATTTGGATAGAACAGACACTATAGGTCTGATTCACTTTTTACTTGGTACCCATCTGACACTAAGGTGGTTCCTTTGACTCTAATGAAGTTACTGCTTATTTTGTGAGTCATAAAAGAAAACATAATCAAACCCTATTTGACTAATAGGAGTTTGTAGAAAAAAATATGACAGAGTTCAGTGGGGTGTATATTAGCAAGGACTGTAAAAGCCTGTTCTCCTTAAGAATATGCCAACCCATAGTCTCCCCACACCATATTAATAAACATTTTGTTCAACTGCATTTTCCCTCTTTAAATCAGAAAAAGTTCCTTTTCCTCCTCCTCTTCTCTGACACTGGAAAATTAGTGACATATTAGCTGCACATCTGCAGTAAAAAAGACTTGGAAGTTATGGGGGAAAAAAACAGATTTAACTCAAATGTTTATTTTATTGTTGAAAATATTCTTTCATGGGAAACATGAACAAGCATAGACGTAAAATAAATTCCGTCTTAAAATAATGGCTTTAGCGGCCCATACTGATCAGGTGCAGTGGTTTGAAGTTCATTATTTTTTGTTCTACAGTCACCCTGCTGTTCTTAGCAGCTGAAAAACAGGTCAGGACCAAGTTTTTTAATTAGTTAGGAATCCAAGTGACGTTTGAGAACACAGCTAATCAGTTTTTAACTATGTACCCTTTTCCATCAGAATGACACCAAGTCATATATATATGACTTTTATATATATATAAAAGCATTTTTAAAGAATTGTATTTTGCATATATATATATATATATATATATGCAATACTTTTAAATGCTTATTAATTCAAAGAGGTTTGAGAAACAGGGTTACAATTAAATTCAACAAAACATGTAAGGTATAAATGAATAGAATTTAAATTACTTATAGATATATAATTACATGCTTCTGACTCTTGAGATATCTGTAGTCAAACCAAGCTTGAGTAAGCACTTTATCCTACAACTTATAATGTAATATAGTATACATTAAAAGAAGCCTTAACCCAGGCTAATGGTGGATGACCACATTTCCTGTTGTTTTCAGTGGGACTAAAACTTTTACCAATGATTTTTTTTTCTTGAATACTTTCCCACATTCCCCAAGTGGCTGACTTGAACAGCTTTAATAGATAAGTAAAATATGTATTGCTTACATTGAATTTTGACATTCAATGATATAACAGAAAGAAAATAATTATGATGTTCACTTTTTCTGTTATTAGTTAATACCTTTTTAAATGACAAACTATACACTATACTAAAAAATGTCGATTTTAACTTTTCCTCCCTAAAACAGTACAGTGCAGTGGATACTGTTCTCTACGAGAATTGTTTCTAACCTTATGATCTTTTAGGCTTCTATAGTGAGCAAAATGGAGTAGCAGTCTTTTAAGATGTGTTTTGAAATATTAAGGAAAAAAAGCACAGTAACCTGGGGCTTTATTCATCAAAAATTAGATTTCCTTAGATGCAGCAACTTCACAGACTTCCACGGTTTGGTTTCCAGTGAAACCAAAGCTCTAGGCTTTGCTTTGAAATAAGCTCTTCGTACCCAAACACGTTCACTTAGAAACTATAGACCAGCTGCCTTGTCTGAAGTTAAACATCAACAATTGTCAGGTTTCAGCTAACATGCTTAGATACTCAATTTGAAAAGTGAAGAAGAAAAGTGTCTAATCACTAAAAGTGCTTATCAATAAACAAAAAATTTTAATTAAGAGTAAATATGAAAATGGCAGTCAGGGGTGTAGTATCTGCTACACTAAAAGTGGTGATTTCTTTTCTTTCAGACACTAATAATATGATAATTTAATTTATTTTAATTTACAGAAACTTTTGCTATTTAGTTTTCAAGCTAAGTTTCTTCCTTATAACTTATACAATAGTTTGAGCTGTTGACTGATTTAGGCAGAGATTTATGCATAAGCTTAACTTTAAGTAAACTGTTAGTCAAGTTGTCTTCAGTAGGACTACTCGTATAGTGAATGTTAAACTAAGGTAAAGTAAGACTTCAGGACCTCAACAATACCTCAGTTTCCTGATCTGTAAAACAAGGAGAGTAAAACTTACCTTTCTGGCTAGGTACAGACATTGCCATGTCCAAAAAGAGACAGACATTACCATGTCCACTAGCACCATGGCTGAAAGAGACTTGGGGGTCATAATTGACCACAAGATGAACATAAGCCATCAATGTGATGTTGCAGCTGGTAAAGCAAACAAAACTCTGGCTTGCATCCATAGATGCTTCTCATGTAAATCTTAAGATGTCATCCTCCTGCTGTTTTCGGCCTTGGTGAGGCCGCAGCTGGAGTACTGCATCCAATTCTGGGCTCCACAATTCAAGAAGGATGTGGAGAAGCTTGAGAATCCAGAGGAGAGCCATGCACATGATCAGAAGGCAAGAGAATAGGCCCTATGAAGAGAAGCTGAGAGCCATGGGACTCTTCAGCCTGGAGAAGCACAGTCTCAGGGGTGACCTGGTCACAGCTTATAAGTATATAAGGAGAGTGCATCAGGATCTGGGGAATGCCTGTTCACCAGAGCTCCCTGAGGGATGACTAGGTTCAAAGGTCACAAACTCCTCCAAGACCATTTTAGGCTGGACATAAGGAAACACTTCATTACTGTCTATGTCCCCAAGGCCTAGAACAGACTCCCTCCACAGGTGGTGTAAGCACCTATTCTGGACTCTTTTAAGAAAGGTTTGGACACTTATCTTGCTGGAATCCTTTGACCCTAGCTGACTTCCTGCCCTTGGAGCAGGGGGCTGGACTCTATGATCTTCTGAGGTCTCTTCCAACCCTAATGTCTATGAAATCTATGAAATTACACATAAACTGGTTTAAGCCTGTAACAAAACAGATGTTCAGTGCACATAAACCAGTTTGAGAATGCCTGAAACCAGTTTGAGATAAACCTGATTGAATGTAGTATCAGACTTTACTGATTTAACTCAAACTGGTTTATGCAATGTCTGTCCCAGACCCCTTGCTGGTTTAAGTTAAACCAGACACCCCCAGCATTCCAGCATGCTATCTGTGCTAGGTGTAGCTCTCTACTCCACAGCAGGGTTGGCTCCTCCCCTCTGCTCCCTCCTTGTCAGAAATTTGCCGGCCCCCCCCCCCCCCCCATCCCCAACCACTCCCTGCTAAGCAGGAATTGCCCCCTCCCCTCTGCCTTGCTGAAAGTTCTGTGTATTAGCTAGCTGGCTATAGTCCATTCTGTGGGAGACAGGAAAAAGGCAAAATCAACAGTTAGCTGGTAATGTCTCTCTGTTGTCTTCTTAATGGGGTGATAAACACTGAGTTAGAGGTGATAAACACTGTTATCAATTCCCTGAATTACTAATTAAAGCATCCTGCCAGGCTATGCTCCCCGCCCCCCAGCTCAGTGCTATGGAAAGGCAGAGAGGGCTGCTCTAGCACTCCTCGGCTTCTAGCTTGAGCCACTGCAGGCATGTGCCTGCATGTCTGGAATTAAAAGGGAATGTCTATCCACCCCTAAATTGGTTCATGTTTGAAGGTTAGACTAACCTGCAAAGACTGAATCAATTCAGGCTTTTTGAATGTCTGTCCCTAGCCTCTATACCTATCTGTGAAAGAGAGATTACCTTTAGTTAGCTAGTTAGTTATCAGGGGTGTCCTCATTTTATAACCCCTCTGAAAAAGGGAGCTCAAGTAAAGAGACTTGAGCTTACTATATAGTCCTCTGGGAAAGGGAATTTGTCAAGATCAGAAATCCATGCCTGAAATCACCCTTTCTCCAGGCAAGTGGATAACGTGTCTCTGGGTACCCTGCCTTAAACTGGAGAGATGTTCCAACTTCTTGTCATAGAAACACATCCAGAGCAATATTGGTCTGTGAAAACTACTGGGTTTCTATGTACAAGTGAGTTCATGTGGCTCCATATCAAGATTTTCATCTTCTCCACAAACCAAAAAATTGCTGCTCATATTTGTAATCAATGATGGGTGCATGGCTTAGATTACAGGCAGAAAAGGTTCTTTGGGTAAATGTGATATCTTTTATTAGACCAACTAAATAGCTGGAAAAATATTCTTTGCAAGCTTTTGGGTACAAGCACACTTCTTCAGGCAGAGGGAAAGGTAAGATTAGAAATCCACCTTTCTTAAAAGTTGAAGTTACCAAGGTGTGTTTTCTTTCCAAATAAGAATGACATTTTTGATTAGCCTAGAACAAGTTATATATGTATATTTTCAGTCATATTTACTCTGAAAATGATATATACTTCCAGGACATAGTAGAAGTAGGAAATATTCTTGCAGATGAAATTTATGTCCTAATTCAGTACCCCATCTCTAACAGCAACCAGCACCAGATACTTTAGAAGAAGGTTTATTATTATTCATAGTTCACAATTATGAGGTAACCCGCTCATAGCAAAAGATTCTTCATCAAGTAGATATTGGCTTATGTCCTAATGTATGAGTATTTATATCACTTCTAAATCTTTCTCTTCTTTTTTTTTAATTCTACCTATCAATCATCTTCTAGTCTATATGAATGTTCATTACCCTTTGAATCCTACTAAGCTCTTGACATCAATGATATAATGATATACTGTAGAAATGAATTACCTAATTGTATTTTGTGTAAAAAAAATTTTTGACAATTTTAAACTTGCTGCCTTTAAAATTCATTGAATGTTGCTTTCTGCTAATTTTGTCTAAACAGAAATGCCTGAGATACCATCTGTACAGATTCACTTTTATTCATCATCTTTTATGTCCACTTTTTTTTCATTCCTCAGCTTATTAATCTTTCTCTTTATAGAGAGATAGATAGTTAGCCATGTTAGTCTGAAGTCAGGCAGAAGGTAGAGCAAGGTGGCACCTTAGGGTGCCTGTAGATGTGCAGGGAGGCTGCTCCGATACACTGTAATTACAGTGCATCAGAGCAGACTTGATTAATAGAGTCTGCTGGAGTGTGCTAAGTAGTGTGCTCCAGCAGCCTGCACTTCTCATGTATCTGTTTCCCTATTCTTCAAACTGATGGTGGGGGTGCTTCAACTAAAGCTTGTTCAACAGGGGAGGGCAAGCAGGCTCCAAGGAGAGAATGGAGGGTCCACAGGGGGATTGAGAAGGCAAGCAGAATCCATGGGGAGTGTCCCAGGGACAACGGGACTAGAGGGAGACCCCGGCCCAGAGCCAGAGGAAATACTCACTTATGCTTCGCAGGAGGCGGGAGCAGTAGCAGCGTGCAGGCCGGGGAACCACCCGCGCGGCTCGTTAGCCGCGCTTTCATACGGCTGGGGCGGAGTGACGTCAGAGAGAGGCGCTGCTCAGCGGAAATAAAACGCGGCCCCGAAGGCAGAGGGGGCGTGCTGACAGAGGAGGTGAAGCCCGGGAGTGGAACCGGGCACCCGCAAGGGGCCTTTGCCATAGGCTGAATAGGCTGCAGCAGCGCCGGGAGCGCCGGAGGCTGGGAGAGTTG
>NW_005842260.1:147679-158595 GCF_000455745.1 Alligator sinensis | reverse complement strand
GGCAGAGGCTCCGAGGAGGAACCCAGAGAGGGAGCCGGCGGGAACTCCGATGAGGGAACTGGACTAGAGCTGGTGGAAACTCCGTTGAGGGAACTGGGATAAAGCCGGCAGGAACTCCGGTGAGGGAACCAGGATAGAGCCGGCAGAAACTCCGGTGAGGGAACTGGGATAGAGCTGGCGAGAATCCTGGTGAAGGAACCAGGGGATCCCAGGCAGAGACGCCGGTGGGGCGTTGGGAAAGAAGGCCGCAAGGGCAAAGAGGGCCCTCGACACCCAGTCCTCGTCCGGGGACAAGGAACAGAAGGTCCGCGCCCAAAGGTGGTGTTGGCCGGGGTGTAGGGGAGGTCGGAGCCCCGTGAGAGCCCGCCCAGGGGCGCTTTGGTGCTGGAGGCAGCAGAGAGGGGGACCCCCCTGCTGCGGGCCCAGCCGCGACCGCGGTCAGCAAGTTCCAGGGACTCGCCAGCGAGAGCAGGGCAGATCCGGTTAGCCACCCGCGCAAGAGTTGCCCGAGAGCACCTTTTGGAGCAGAGGCGGGCACAGGGAGGATAGGTGGGATCAGTAGAGCAAGCAGAGTCTGTGAAGGGGATCAAGGAGGGCAGACAGGATCTGCAGCAGGGATAAGAGAGATCAGGGGCAAGTGGAGGCTGTAGAGTGGATAAGAGGAATACAGTGGGGGGGGGGGGGCAGAGAAAGCAAAGTCTGTGGGGGAAACATGGGGCAGGTGGGATCCACAGGAGAGATCACAGGGATCAGGGGGGCAAGCAGAGCCTGCAGGAGAGGTTGGGGATAGGTGGTATCTGCAGGGAGAGTGGGGAAATAGCGGGGAAGGTGGGGTCTGTAAGGGGGATTAGGGGAGATAGGGAGGATTTGGGGGGCAGGTGGGGTCCATGGGGGAGGGTGGCAACTGGAAAGTTTTGCAGGAATCAGGATGACTTGCAAGTCCGGTGGGGGGCCTGGGTTGGGACTTCCCCACCTCCCCCCAGGACCAGGAGCTATTTTTAGACCTCAGCCCCTCTCCACCCACAGGCAAATAACCCCCTCCAGTGAACCTACTCCCCCAGCCCACCCCTCCTACCCTTCCCCTCTGGGACTTACTTCCTCAGGTCCAGGCACTGGCAATTGCTGATAAAACTGGCACTGGAAGTGGCTTGTGGGCTGGGGGGTTTGGTGGGCTCAGGGGGGAGGGGGTTTCTGGTTGGTCTAAGGGGAGGGAGTTGTGTATCTGGGAAAGGGACAAGGTGCTGGGGGCCTAAAAATAGCCTGGTGCCAGGGGGATTGGTAGTTAAAAAATAGCCCCAGGGCTGGGGCCAGCAGTTGAGGTATACAGAAGTTGAGAACAGTTTAAATCAGTCTAAATCTGGCCAACCCTGCTACTTGTCCCCAGGGAAACACACATACACACTAATCTGGATGCTCCTAAACTTCCACCCTGACTTTCCTTCTTCTCTTTAAAGTATGTTCACTTTGCACCTTTTTAGCCTGTTGATTATACTGGAGCAGAATTAGATAATTACTTATCCAATCTTTAGATGCATAAAAAAGGTTATTTTTCAACAGGTAGTTTCCCTCTGTATTAAACAATGATGGATACAGGTGTCTGAAAAATATTTACATAAATTATTTGGTGATCATTGTAGTTTTTTTGTCAGACACTTTCTTCAATAAATATATTTCGTAGTATGTTATTGCCTATCTGGCTATTGAGATATTTTGCCCCACCCACCTGATTCTGACCAGGGAGAGGAGGATCAGGCAGAATAACAATTTGGAAATGGGATTGGGGAAACTGTTGAAAGTATGCCAGGTAATGTTATTTGTGAAGACAGATAGATGTTAAAGGATGTAAATGAGATTATATGTTAGTTTAGAGAAGTGTTATGTAAAGTGATGTAAACTGTTTTCTTTTTAATGGGGGAGGAATTTTGATTTTAATAATGAAAAAAAAGTAGGTTGCCATCAGTATGTTGCCCAATATGGGCTGTCCATTTTGTAGTCATAGTCAGTGTTGGCTGCATTTAACTAGCTTCATAGTTGGTGTCCATTATTGAGCACATGCTGCTTTTGACAGCAGTTTAATGATAGATGATGTTTTCAATGGGAGTGGGGGTTCGAGTGGGTGCATATAAAATGATGAGCTTGTTTCCCCACGCTGATTGGGGGAAAAAAAAACACCTTGTCTTGAGTAACTACGGCAAGTAAAACACAATGCTTTAGTCATATGCACTAAAAAGTTTAAATTTCTAAATTTTAAAAGTGGCAGGTTCGACTGTGATAGATCCACTTATTTAAACAAATTATGCAAAACTAGATGCAATGGTGGGGGGAGCCGGGGGGGCGGGGGGCAGAGGAGAGACCGATACTGTTTATTTCTATGCACTACAATGCTTCAAAAGTAGTAATCTAATGTGAACATTAATTATAAATAAATCAACTTGCTAGTGCTCGGCTTATTAGTCCCTAAGCCCTTTAGTGTTGTATTAAGCCATTTAAACATTGTTAAATTTGCTGAAATTCTTTATGTTGTGCTACACATATTATCAAAGGAATCCAGTGAGGTGCTCAGTTGGTGCCTGTCTGCTGCATCTTGGGAACGTACATGCAAAGTGAGAGGCATGATCAAGCAAAGTCATGGAAACATGCTGTCCTTACCGTCTCAATGCATGCCTATGCCGTATGAAAGACTGCCCCACCCCACACACACATTTTAATATGTAGTATTATAATAAATTACTAACCTGTCTTGAAAGAAAAATTCTAAGGAAGACACTGTCAAATGTAAACTACTTTTCAAAGGATGTGTTGGAGGAGGGAAATATTTACACCTTCACGTATTTGGGGAATATAAGAAGGAAAGTATAAACTTTCCCCCCCCCCCCCCCCCCAAACATTTTTGATAGAAAGGACACCACAGATCTAAAGACTCCTCAGTGAGAATAAAATCATTTAAACAAAGGCTCTATACCTCATTGCTAGGCCCATGGATTGCTCTCTGCTTCTATATACCAGAACTCCACTAAAGTAATGTTTTCAAGGGCAGTCTTGCTATCTGTGCTAGATTTTTGTTAGATTTCCTGTGCTTTCTGATTTCCTGTGTTCCAAGATCTCTCCTCTTCCTTGGTTCATGTGAGAGTCTGCAGGATCCAGAAATGGTAGAGATGTGTGTGGATTGTGGCAGGGGCAATTTTCTCTTCTGAATGTGTCCCCTCATCACTTTACATTGTTATGCGAGAATCACTTATGCAGTTCCTGGGGGAACAGTTTTCTATTCCCTGTGGCATTATCCTGAACACAACATAACTTGAAAACAAAGATTATAATTGCAACCCATCAGAGTTTATGCATAGAAATCAAAAATCTAAATTATAACCTACATAATAGCTTTGCTTTAGTGAGTTAACACTGTCCATATACTTTTCACTGTATTCCTCCAGTAACTAAAGCAGTTTTATAACTACTGCATAGAATTTAAGTATTGCAGGCAATTTAAAAGTAAGCTGACTGAATTAACCTCCTCCCCTTCCTCCTCCAGGGCCTCAAATCAAACTCTTCATTATAGAGAACATTTGCTTCCTAACAGAACAGATATTTAGGTATTTGTATGCAGTCTCTTTATGTAAAATTGCCTGGGGGCTGCAAATCTTCTCTATTTTCCATTCCTTTACCCTGAAGTAGCCATATTGATGTTATCATGGAATAAGATCTACAGATCCATTAATTTTTAACTCAGACCCCATAGATATTAAAATAATAGATGTCATACCTTTTTATATCTTTAACTTCTTTATATTTTACTTCTTTCCTCCCCAGGCCCCAGAATCAGAAATCATACAGAAAAAAAAGTGGTTCTATCACCTACCCTTGTATAACCCACATCCTTTTCAGAATAAATGCACTTAAGAGTCTACAAAACAACAAAACCCTTTCTTCTGGTGAAAAAGAAATGTTTATGTGCTTGTTTTTATTAGCTGTTGCTAAATGGTTACTGACATTATAGCTTACCTACACAGGCTTAAACCAGCCCCCAATAAAATCAATGAAAGTTTGCCATTGATAACCAAGAGAGTAGAGTTAAACTAATTTTATTCTTAACAAGTGGCTTTGGAACATTATGAACATAGAAACCTGTTATCAGATTATATTAGGGAGACTACTGGGTGCCTTCATGCTTACAGAGTCTTCCTGTTTTTATAATTGCGAAGCTTGAAGTTCCCCTTTAAGTTTTACAGGAAAAAGAGTCAGGCCTGAGCTAGCCTTTTTTAATCAAATGCCTACAAGCTAACACACCATCTTCACTTGTTTCATAATAATTAGTATATGCTTTCTTATGGCTTTCCTTTTTTCTTATTCCTGATGAAGTGGTATAGTTTCACACAAATGTATGGGCATGCATACACCTAAAAAAAGATGAGTCTGAGAACGATGTTGCTAAAGCTGTGAAGATTTCAGTATGGTACTTAATAGTAGTAGAAAGCATTGAGTGTACTGTGAAATATTAGGCAAAATCCTGTCTTATACATGGCCTAGGTTAAAAAAGAGAAAGATTTAGAAAAATCAGAATTGCAAGATCTTTTCATAGAGTATGAAAATTACTGTTTAATTAAATAAACATGTGTGTCAGACACATGCCAGATACCATCCATTTGATCTCTCAACAGTTAGGAGCCATTAGATTTTCACAATGTTTTTTTCATTCAGTTCCTCTGTAGTCCATCATTATACTTTGTAATGTAACTATGAGCTCTATTCATCAGTGCCTTGTGCTTTGGGCATGCCTTTGCTCTTGTACAATGTGAGTCTAAATCTCTATTATTTTCACTAGGTAGTATTCTACCCCAGTACCTATAAATCATGTTACATACCTCTGCTGTAGCCTTGAAGCACTACATTGTGTACATATTAAAAAAAAATACCATTTTTTTTAACCTATATTAGTCTTTATAAGCACAAATATGGTTAAAAGCATCAACAAAAATCCCCTAACCTTTCTGTATGTGATATGATATTTTACTACTCCTTCAACTCTTCCATTTGCAGCATAGATATCCTCAATCCCATGTTTCAAAAAAATGATATGCTCCATGTGGTCTGCCCATTAGAAAATGAGGTGTTTTTTTCCTACTGCTTACAAAGAATTCTATAAAAATCTTTTTTGTGTCCTCCACATACATGCACGTGCATACACACACATACTCTATTTAGAAATTAAATAAAATATCCAACCTTGTTCCGTTGACTTGGTTTTTAGTATTTGTCTAAGTGCAAGAGTGCATGTGAGAGGATACCAGTTATATCATGGTCTTTATACCAGCTGAAATTACCCGAATGTATTGGAAGTATTATGATAAATTCCAAACTACTTAGTAGAGCTGGAAACTGAAGCATCTCTTCATTATTTAAAAACAACTTTAAAAAAACCCCAAACCAACTATCAACAAAACAAACAAACCCTGCTCTCTCTGGGTACGTATAGACATGCTTTGACTCATTCTAATTAGAATGCATTGGAGCAGATTCAATTAATCAAGTGTGCTGGAGCATTCCAAGTAGAATGTTCCAGCATGCCTCACCATCACGTCTATTAAGTGACATCATTTTAAAATGGCCGTGGTGCCACTTTAAGTAAAACTCACTGAATAAGCTTTAGTTAAAGCAATCTTGTGGCCATTTTGAAATACGGGATGCTTAATACATGTACCAGTGAGTTGTTTTAATTAGAGCAGCTCTCCAGGAGCTGCTCTAATTAAAATCCCACCCCCCCACTTTACCTCCACTCCAGCACATATATAATCACTTTCTGTTGTGGAGTAGTAAGAGAAACTCCAGAAATACTGATGTTTAATTCACTAGGAAAATGATTCACTACTAAGGATTACCAGCTTCAGGATCTCTATGATCCACAAAGATTTCTGTGTTATAGATGGACAGAGATATGATTCTACACTCATAGTCCTCTAGAAGAGATTGTTAAATCTCCCATATGGTTGATATTATAATGTGCATTGGGAAGCCACAGGCAACTTCCTAAGATGTTCAGGAAGGCCTAGTGCTCAGTTCTAATGGAAGCTGTGATTGGAACATTGAACTGGGATCCAAGGCTGTGTATAGATGTGCTCACCATTTTCTAAACTGTGGTAGTTCATTTGTATCACACAGTTTGAATCGAACTTAAATTTGAAATAAAGGTTAATAGATTATCAAGGGGTTTTACCCCCTTCTTCACAGACCAGTAGCCCCAGTACTTAAGCAGAGCTGGGGGTTTAGTCAGGATGATGATACTTAGTCATGGTGAGGAGTTCTTGGCACAGTTGATTTTTTTAAAGGTGTTACATTGTGTCTGATAGCCTCTGTTGTGTTGACAAAACCATTTGAGTTTCCCTTGAGGGGACTGATATTTGCAATGCTTATCAGCATTCCTAAGCAATGCTTATCTGAGTTCCTAAGGACTGTTTTTCCTAAAAGCAATGCCACATATACATGCTAACTAATACAGTTCAAATTGCCTAATTCAGACTGCCCTAGTCTGCATTAACTTTAATTATCATTCAAGGGGGATTAGTTAATTCAGACTAGAGACAATTTTAGTTCAGACAACAGAAGTCAACGTGTATATAGTCACAACTATAACCCAGATTTAACCTAGAAAAAACTGCTCAAGAGACGTATATTCTAAAAAAAAGACCCACGAGGCTTATATTCTATTCTTTCTGGCTCTTTTATTGGCCTATTGAGCAACCATGAGAAAATAATTTCCCCTCTCCTTGACTGAGTTTCCTCAAGTGTAAAATGGGGATAATGATATAGGGATGTACCCTCCGTAGAGGGATTTAACATCTACTAATAGAAATGCTACTTAAGAGGTACATATTGTTATGTTCCAGGATATGCTATAGACCCCCAAACACAACACTCCCATTAAATTAAGAACTTTGGTATCTTGATGATACCTGTACCAATAAAAGTTCATTTCAAACTTAATATGAATTCTACATAGAAATTATAGTTTATTCTTGTATTTGCCTAAGCACTTAGCTCATTCTTAATATTATATTTCCTTGAATCAAGCTTCAATACATTAAAGCAAAGGGAAACTGTTTTCCTCTCAGTTCATGCATATAACTCTCTTTGGTATTAATAGGAGTTGCAGATATTCTGCAGAGAACAGACCCCCCAATGAGAAGGAAATGTGTCAAACATGGATATCAGCAAGCAAAGAGATATCAAGTTTCTTTTTAATGATAACCATGTGACTAGGTTTGCTAATTTGCTTCTTTATCCTTGTAATAAGTTAACAGTTCAGGAAATGCAATCTGGTTGGAAAGTAACCCCTGAGGGAGGTTATACTGTTACATTATTTGCAAATGTATGAATAAACACTTTATTGTCAATTTGAATTCTTTCTGTGTAGTTTAACACATTTCTAATCTAATTGAGGAAATAAGGCAGTCATTGTAAAAAATCCAAGAGTGAATGTGTATTACCTACTGTAGAATGGTACAGATGTATCACAAATTATGATATCATCTGAACACATATAATGCAGAGATTCAGAGATAGAAATATTACAATAATGATTTTGTCTAAGATCTTTGATATAGTGGAGTGGAGTCTACATTTCCATGTACCTCATTTTGCATTAATTTAATCAATTGAACCACATAGTATAACGGTATGGCGTGTTACATGACTTAAGAAGGATCTATTAAAGATACTAAGGTTTGCTAATCAATAGAAATGGCACACCTTATGTTTGGTTTAGATCTGTTTACATTCAGAAATGAAAAACCAGAATGGTTACATTTCCACAGTAAGCTTACTGTGTTCCAGAGCAGTATCCTCAAGACTATTGAGCTGCTCCCAGCTTCTAGGTTCCAAACTTGCTGAAGTGGGGCCATATATAAGTGCTATTTCAGGGGGCTAATTAGCACTGCTGAATGGCAAAGCCAGTTAGCCTTTTCCTGTATGAATTAACATGCCTGAAGTGTAATGCAGATGTGGCTACCCCACACCTATTTTAAGAAAAAAGACCACCTGGAGCAGCGTATTGTTCTTGAGGAGCCTTCTCTGGAGCACAAATTGATCATGTGGACATGACCATATTTTCTCTAAAAGCTGTTGAAGATAGCTTAAGTACCCTATGCCATTGATGCTATTTTACCCTTACAGCATTTTCTATGTAATTCTTATCATTGACGGGAATGGAGGCAGTGATTTCACTGGAAAATGAGAATCTTGAGATGGTCAAAGTAGTAATTACATGTAAGTACCGATATTTTTTTTGCAGTAGCTGCTGATGTCTTTACTGTTTGGGTATCTTTGGCCTAATCTTGGACAGGGGTCTCCACAGTGATGGCTTGCTCAGTTCAGGTGAACAGTATGTTTTTCCCTATATGTTATCCAAGGGCTTGTGGGCCTGTGGGTTCCTGCTGTCCCTATATCTTCAGCTCCCTTGTGTTTTCCCCTCTGGTCCAGGTGCTGGTCCCCACAACCACTGCCACCTCTCCCTCTGTTGCAAACTACTGCTCCTGCTGGCATAACTGCTACCTTCTCTTCCTCCCCACGTTGTCTCTGGGATCCACCTCCTTACTCCAGCTTTTGCTTCCTGCCACCCCATTGAGTGTGGGGAGGGGAAGTGATAATGGATTGGTAAAGCCTGTGGCTACTCAGAAAGTGGACAGTCCTGTGTTATCTTATGTCAGTGAGATCAGTTAGCACAAGGATGGGCAAAATGTGGCCCAGGGGCCAGAGGCAGCCCACCAGGCCATTCTATCTAGCCCGTGGGGCCCCTAAAAATTTTAGGAAATTAATATTTATCTGCCCTGGGCTGCCTGTGATGCGGCCCTCAATGGCTTGCCAAAACTCAGTAAGCGGCCCTCTGCCCAAAATAATTACCCACCCCTGAGCTAGCAGGATAAAGAAGAAACACCTTACTTCTTGCATCTTTTTCCCTTTAGAAACTCTAGAAAATAAATTTTTATTTTTTTTTTCAGTCAGAAACTCAGCATGACCCTGTATAGGGAAAGTTGCTCTTTTTGGTTCACAACTAATTCTTCAAATGAGAGAATAAAGGTCCATTTTTTGGCATTAAATGACCTATGTGTCCCCTGAATTATGGTTAGACTTTGCACTTCAACATCTCATTTAGTGTTAATCACTGTGACCAAGGCAAAGTAGAATCACTGTTACTGTTATGTCTATGTTCATCACACTACAAAGATGAATGGTTATTAAGGGGGCATGGAATCAATAATATCTTTCATTAATTATTTTAAAAGTTTATCTTTTCTTTCATGTATATAGATATGTACAAACACACACACACACACACACACACACACACACAATGAGGCAGTTTCTATTTGCTGATTCATATGCAGAGAACCATAAACATGGCATAGTACTTATACATAAACATGTAATATATATTTAATTTTTATAATGTGTGTGTGTATATATAACATTTGGCACTATTACACCTGTCTGTGTATAAGTAGGATACCATATTTATTTGCTAATTAATTTATGGAGGACCATATGAGCTGCCTCATTGCCACCTTGAACAGTCTTCTGTTTTTGGCGTTAGAAAAATGAAATCATAGAAAATTAGGGTTTGAAGAAACCTCATAAGGTTATCTAGTCCAATCTCATGCTCAAAGGAGGACCATGCCAAACTATATCTTCCCAGACAAAGCTTTATCTAGCCAGGTTTTAAAAATCTCCAAGGATGGAGAGTCCACAACCTCTCTGGGTAACCTGTTTCACTGTTTTACTATCCTCCTATTGAGGAAATTTTTCCTAATATCTAACCTAACCTTCCCTTGCTGCAACATGAAATCATTTCTCCTTGTTCTGTCATCTGCCACCACTGAGAACAGTTTAGCTCCATCCCCTTTCCTACCCCTTCAGGTAGTTGAAGGCTGCTATTAAATCCCCTCTCAGTCTTCTCAATGCCAGACTGAATAACCCTCAGTTTCTCCTCAGAAGTCATGTCCTTCAGCCCCCTAACCATTATCATTCCCTCTGCTGAACTCTCCCCAATTTATCTACATCCTTTCTGAAGTGGGTGGCCCAAAACTGGACACAGTACTCCAGATGTGGCCTCACCAGTGGGGAAGAATTGCATAATAGCAAATGCAAGAAACCCTGTAGTTCCATATTCTAAATAGTTATTATAAAATAACTTACCATTGGAAATATTTTTTCCTAAACCCCTACTTATTAAATCTTTCTTGTATAAATGTAGAATTTAAGGGAAACACACCTGTATTTAATGATAAAAAATTCAGTTTTCTGCAGCATGGATTCAATACAGAACAGGTCCACAATATTAGTTCAAACTTACTATACAGTGGTTCTCCAATCTACCTTACCCTTGAATTGTAGGTGCTATTTATAGGTTAAAAGATCAGTAAAAATCTCAGTCAAACAAGGAACTAAGTATTTAAATAATGAGTAGTCCAATTAACTTTGAAGACAGATTAAATAAATAGGAGTAAAGCAGATTTATACACAAGGGTTCATTCAGAAATAGCTATTACCCTTTAAATTTACACCTAACCATAGTCCAAATTAACTTTCCAGTGTAAGAAAAATTTAGTTTTACTTTTTTTGCCACACACATTGGCAAGCTTTACTTGAGGATATTGAATTTTAGAGCCTGATTGTGCCCTTAGTGAATTAAACAGGAATATATCCATTTTTTCCCCCCTGGACTTTAATAGGGGGAGGATTGGCCTTTCTCAAAAAAACCCTCAAAAATGTATCTCACCAGAGCCTTATTTTGGTGCAAGATGCCTTTCCTAAAAGAAGTATGTCAGTAATTGCCAAAAAAGAAAAGTAATACTGGCTTCTGCTGCTGTGGTGACAAAGATTTTTTTTTTTCTAAGGCTCCCTTTCTTTGATACTTCCCATTTCAGAAT
>NW_005842260.1:143249-147648 GCF_000455745.1 Alligator sinensis | reverse complement strand
AGGGGGGACGAGAGGAGAGGGGGAGGTGAAAATCATTTTTACTTTAATAAATGGAATAAATTCATAGTTTAACCAGCATATTATACTTTCTTGAGATGACTCTTTAAAAATACAAATAACTATTTCTTTTCATGGAATCAAAGTCAGCTGCCAGATTACCAAATTATTTTTTCAGACTTACCTCAAACTTAGAAAGAAGCTTCAGTGTTGATATTGAGCCAAATAGAACATTGTATATAGTTAAAGAGAAAAATGTTTAAAGAAAAGAAAAACAAAATGAAGCAAACTATTCCCTCCCCTCACCCAACTTGAGTATTTTCCATCTTTTTATTCCAAAGTATACTGAAATCTAGAAGAAATAAATAAAGTTTTTAAAAACCTGCATTTTAATTTTATAACATATTAAATTGGTCTTCTTTCTTATTTTTTCAGGCAGAATTTTCAAGAAGAGTTCTCCTGTGTGAACTCAAGGGTTGTAGAAATTACATATTTGTTTCTATGCCCCAGAACTGTGAGAATGTGGTAAAACCCATCTGTCAGGCCAGCAAGATCATTTTTGTGTTTTTGTTATCGTTAAATGTTATTCAAGATCATTACACTTGTCATTCTAGTGCAAGGCTAATTAGAGTTAATAGATGTTGTATTGAACCAAGTGGAGGAAAGGGCAGAAAGAGAAAAAAAAATTATTATTATTATTTGCACAGAATAAAGGAATTAGTATAGGCCATGTTCTCCAAATGGATCAGGGGTGACTAGAGCAAAGAAAACAGTAATGAAAATATCATTCATTTTCTTTAACATACCATTCTCAGTGGTACAATGTAGCCTAAGCTGTGACAATAGTACTTAGAATGCATAATGGGGAACTGAATTCTGTCTTTGGTTTTGTAGCTGCTCTGCTGAGTGACCTTACAAAAGTAATTCAGGCTACATCCAGATTGGTTACATAGATGCTTACACTTAAGAATTAAAATGTAGGACCTTATCCCAGGAAGTTGATCCAATTGGACCTAGCTTATGCACCTAGGATACTTGCTGAGTGCACAGAGAGATCACATTTCCAAAGTTATCCAGAAAGCTTGAAGGTGCCTAGAAGTAGCAAAGAGGACATGTGAAATACAAGAGCATGTCTGGATTTTCTTCTCTCCTCAAGGAGCTAAGGTGACTCATTCAGGTTGCATAATAGGTGCCTTCATAACTTAAGATCCAAAGCTTCTGGAGTTAGCTTCCTGATAGCTCCTTCTTTTCCCCTAAAAACCAATATATTCTACACCCTTCTCAGCCTGAGGGGATTCAAGCACATATTTTAGAAATAACGTTCATCTCATCTCAGAAGAAACATAATGTTGGATGCCTGATAAAGGCTTGAATTACTCAACACAATTTTGTTGGTTTAGAAATTTTGAAAAGGATCTATTTGTAATGCTGAGCACCACCTGAACTTTGTAGCTAAGTTACCTGTTTTGTGAACACTTTTCCTACATTTTACCTAATTAAAATAGCTATGATTGAGTGCTTCGAAGTAGGTCTAAAGTAGATCTAGACATCTGGTGTGTGTATCATAATTAGCTAGTTGTTGGATTATACAACAAATTATATTCTTCACAAGCTTCTCCTTTAGAGTTATGACAAGTCCATAATGCTCATATGTCATCAGGGATCCTTTCTGCTTACTTTTTTACATTTAGATGATACTTGACAATATCTGTCTGGCCTCATAACAGTGAGTGAAGGGCAAAGATACATTTACACTTACATTTGACAATTTCAGCCTCTCTGAGCCTCTTTAGGGAAAAAAGCCTCAACTTGCATAAGTGACTTGTAGAAGAATTTGTTTGTATCTACAAGTGCTTGCAAGTTCTTTTGTCTTTTTAAACAATAGAAAGGATAGTATAAACTTGCTAGAATGGAAAATGTATAACATTTTATGCATTAATAATTTACAAACTACAGTAATCATGTCCATAATAATTCAGGATTTTATCAAATGCCACATTTTTTAATCCAAAAGTGTTTTTGGCCCAGATATGCAAAGGGACTTAGATATCACAATGCTTAGCCTCCAAGAACATTCTAACACTGTAGGAGAATTTATAGTCTTGAGTTATGGACATAGGGTTCTATTAAAACATTGGGGGAGGGTTAGGTGCCTCAGAAATCACAAATGCCAGCATATTGAGCCAGGAGCTAGAGAATACTGTTTTATATTCCACTGTTCTCTGGGGCTTTTACACCTTAATGGGAAACACCTCTGTCCTGTTGATTCTTAGCCTTAAACCCATTCCTGAAAATGGACCTCTAGCCCCTCACTTCCAAATATGGGACTAATTACTTCTTTCTTTCAACATGGGGCAGGTGGAAGAGAAGTAGACTGTACTGGGAAAACTGCATGAACTGCTAGTGGAAAACAGAGTGTAACCAAAGTCGACCCCCTCCAGACTGAGTGCTCACTCTTGTGTGCTCTTTCATCTCTGTTATAACCATTTACCTTTGTTTTCTTTCTTACCCTTAGAAATACATACTCTTCCTTTCTCACAGGTTCACATTCCAGTGACCTGCGCTCTAAAGACACCTACTGGATATGACTTCAGTGGCCGGTCCTATTATTTGTATTACAGTGATGTCCACAGGCTCCAATCAACTCAAAACCTGAACCTTACAATCCAAAGTGAAGTGAGATGCAAAAGGTTAATGTCACAAGCAGGCAGGAGGAAGAAAAAAGATAATGGGGACAGACAGGTTTAGTTAGTAGGATGACCATGTGCACAACTTTCAGGTTGAAGCTTTAATTTTTCTAAGATATGAAAAACCAAAACAAAACAAAAGAGCAAACCCACAGGAAATGTTAATTATGTTACTACTATGTGGATGATTACAAGCCGTTGAACTTCTACCTTCATGTAGCCAACAAAATAGGAGAGGACCTTGGAGTGGGATTTAAAGGACAGAAGGGCATTCCTTGCATAAGATATAAATTAATAGAAAATGAAATGATGACTAAGTTCAGCAATGATAAATGGATGATAAATCCTGCCATCATTAGCAGACTGGGAGATGTGAAAGTAGATAAATAGTAAAAGTAAACTTAATTTTGAAGAAGTACAGTAGTACAGGCTGGCAACTTAACAAAATGGAAAAAGTGAAGATAGTGGAAGAACACAAAAAAGGAATAGGAAAAACACCCATTAGGGCAGAAAGATCCTTTAATCTATACTGCCTCCCCTATCTCTCATCCTAGCTTTTGTATTTAAAACATTCCTTCTGTTTCATACACTACTCTGTGTATGTCCTTTCACAGCATTTGACGAAGCTTGAACTCATGAAGACTTATGCTATATCTCTGATTTAGTTAGTCTATAAGGTGCTAATTTACCATGCTTTCTGCCTGACTTGAGACTGACACAGCTATCTATCTCTCTGTGTCCTCTTTGGGTCATCCTTCAATAGTCCAGATGGGACATAAGACCATGCATGGCAATTTTGATGGTGTGGATATAGAAGGCTGAATCATTAAGTTATTATAAAGAATAGGAGGAATATTTAGATGAAAAGCAGAGTTTAAAAAATAAACCATCACTATTTTTTAAATAGAATTCCATTCAGCAAAGATTTCTTCCCCCCTACACATACAAACTTTAAATGTACATAATGACTTTTTTATTAATTTGGAAGAAACTTTTTAGTAGTGGTTCTTCACATATCATGATGCTCTGGATGCATGACAACTGGTATGTGGCATGAGTCTTTTTTTTGGGGGGGGGGTCCACTGAACAGGATATTTGGCACTCAGGTTGCTGACAGACATGAACCCCCCCCCGAGCTCTACTGGAAGAAGCAGCGCATTAGTTCGCATAGTGCCTGCATAGATTGGGTGCTCCAAAGGAATCAGATAAAAGTGCTAGAAAAGCCCTGCCTAAGCACCCAGTCTATGCAGATGTTGGGTGAGCCAGGCCCAATTAATGTGATTCCTCCTTTGGGCATGTGCTGGGCTCAGTGTGGGGGCATGACAAATTTAAAGTAAAGCAGCTTTTAGGTTTTTTTTACCTCTGTGAAAAAAATCCACTTCTCTCTTCCCTGCACTTGGGTCATTCCAGGTGAACCCCCCTCTCTCTCTCTTGCTTTCTTTTTGGTTCGGGCTGGTCTACCAGGTGACCTGGCCAGATACATTCCTGAGGAGAGGGGAGAATTCTCTTTTCCTTTGAAGGGCATTTTGAAAAAACACAAGCTAAGTATTGCCAGGCAGCTGCCTGGATGATTCTCTGTAAGTAAAGATTGGAATTAGCCAGGAGTTAGGATTTATATCCAGGTCAGATGTGCTTTAAAAAGATTATTAAGTCCAAGACTATATAAGGCTCTGATTGGTAATGTTTGTTCAAAGTGTATTCTGACCTCTTTGTTT
>NW_005842260.1:138741-143239 GCF_000455745.1 Alligator sinensis | reverse complement strand
CCCCCCGCCACAAACAATAAAGGTATTGGGTTACAGCATGCCTTGCTGTGGTACTATGGAGAAGAGGCAAGCCTTTTTGCTCCCAGCTTGGCCAGAAGAGCTTGTTCATTTATGTTCCTTCAGCCCTACCTGTGGTTATTTTGGGATGCTTCAGGCTGAAAGAGGCACCCAGAAATATTACCTATGCTCAAAGCAACCCCAAAGTTCACAAGGTGTATGCCCAGGGGCTGCACAGAACGCTATCAGAGCCTGGGATCTGGGTGGTGGCAGCGTTTCCTCAGGCTTGCAGGTGATCTCCAGGAAGCAGAACAGCCAGCTGTAGGCAGCCCATGGGAGATGCTCAATGTAAGGGTTTTGGGACTGGCACAGTGCGGTGGCTGGCTCTGCATAGCAGCACCCTCTCTGTGCCACCACAACCTCTGCAAGCAGCCTGAAGGACCATGACCATGATTCAAATTTTGGTTGTACTTTTATGTAGCTATCTAATTTTGTTATATAACATGTTACAAATATTTAAGTACTAGTTAAATACAAATACAAATAACTAGTAGTAATAATAATTTCAAAGAAGGAGGAAATATATCTTGTGCTAATTGACAGAAAATGAAAACAGCACTTTAATTACTGCTAAGTGAATGGAAAATAAAGCAGAAAATTAGTCTAAAACAATTGGAAAACACAAAAATGACTAGGAATATAGAATAATTAAGTATGGCACATGATGGATCCTCATATGTACATCACATTTTACAGCAGTCTCACAATAGATTCAATATTGTGTTATTTTTTCATCTCTTACTTCTGGTTACCTTCAAAATGTATAGTATTTCTGCACTTTTAAAAAACTGCAACATATGGACCAACTTCGTATTCAAATCAGTCTAAAAATCTCAGCTAATTGGTAGAAAAGTTAGGGTAGTGCTTGATATTTTTAAGAAATTGATTTTTTTAATTAAAAAATTATAAATGGTTATTTTAATTTAATATGTAACAGCAAGAATAAATCTGAGGATATATAAAATAGATAAAACATTCTGTACTTAAAGTGAAACCTCTATTCATGAAAACCCCTGATCACATGCTTCAGGAAAACATCCAAGTCCATGCTGTCCTGAATAGGGTTGGCTTTCTTCAAATGACTTCCACATAATCAATGTAGCCTACAACAAAATTATTCCTGTGACAACCTGCCCCAAGTTTTACTGAGTTTAGAAGACATAAACTTACTACAGTACTTAGTAATTCATAGAGTGTACTCCTTCCCCCACCTTGCCTGTTCTTCTAGAACTGATTGGATGTGCAGGATAGTCATGGCTTTACCTGAGCTTTTTTCTTTCCTACTCCTTTTACAGGAAGGTGCTTTGAGGAGTGGGACGTGCAGAGGAGTAGCAATCTTTGTCATTTCCTTAGGGCCTCCAGTTCTAGGTACCCTTAAGTGTCCAGTGAACTATAAAGGGATACCATGTTTTCTTTCCCCTATTTCTCATCCTAGCTAGCCACATAAGCTGCTGACAGATGTGAAAAAAAAACAAAACAAAACCTGTTTTACTGAAAGAAGCAGAGTGTTAGTTTGACCCAGCTCCTCAACATCTATATAGATCAGAAGCTTCAATGGGGCTTTTTGGTGTTTTTTATCTAAAGCTGATTAAATCAGCTACTAGATAAAAGCACCAAAAAAGCCCACTGAAGAACCCGATCTATATAGAAGTTGGGTAAGCCAGGTCAAACTAACATAATGCCTCTCCTGGGCATGGTCTGGGCTTGGTGTCAGGGGTGTGCTGAGTTTAAAGTAAGGCTCTGGTTTTTCTTTTTCTTCTTTTTTTTTTTACATCCGTCAGCAGCCATAAGGTCCAACTCAGTTTAGCGCAAACATAAATCTATATAAGAAACCCAGTTCTCTATCCTCTCCAACTAAACAAACCCCCCCCAAAACAAAAACAATGAAAAACAAAACAACCCCCCCCAAAAAACCCAAAAAAACAAAACAAAAACTCACTAGGCCCTATACATTTTCATGTTTATATGTTTTAATCCAATTTCTCTAAGGTTTTCTTATATAACGTGATATGAAAATATTATCAGACACACAAAACCAATTAACAGATCAAAGCTAAAATCTTGCATAATACAGTGGTAAAAAATCACAGAGCAATTGGTCTTTAGGCAATCAATTGAAATCTAGCTTCAGATTTCTGCCTGGAAATCATAAAGCATACTTGGTCATTGAAATCCAATTCTAAAGTCCATATCTCTGTGTTAGGTTCCTTAGTGTTGATTCTAAAGAATGAATGTATGCAAGAAATAAATAAATACCTGGTACACTGTAGTAATCCTTTAGGGATATAACTGAGGCATTTTGGAAAGTCAGCATGGAGAAACTATGCCATGAAATATTTCTCAGATCTTATAGTGCTTTTTATATTCATAAAGAAAACAGGAAATGTGTTCTTCACTTCTGTTAATTTGCCATTTCTCTGGAACATTAAATGTAGTTTGGGGAGGAAGCAATAAATGGTGGTGTTAATTCATTCAGTCAGAATAGCATGGTCCCCAGTCTGATTTTCTCCAGAAACTCAAGTGCCTGGCCTTCAGGGATACTATAGCTTGGAATTGGGACAAATAAGAGAGACATGTTTTGGGAAGCAAAAGAGTCAAAAGGATTTGTATTTTGCTTTGTTGCTACATGGTTATCCATTTGGTCTATAGCTGATGAGTAGTAGGCCCCCTCTACACATTACAGATATTATCCAATTAACTGACTAATTCCACAAGTAACTGAGACCAGCTACACATACAAAGTACCAATCACACTATAAAAATGTCCAATCAGCACTAAAGTTAGAGCTCAAGAACATGCACTAATGTTATAGCTCGTTGCTATCCAGCTTTAATTTGGATGTATAGCAAAGGAATACACTGCCAGTCCTCCAGCACCCCTGAGTGCACTGCTCCAACTCCAGTGTAAAGTTATCTGGAAAAGAATAGAAGGAAACCCTGCCCCAGCATAGGTCTGAGCCCCAGGTTCATTCCCCCTACCCAGAAGCACAAAGCACAGGAGAAATTCCACCCCCGCAACCTCCATGTGAGCACAGAGCAGGTGAGCAGGGTCACCCCTGCCCTGCTGGAGCATAGCTCAGGATTCTCCTGGGCAGCAGAAAACATGGAGGGGAGAAAGGATCCCTCCTCCACTTCCCCATGTGAACAGGGAGTGGAGGACACTCTACTCTGTTGGACAGAGCCCGAGGT
Source organism: Alligator sinensis (assembly GCF_000455745.1). Taxonomy (NCBI): domain Eukaryota; kingdom Metazoa; phylum Chordata; order Crocodylia; family Alligatoridae; genus Alligator; species Alligator sinensis. The sequence goes on along the minus strand of NW_005842260.1, from coordinate 139,993 downwards.
CTCCAAGGCATTAGTAAGTGTGGGAGGAGAGTGGGAAATCCCTTCCTTTCCCCCCCAACCCATATGCTTGCTGCTGCCTGGGAGACCCTGGGCTGTGCTCTGGCTTGGCAGGGTGTTTCCTACTCCCTGCACATGTAGGGGAAAGTATGTGTGTGTGGGATTTCCCCTCCCCACCCCCTCTTGATTTCTTCTGACCAGAAGACCCTGGGGTTCATGGGATGACTACTTAGTAGAGATATTAAATTCCTCCAGTGCTGCTGCTGACCAGAGAGAGCTGCCCCAGTCAGGCAGAAGCAGCAGTGAAAGCTGTTATGCCTTTTTTCCTCCTCCTGACAGCCTGCCCAATGTATATGCAGCTGTGCACATGGTGCAATGTCCTCACCACTCAAGAAAAGCTGTGATGAAATTGGAATAATGTCTAGACCCACCCTGTTGTGCATTTCAGGTGATAAGCCAGTTTACCTAGGTGGTCAATCTGGAGTTTGATAACTGACTCATGGTGGTTTGATGATTCAAAGTTGATAGGACATGTGGTATGAGGGACATTCCCAAGTACAAAAAATACCCATTTTACACTCTGTAACTGCTAGAAAATAGCCAACTGAAAGGTACTCAAGACCTTGGAGAAGACATTTTGGGATTCTTTAAGGTTGTCGATTTAATCATTGGGGTGGGGGGAAGAAGTAATGAAGATAAAAATAATATCCTGAAGATGATTGTGAACTATTGTCAAGTGGTACAAGTGAAGGAGTTGACAAGATCAGAAAATGTATGAATTGGGAGGTAATTAAAGTTCTATATGATAATATTTCATAATAAATTTATCTTAGGGTACAACTCTCTAAAATAAGAGGAGATATATCTTCGGCTGATGTTAGTGAAGGAACTGAACCAATTATTTATGAGTTTGGTGGGAACGGAAGCACTATGTGTTTGTTTCTCTCATACTCAAAGTTGAATAGGACCAGGCAAGGTAGCTCCTAAAGAAACTAGGGAACAGAATTTGGGGCTTCTTGTTTCTTATGCAGTGAATAGATCATTCCTTTCCCCCCAGCCCTTGATCCTTGTACAAAGCTAAGTACAGATGTTTAGGGAGGTTATGAGAAGTAAAATTACTTTAAAAATGGCACCTGATCTAAGGTAAATTGGGATGAGGGGGATAGCGGGGGGGGTTGGGGGATGGGGGAGCAAGCAGGTTCCGAAGAGGGATTGCAGGTCCACAGGCAGATTGGGGCAAGCAGGATCCATGGGA
>NW_005842260.1:132943-138584 GCF_000455745.1 Alligator sinensis | reverse complement strand
ACACATCTGCAGGGAGATTGGGGGCCCAGGCAGTGTTCACAAGAGGAATTGGAGGGCATCCTGCAAGAGTGATCGGGGAGGTGGGGATTGAGGGGGCAGGCAGGATCTGTGAGAGCAGTTGGGGTGCATAAGGAGTCTGTGGGGAAATGGGGGGGTTAGCAGGATTTTCAGGTTAATATGGAGGATTTGGGGGCAGGTAATATCTTCAGGAGTGACTGGGGGAAGGTGGTGTCCACAAGAGGGATTAGGGGGATTGAGGGTGCAGGCAGCATCTTTAGAGGGGTTGGGGGGCCAGGTGGGCTTTTCAGGAGGGATTGGAGGCAGGTAGGATCTGCAGGAGTAATTAGGGAGGTTGGGGGGGCAAACAGGAGCTGTGAGACTGATCAGGGTACAGGTAGAATCTGCTGGGGAATCAGGGGGCAGGGCAAACAGAATCTGCAGGATAGAGTAGAAGAATCATGGGGCCTGGTGGGATCCACGGGGGCTTAGTGAGGTCTGGGAAGGTTTGATGGGATCAGTGGGGCTCATAGGGTCCATGGGGAGGCCGGGGGGGCAGGGGCTATTTTTAGCCCTTTGACCCCCTCTGGCAAGCCTACACCCCCATCCCTCTCCCCACCATAACTTAGTTCCCTGGTTCCTGTCATCAGTGGACGTTGATAAAACTGGCACCTGGAGAGGTTTGTGGGATGGGGGTTTTGGGGTCAGGGGATAGCTCCGCAGGGAGGTGTGAAGGGTTAAGGGGCTAAAAATAACTTGGTGTGATGGGGATGGGGACAAAAAGTGCAACTCTGGGACTGAGACCAGCAGGTGGGCTTTTCCAGCTCTGGAGCTGCGCAGATAACTATATTGAAATTCAATTCACTCATCTAACCTAGATCAGTTAAGTTTGAGCGTGCATTGATCTAGGTCTATCTTACATTGGGTTCTACCATTTTTAGACTGGTCTATGTACAGTTATGGTTTTAGATTGATTTCCAATCACTGAGACCAGGTCTAAGTGTAAGGTCCGCACTTGGACAAACTAAGTTAGATTGGGTGGCTATTTTAAAAATCAATATAAGATCCCCCTAATCTACCCCCAAACATCTGCCCAAAAGTAGGGCAATCAGAGTGCACTAATTAAGTAAAACTGACTGTAGTAGAGTGGAGTCTTCTGCGGAGTGGAAACTATTTCTTAAGGAATGCCCTTTATTGTACAAAATATTGCTGGATACCTCTGAATGACTTAACAAAGTTACAACTAATTTACCCATATCCCTTTTTCTTCTGTCTTTTCTCAGATGAGGATAGGGGAGAGGGGGAAGGTGCAATGACACAGACTCATGGCTTTGCTTTATCTATTGCTGCACTGTAAGTGGTTGAGATAGTTCTAGTGGTGCCAGAACATCAGTGAAGATGTAAAGTCAATTTTAAAATGCCATCAAAATCAAATACACTATTTTTGGCCTATTTTATCAAACTTTAGTAAGAAATACCCTTTAATGGTAGGAATTTATTTTTGTATTTTATTGTCCTTGCATTGCATGTTTTTGATATGTCTCCCATAGTGATGGGTAAACTTTCCTGGCTGCTTGAAATCTGGCAAAACAGAAGATGTCATTTCTGAAGTCAAAGCCGGTTCAGATAAATAACTCTGAACTAGTGAATCTTGCATGTGGTGAATAATAATATACAAGTAATTCTAGCGTCCCATATGTTTCAAGTGTTTATAAAATGAACATGTGGGTTTTTTTACTTGCTTGTCATATTTCTAGCTGCTTTTAAAAAGTATTCTTATTGATTTGAATACAAAACTTCTAGAAAATGTGCTCACATAGGACATAGCCCATCTACTTGTTAGAACATGCTTTAAAGTGTAATTAGAAGGTCAAAATGGCCCCATATTAACATTTAGTAGCTCCCAAGGTTTTCCTTCATCGAAGAATGCAAGCATTTGAATTTATCTTATAGAGGCCACATCTCTGCTGATTTAGGTGTGAAAGGACTGTATCCATTAGCAACTTTTAACTGAAAAGCAGAAAGCCTATTGCAAGTGTGGAGCTGCCAGTTTTCACAATATATAAATCTAGTGAACGTCATGAGTCATCAGTGCATTAAGGCTTAATTTCTTCAGAAAGGGAGCTGAAGGATTGTAATTTCTGACTGAAAATATGGTAGGTAAATCTTAACTGTTTATCAGCAGCCCTTAATCATATGGACATTAGTTAAGGCTAATGAGGATGACTATGTTCATGATGATGGACAAATTTTAATTAAGATAGCCCATAATTCTTCATAAGCTTGTCACACATATGTATTCAATAAATTAACACACCAAAAGCTGGGCCTACTCAACTGTATATTGTTAGGGAATATTTAAAGTAGGATCTACGACACCCTTTGTTATAGTTGCATATTCTGTATTTTAAATATCTTATTCAACTGAACAGGGAAAATATTGTGTACATTATTACTACCTCTGAAAGATACATTATTTTCTTTGTCTCTTAGTGATGATATATCCAGCTATTCTAATATTAAAATCCTTGTGTGAGATCCATCTGAAAAGAAACAGAACTCATAAAAACCTGCCAAAGAAACATAGATAAGAAGTTAAAGAGTTAAAAATTGAAAATTCAGCATTGAAACAGATGGGTCATATCCTATTTTTTTTAAATGTAAAATCTTCTTTTTACCTCCTCACCCTGACATTTCTAGTTAAATGTAAATAACTTCAGATAAGTGTTTTTATATTTGATAGAAATCTTATTTTTTAAATATTTTTTCAACCAAATATATATTGAACCAACATAATAAGCTTACAAGCTGATGACAAAGAGCTTATGCTGCATTGAGAAATTACTATATAAACACTACTGAAACTTATATACATATACAAAGCATATGCAAAACACACAATGTGCAAATACTTAAGACAAGAACTGAAGATTATTTTTATCCAACTGAGAATATAAGAAAACTCTAGAAAGAGTGAATATAACTACTAGGTGTTTATCAGGACTCCAAGGTTAGCACATCTACTTCTAGGGAAAAATGCCATGGGATCTTAATGATCTTAATGACTATTATTATTTTGGACCTTTTTTATTTTGTTTTGAATCCCTTCATTGAAAAAATGGATAATAATATAAGATTAAACTAGTAGAAGAAATACTCTGTTTGACCTGAGGGACTTCAACTGGAAGAATGGAAAAATACTGTTTTAATGACAAAGAATGACCTATGTTTCAGGAGTGTGTAATAAAATAAGAGTACAGATGAATTAATCACAAGGCTTGATTCTGCTTTCACAACTAGCATAGCTTCCGTAGACTTAGTCAGAATTTACACCAACCTAATGAAAAGCAGATTGGGACTAATGACTCAGAGGAGTTATTTTTGTAACCATAGCAGGTCTGCTACCACTCATTTCCTCACTGTCTTTGTTCATTATCTATACCTGTTTTGTTTTATTTTTTAAAAGACTTAGTGTGCAGGACACATACAACAGTTAATGTATTCAGTATTTCTAACAATAAGATTAAGTATTGCCCCAGGTAGCAAAATGGAGTAAACATGGAAGAGAATAGAAGATTTTAGTTCCTAGACAGATTGTGACTCAGGCTGTGTTCATGCAAAGAAATCAGAATCCTGCGTCTAACCTTTTTCAGTCTAACTGCCTCCTAGATTCAGAAACATGAGACTAATTCCAGCTTCTTTTTGCCCTAGCACAAATATATGGGGAGGGATAGGGAAATGGGGGAGCTTGATGTATCTACTCACTGGCTAGAAGAGCTAAGACATTGTGTGATACCTACTAATTTACTGCTGATATAAACTATCAGAAATTAGCATGAATATTTGTACATCTACATACTTTATTTAGCATTCCTTTTCTTAGTAGTTATTACACCTCTTGTTTACTTTTGCAGAATGCTTCAGCATCCAAGTTCATAAATTCATTAGATGTAGAATGCAATCCCATTAATCAAAAACACTGCCAAGTTTCTCTTATCTGAGCTACTCTAAACCAATTATAACTCTACTGAAGTCATTCAAAAAGGACTTAAACATGTGTTGCATACTTATGTAAGTATGTCCTGAAGTGCTCTGCTGAATCAGTTCTTGTGTGAAGTTATTCTTCATTTTTCTCACTCCCATCTACCTTCTTCAGAGAGAGTCCAGAATGGCTGAAGCATCCTTTTTGTTGAATGAACTTTAAGGATGGTCTTTTTCTGGTACAATGTATTTCTGATTCTCTGATAGTTTCTCTATGGGTCGCTACCAAAAGTCAAGAGGTTTCTTTTTCTTTCTTTTTCATTTCTTTTTTGTTTAAATAAATCCTTTTATATTGGGAATCTATCATAAGAGTCTCCAGTGCATCTATTCAGAATTTTCTCAACAGATAAAAGGAAAACAAACAAACAAGAATAAACTTGCACTTTTAGGTAGCTCTCTCACTTTTATACTTGCTTGGGATTATTTAGTGGCTAAGGACTCAATTCAGTAATCTCATCTATAGTGGGTAGATATACATGTGCAATTTATGTGACACAATAAACTCTGGAGCTGTTTCAGCCAGAATGAACTATTTTCAGGTGCAGTATCTAGGTGTGCACCCAAGGCAGCAGCAATTTGCGCCAGGGTGGAGTGGGTCTCTGGCTGGCTGGGTTGACTGGGTGCAAAAATGTCCCTGGTCACCATCTACATGTATGTTTCAGCTCAGTCAAGTACTCCACTGTAAAATAGTACTGCCCCCAATGTCCTATCCTATGGCAGAATTCACTAGGTTACTACACCCTAATAGCGGTGCACATATAAACTGTGACACTTTACTGCAGATCTAATGAGTCAACTCCACAGCAAAGTTTATGTGTAGATGCACCCAGTGGTCGCATCTACATGAAACACTGACTGTATAGTAGCCAAATACTGTGCAGTAGCACGTCACAGCACTAACAGTGCCAATATACTACTTCTCAGTATTATTAGGCCATTGAACAGTAGCATAATTTAACACAGTAACAAGTACTAAATAAATGTGTAGTAACCAGTGCACAGTAGTCTTGTGTTGACACTCCCAGTATAAAGTAACTCTGCTGCCTAGTGCCCAAACTGAGATTAAGCTGCATAAACGGCTCTGCCACATTCTGTAACTGTGAGTTAGAGGAGCAGCAAAATAGCATGTTGAGTTAAATGAAATTGGGTTGGTAGATGTACAAATCTTGAGTTAGTGGTAAGTCAAGCAGATATGACCAGTATGAGGAAACACCAGCTTAATATAGAGCTATTACAGTAGCACCTGGGCTGCCACTGCCTAGAAAATGTCCAATATACCATTGACCTGGCTTGCTGTCTTACTTGTCATGTTCCCCTCACTTAAGGCCACTGAATTCCAGCATACCTATCTTGTGCAGAGAGTGCAGTAGGGAGTCCTAGTTTGGGGAGCTACAAAGATGTCTTAATACTATCAATGCTATATCCTGTCCTTGAACTCTCAATCTATCCAGTATAGAAGTTCACTATTTCACTATGGGTGTACAAGTATACAGGCAGAGAAAGAATATACTATTTTCTATATGTGACGCATAGGGGAGGGCATAGGGTGGGGGGGCATGTGCCCCTCCTGAAATTGACCCTTATTGGCTGGGGAGTGGGGATG
>NW_005842260.1:91200-132912 GCF_000455745.1 Alligator sinensis | reverse complement strand
GGGAAAGGTGCGGGCCCGTGCCCCCCCCCCCCCCAAGATTGGCTCCAGCTGGGGAGTGGGAGCACTGAGAGAAGCACCAACAGCACTTCTAGTTTTGCTTCCAGCACTTTTGGGGGCAGAGATCAGAAGCTGGGGGACCTCCCCGAGCTGACAAACAACTGCTGGTACCCCCCCCCAGACTTAGGAGGCATCAGTCACCTCTGCTACTTTCTCTTTTTTGCTCTTATTTTTGAATTATCCATGAGGAGAGTTAAAGGAGTAAAGGAATTAGAGCCAGCTTCACTTCTATCACTAAGTGCATAGGTGTGATCCAATTCCATCCTGCTTAATTCCTGGTAAGATCTTAATGTGCTGACTTTTGTAACATGGAATCATCTTACCCTAAAGACTAAGTTACAAAAAGCAGCAAGCAGGCAGATGAGCCATTGTAGCAGGGCATTAAGATCTGCCTGCTCCTTTACGACTGAAGCAGCCTGGCCAGGGAGCTCTTCAGGCTAAGCACAGCTCCAAAGCTGCAGGTTTCCAGGGTTACAGCCTAAGGGTACCACCTGCAGGTGGGTAACAACTGCAGGCATCACACAAATGGAAGGAAGCAAGGTTTGGGGCATATAAGCCCAGGGCTGCAGCTTGCAGGGACACTATCTGGCAATTGCCAGGGAAGGAGCTCCTGCATGAGGAAGCTACCTGAAACTTGGTGCTTCCTGCTTTACTGTCCAAGTGCTGCAAGCCTCCAAAAGCCTCCCAGGTACTTAGGGCTAGGGACATGCTGTCCTACGGTCGGAAGTTTTTCCCCTTTAGAGGGGCATAGCACTGTTATCATTGATAATATTAAATTATAGCCTAGGAGCTTATGCTTGTGTTTCTGTTTACATTGGAGGACCGAGATGAGGCCATAAGGTGAGCTTTCGAGACCTTCTTAGTGCCTGGAGAAAGGGACACACAATTTGGGTAAAGCCCAGTGTCAGGCACAGAGAGAGGGGGCTGCAACTATAGGAGCACCAAGAGCCCTGGTGCCAGAGGGGCACAGAAGTGACAGATAGTAATAACACCTGTAAGGCTTGGGACACAATAAAGGGGAGGTGGGAGTCATGTGTAACCCCTAGGTATTGGTGTATTAAATGGGCAGCCTCCTACCTGACTACCATCTTAATTATTATCATCAAGACATGGCAGGAAAGAGAGGCGAGTGGTTTGCACAGGGACAGGTGGGTGGGCCAACATCTAACTGGCCCCAGGATGGCCCCCTGTTACACTCATCCACCTCAGAGTGAAGTAAAATCACATTGAGGCCCCTAAACTACTGGGCCTGCTGGGGTGAAAACGTAAAGTGAAAAAGTAGAGGGGAAAAAAGGATGACAGCAAAAAAACCTGTCAAACACCCATAGACAAAAGGGAAGAACTTTATTTCCTGACAAAGTGTTTGGGTGGAAAAGCTGACTTAAACACCCCTAACTCCCTTTCGGTATGGAAGTCAGATTTGAAAGGCTCATGAGGAAGGAAGGACGTGTCACCTCAAGGAACTTGTGTCCATTATGACACAGAAGTATGTGGGATATGTGGGGGTAGGGAGGGGAACTGATTTATCCTTATAGATAAGCTATTGTAATGGGTTTGGCTTGCTTGTTGTTTGTGAGTGGGCTTTTGTTTTGTTTTTTTCTATGTTAAAACCCTCTCAACTAGGCAGTGTTGATTCATTCAGACTGTCCCAGGGACAACGGGACTAGAGGGAGACCCCGGCCCAGAGCCAGAGGAAATACTCACTTATGCTTCATAGGAGGTGGGAGCAGTGGCGGCATGCAGGCCAGGGAACCACCCGCGCGGCTCGTTAGCCGTGCTTTCATACGGCTGGGGCAGAGTGATGTCAGAGAGAGGCGCTGCTCAGCGGAAATAAAACACGGCCCCGAAGGCAGAGGGGGCACGCTGCGGGAGGACGTGAAGCCCGGGGGGAAGCCCGGGAGTGGAACCAGGCACCCGCAAGGGGCCTTTGCCGTGGGCCGAATAGGCTACAGCAGCACCGGGAGTGACGGAGGCTGGGAGAGCCGCGCGCCGAAATTGACGAGGGACCGGGCAGAAGCTCCGAGGAGGAGCCCAGAGAGAGGGCCAGCTGGAACCACCGGTGAGGTAACTGGGGACGAGCTGGAAGAGGCTCCGAGGAGGAACCCAGAGAGGGAGCCGGCGGGAACTCCGGTGAGGGAACCGGACTATCGCCGGCGGAAACTCCGTTGAGGGAACCGGGATAAAGCTGGCAGGAACTCCGGTGAGGGAACCAGGATAGAGCCGGCAGAAACTCCAGTGAGGGAACTGGGACAGAGCCGGCAGGAATCCCAGTGAGGGAACCAGGGGAGCCCAGGAAGAGATGCCGGTGGGGCATCGGGAAAGAAGGTCGCAAGGGCAAAGAGGGCCTCGACGCCCAGTCCTCGTCCGGGGACAAGGAACAGAAGGTCCGCGACCAAAGGTGGTGTTGGCCGGGGTGTAGGGGAGGTCGGAGCCCCGTGAGAGCCCGCCCAGGGGCGCTTTAGCGCTGGAGGCAGCAGAGAGGGGGACCCCCCTGCTGTGGGCCCAGCCGCGACCGCGGTCGGCGAGTTCCGGGGACTCCTCAGCGAGAGCGAGGAAGATCCGGTTAGCCACCCGCGCAAGAGTTGCCCGAGAGCGCCTTTTGGAGCAGAGGCGGGCACAACGTGGTGGCAGTGGTGGGATGATGGAGAACCCCGATCTGGCGACTTACGCCGACATGCAGGCCCCAGCTATGGGTCCCGTTGATATTCTCGGGCAGAACCTGCAACTGCTGACCCGGATTCTGGGCTCCCAGCTACAGATGTTGGACCGGCAACAAGACTGGCACCAGCACAGCCTGGCATCCTTTAAGATGCCTAAGATGACTAAGGAGGATGACCTGGAGGCGTATATTGAGGCCTTTGAACGGCATGCCCTTGTGACAGGGTTGGATAGAGAGATACTGGGCCAGCCAGCTGGGGGCCTTAGTAGTGGGCAAGGCCCAAGCCACGTACCGGGCCCTGTCGAGGGAGGATGCCCTGGACTACGAGTCAGTAAAGGAAGTCATCTTATATCGCTTGGAGATCAACCCCGAGCACTACCTGCGCCGATTCCGAGCTAAGAAGGGCCACGAGATAAGACAGCCGAGAGTGCTGTTACAACAGTTGCGCGACTTGCTGGATAAATGGGTGAGCCCAGCGGGGCATGACCGAGAGGCATTAGCCGACCAGATCGTCCTGGAGCAGTTCCAGAATGACTTAGAGGAGTGGACACAACGATGGGTCCGGCAGCATACCCCACAGAATTGCGAGGAAGCTCTGAGGTTGGCCGAAGCTTTCACTGCCTCGGAGGCGTACTACCCCAGGGAGAGGAAGAACCAGGGACCCTTGGTGGCAGCCCCACAAGAACTGGAGCGCAGGCGTCCGCCCGCTTTTGGAGCAGAGGCGGGCACACAGACAACCTTGATACCACCACATTTTTACATTATCGCTTTATAGAGTAGAACCATATTTTAATAATGTATCTGTTTCAACTAAATAAAAATTGTAGATTATAATAAATAAGGTAATCAATTATGTAATTTGTTCCTCAGGGCTATGTTTAGTGTATATTAATCTTCATGAGTGCTTAACTGCAGAAGCGCATGTGGTACAAAAGCTGAGTTTCCTCAAGGCCTGATCCTTATTTATGCAGTGCACAGGGCATTGGATCAGCATTGGATCTTGACTGCTAAATAAAATAAAGTTTCTTGTGATAAGAAAAGGAATGCATTATACATTTTGTACTACTTATAACATTATTTAGTCCCCTATTCAAATCTTTTGTGGATGCTTTTCTTGGTAGCTCATTCTTACTAATGTAAAGATAATACCTGTGATTAATATGTCTACGGAATAAGACCCTGAAAGAAATGAAATCCCACATCAGTTAGTTCTTTTTCACGTGCAACTATATGTAATATCTTAGATGTCTTGCAAAGCAGATTTAAACAAATACTATTATAAGAGATATTTAGAAGTTCTTCCTTAGAAGGACTTCTTACGTAGGTATTTTCAGAAAAATAAATGGCATCCAAGAGTGGAGCATGACATCTAAGATTAGAGTGATGTGCTCCAAGTAAACTGTTATATCCACTGAATTCTTGGGTCAGGTTTTATCAAACCATTGAAAATTTGATGCCACACTCAAGTCTTAGAGGTTGGTAATGTAAGAATTGAAAGGTGACATGCATGAGGCATTCTGGAGCTATCAAAGTTTGTAATATTGTGTATATCATGGACTTTATTCTGCTGTCATTGATAGAAATAGAGATTTTTGCCATTGGTTTCATAGACTCCATAGGATTGGGTACCAGCTGATGATCACAGGTTCATAGGAAAGTAAAGAAGTTACCTCATAACTAAGGTCACCTAGTCCAGCCCCCTGCTCAAGGTAGAATGATTCTTGATTAAACCAAGTGTCTGTCTAACCTGAGTATTTCCAAAGATGGAGATTCCACAGTTTCTCTAGGTAGCTTGTTTCAAGGTGCGGCCATCTTCACAGTCAGAAAGTTCCTCCTAATCTCTAATTTAAATTTCACCTGCTGCTCCTAGTCCTGAGAAACATAGCCACAGAGAAAAGGCTGTCTCCAACCTCTCTATAATCTCCTTTTAGGTGTTTGAATATTGTTATCAAATTGCCCCTCAGTCTTCCCTTCTCCGGACTAAGTATCCCTTGTTTTTTCAGCCTTTCCTCATAAGTCTTGCCTCCCAGACTCATATTTCATCTCATGGTCCAATGTAACCACAGGTCTTGCATGTCCTAAATACAGCAGCATAGACCATCATTCCTGGGTCTGTACTTGTGCACAAAGTTATTCCATCTCATGTGCAGGATTTTGTACTTGCTTTTGTTGAGCTTTATTTGGTTGATTGTGGGCCATTTTTTCAGTCTATCTAATCTGGTCATTATGGATCCTAGCTCCAACCTAGAGTATCTGGTAGCCTCACCCCCCATGTGGTATCACAGATAGATTTGCAAAAATTGGTGAAAACCACCGGTTCATTAGATATTGTTAGATTTCAATCAGTCTAGACTTGATACTGGAAATGGTGGATCAAAACTCAGAGAACTATTGTACTGTTCTCTTGATTCCCTTGTCTTGACTTCATCTACCCATGGTGACCAGGCCTTAAATATTCTGGAATATAAATCCTTCTTTGCCCACATGAGGTAAGTGAGGCTTCTCAGTTTTATCTTGATTGTTTCAGTTTGGGAACTTTTTTTATTCCATCTTCCATCACTTCTCTCCAAGGCATTCAGACAAATCAGGTACAGGGCGTATTTTGGAGCCAATTAATTTAATCTGATCAGGTTTACATTAGGTCATCCTTAGTATCAAGTTAGAATTTCTGCATATTTAAAACAGAATATTTTCCAATTTCTAATTTAAGTAGCAGTTTTCTAAGAGTAACACAACACAAGATAAACAACCAAATTATGGATATGTGAGTCTACTCTTGAGGAACTGACTTGATTTTATTATGTCACCAATTTAAGTAAAGTTGGAGATAAAAAAACCTATATAAATTGCTGATTGAGGGTGCCATTCAACATTTATCCACAAAGGAAATCAAAACTGAGTTTGGAGTAATTCTTCTCACATGCAAGAAAATGTATAAAAATCATTCAATGTTGAACTGAGCTGTAAGCTAAATAGCTTATCCACAAACAAGATAAACTTTTGAGAGAGAATACTTTCAGAGCTTATATAAGGTAAGTTTTCACATATATGCTCTTTTTCTCATATACAAAGTATGAGCAAATTATCTTGATTGCTTTTTTGGTTCAATTTACATAATTTAAACTATTTTAAAGTTTTTGGAATCCTATAGTACTGAGAACTACTTAAGGTTCTGTCATCACTACTTAAAAAGAAAAAAAAAAGCATTAATTAAAATGATAAATGAACAAAGTGATACACATCAAAAGAAACAAAACAGAAAATGAGAACCAGAGAAAATTAACAATTTCAATGGAAATATATATCAGAGAAACATAAAAGAGTAAGAGGAAAACTGTTTATATTTTCATAAAAATAAAAGAGATGTGAACTAAGAAAAAAAAATAAAAATACTGTGCAAAATATTACAATGCCATTAAAACCTCCTGATTTATTTTAATCCTTATATTTTTATGAGAGAAGAAAATTGAAAAGGAATTTAGGTCTCTCCATTTTTGTTTTATTAAGAAGTCAAATACTCTATTATTTAATTCACAGCAGAGCTTTATATATGCATTAAGCATGGACATGCTTTTCTTAGCACTTAGAGGAAAAATCCAGCAGCTTTTCTTCTTCCACATTACATAGTCTGATATTTTAAGAAAAGAAACATTATATACTAAAATATATTCTGCTTGTCACAAATAATTATTTGTCCATAGATATATTGACTTTCAAATGTCAGTCATATGCGTTAGATCATTTTCTGTTTCAAGCCATCTTATAGTTGTGCAAGATAAGGACCTTCCTGTCAACAGTAATGTGTATATATCACAGGGGTGGGCAAAATATAGCCTGTGGACCAGATCCAACAAGTCAACTGACTGGATCCGGCCTGCAGCTGCCCCTGTGGTGCTCCACATGGGTCTAAGCCCCACCTGCCTGGACAGTCCACACAGGAGCAGGAAGAGGAGCTGCTGCTGGAGGTGAGGGGAGCAAAGCAACACCCAACTGGCTGTAGTCACACTAGGAACAGCCCCACCAGATGCTGCACTTGGCTGCATTCCACACCCTCCACCCACCCATCATGATGAGCAGCCACCTACTGGTGGGAGGAGTGGGTGGAAGGTAGCTGGTAGCTGGAGCTGGAGCTCTATGCATTGGGCAGGAAGCACCCAGCTGAAGCTTCCCCCTGCCCAGTGAGGCATCGGGGCAGAAGCAGCAGCCACAGCTGGAGGCAAGGGGAGTAGAACAGCCCTGACAGCCCAGGCCTCAGCCAGCATACACAACTTCTGATGGGGCTGTTCCTGGTGTGGCTGCAGCTGGCTAGGTACCGCTCTGCTCCCCTTGCCTCTGGGTGACAGTGCAAGCCTGACTAGTTGCAGTCACACTGGAAACAGTCCCTCCAGAAGCTTCATACTAGCCAGGGCCTAGGCTGGGGCCAGGGCTGGGGCTGGTATGTGTTGGGAGTAGCATGGTACAGGCTGCCCCAGTGGTACAGCCACTGACTTGGTGAGCTCTGCTGCATGTGCCCCCCACTTCTCCATCCCTCCCTTCACCCTCAGCTGGATCTCAGGGAGCTCCCCTCAACATGCGCACATGCCCCCTGCTATCTGCCCCATAGGGCAGGGTATGCAGGGGGTGGATCATGTCTGTGCCACTCCTGAACACCGCTCCCCATTCATCCAAAGCCTCATGGGGAGTTTTGGCGAGTAGTCAGCTGGGGCGTGGAGAGTGGGAGTGGAGTGCTGACTGGGCCCATGAAAGCTTATCATAACTCCCAATGTGGCCCTCAGGCCCAAATATTTGCCCACCCCTAATATAGCATGTATGTAGTAAAGCAGTTTTTGATATTCTAGTCAATAATGAAAGCATCAGAATGATCTCTTAAAACCCAAAATGCATTACAATTCAATGTATAATACACTTTATCATTTGAACCAAAGGCTGAAGCTATGGCAGCTGTACTGGAAATAGTGTCCTGGGGCCATGTGTTCAGCTGCGTCCCACAGGGTTGAGAACCAGGGGTGGGTCTCCTGCAAGGTGGACCCCACAGCATTGGGGTCCAGGTCCTAAATTGCAATTACTGTGGTGTTGAAGCTTTACCCTTGTGCACTGTAGTCCATGTGTCCAACCATGGCCAAGAAGATGTAAAGGGAGTTCAGGTCCAGCTGCACTTGTACCTCTGCTCCTAGATCATGAGATGATCCAGGGAATAACATGAATGGGACCACCGTCAGCAGCAGACCTTGTGCCCTGTGGCCCCTGGGGACCTGCCTCCTGGGCACCTAGCTGGCCCATCATCCTGAGGCCTTTCTGTGCCTCCTTCTGCAGTGGGGTCCTCACTGGCAACTCCTCCTGCACCTGGTGGTGCTGTATAATGGCCTGTCCATGGCAAAGAAGTTGGGCAGCTCCTTGTAGAAGGGCATGCTGTCCCTCATACTTAATTGGCATCATGAATGCACTTTTACTGGAACTTCATCCATTTTGTCTTGACCATGCACTGCACCCAGTCCCTGTTGTGGCCCTATACTTGCATCTGTTGAGAAATGCACTTCAGCACATCCCTGTCATTGTGTCTGTTGTGGAGCTGGTCCTTGGTCTCCTGCTTGCCTCAGATGGTGACAAGATCCCTCATCTCCCCATGGATCCAACTGTGGGACTAGGTTGGGTACTGTAGGAGCATGTGATAGGGTTTTTCATGGTCCATGGAAGTGCCTGGGGGGGGGGGTGTCTCAGTGTCTGTAGATGGACAAGTGTTCAACTGCAAGGGGGTGGATAGATAGAAGGAAGGAACAGTGGGTGCATGTAGATGCAGATCTTGGCACCTGCCTCTCCCCCTCACTCCATCTGAGTGCAGACCCTGCTCCAGAGTGACCATAGTTGCACTGACTAGGCTACCCCATGACCTTAAACTTTCCAAGGGCTTCTAGCAGATGCCACCATGATGCTGGCAACACCTCAAGTCCAGCCTGGAAATTTCTAGTGTCCTCTCCCTGCAACATTGAGGCAGCTGGATATGCTCAACCTGCTCCTAAACTTTCCATGGACATGCACCTGCCTGCCCTAGCTTGGATGCTTAGTGCTCCCCCTCCTCCCCTGACCACAATACTCTGGGACCCTCTAGCTGTGGGCCAAAAAACACTTACAGCACCCTAGGTGCACATGACCTGGGTACCTGCTAGCAGTGGATGAGAGACAGAGCTCACTGGTTGCCTCCATAAAGGCCCAGTACCAGTGCTCTGTTCCCTTCAAGCCCAACTGTTACCAAATTTGCCCATTACTTTGGGGTGTGCTCATTTATTAGGGATAGTTTCTAGGGTCTTGGTGATTCTGTCAATGTGCTGCTTGTGTTACTATACGGAGCTGTATTTCTCCCTTCTGCAAGCCCTCACCCCCAGTGGAGCTATCTTGCAGGACTCAATCTCAATGGGACTGGGTTCCTCCAGTCCCCAAATCAGTCATACACACAAACACACACAAATTAACGTGACACGCCTGACCTGGCCGGGCTGATCAGCATGGACAGGCTGACACCCTCATATGCCAAGAATCAGTTCATAAGAGCAACAATAAAATGCAGTCAGACACAAGCACACAGGTAAACAGAATCCCTCTGAATCCGGCTGGGTGTCCAGCTGACACCCTCATGGGCCAGCATTCAGTTCATAAGGGCACGTCTGAGTCAAACTGGGTCAATCAGCCTGTACAAGCTGATCCCCTTATGTGTTTCAAACTCAGCACGTCCCAATCTTTGGCCTCTTGATGAGCAGACCCCACAATAATTTGGGCTTCACAGGGATCTTTAGCATAGGTAAAAGAAGCGTTGCTGCAGAGCACGGGAGGAAAGAGAAGCAGAGAAGGAAAAATATACCCAATTACTACCAGTTTGACTATAAAAGTTATTTATTGCTAAGCATATGAAATATATAATAGTACTAGTAGTAATAGACATGCAAAAGAAAAACAAACACCAACAATGACAATACTACCCTGGTTTCACTAAGTATTTGGGGAAACTTAGCTCAAGCTTAACTGATACAGTTCAGGTTCAGAAGTTTATGCCTAGAAAGAAGACAGAGAACGCTGGGATCTCACCTAGTCCACGGTACTCAGGCTGCAAAGCTGACAGGCACAGTCTGTAGCACAGTCCTTGAAGGGAGAGATGATCTGTTCTTCCAGCGTCCCAAGAACGACAGGGGATGGTGTCAGCACAGGGGTTTTCTTCTTCTCCTTCTTTCCTCCTGCTTCTACTTCTTTTCCTTCCTTTTCCTCTTCCTGTTCTTCCTCTTCTTCTAGCAGCACACACACTTACAGATTTTTATACCCTCAGTTTAGCTGCTTCGAAGCACCCTCAGTAGTGTAAATCATTGTCTTTTCTATTGACAAGGGGTTATCTGGTTTGGACCATCTCAGGAAACTGATTGATAATCAGGAAACACTTAAGATTAGGGAGTAACCCAAATACTTGGGAGCCAGCTTGAAATTCCTATGGGTGGCAGATATACTGATGGGATATCTCATGGTTTCTTCAGGAACAATAGATAGCTTGCAGCATCAGGATTTTGGATTTTTACTTGTTGTGCACAAGCCTCAGCTTAGCATGACTTTTCCAGATCTTACTATAGTCTTTTAACAGACTTAAAGCAATTATTGGGGTGCTCATAACCTTTTGTGGAGAGGACTCCCACCAGTCGTCTCGGGAAAGATATGACAACACCTGGGATTAGGGCTCCAGCAGGCTGGATGCTGTGATGAACCCTTAACCATTGTTCAAATGTTGCCCATACCCCCTCTGACTCGGTCTCTTGCCTCAGCATTCCCTAACCCAACAACCGAGTTTTAGTCAATCAAGTTTAAATAGGCCTCCCATAGTGGGACCGGGGAATGTACGGCCCGAGATGCCTATTAAACTTAGAGCTGTGTGTGTGTGTCTGGGGGGGGGGCGGAAAGTCCTTAGTAAATCCAGATTAGAACTGGTCTGATAAATGCTGAGCTGGGTGTGTGTGAACATGGGTTGATTAACATTGGAAGCACAGATTCCCCATCATGCAGTGCTCTCCTGCTTCTCTGGTCCCAGAATTCACTGCAGTCTCTGCTTCAGGCTTTCTGTTTTCCATCTCTCATGTAAATGAGACCTAGGGCAGTTGATTCACTCTTGTCACCCTTATCTGGTGAGGGTCTTAGGTGCGTCTCTCACTGCATCTTAATCAGTTTCATTTAGGTAGAGGAGGGGAGGGAGGGGTGAGTCCTTTGTGAGTCAGACAGACTGCATCCTGTACCAGGGTTGCCCAAGAATACAGAGCTGAGACGTAACACAACCCACCAGAGGTAAACTGCTCACACCTGCTCCTGTTTGGGAAAGGGTCATATCTATACCAGGGTCCAGGTTTCCTGGCTCTGGACCTTGAGATGTTGTCTGTGGGTGCCAAGGTCAGGTTCCATGGGGGTCTTCGAGTGTGCAGGTGCCTGGGTCAGGGTCTGTGGGACTATACTTAGGCTTCAGGGTATGGGGTCTCTGGATGGGTGTGCAGGTGTCTTTTGGGGTATAAGGTGGCTGGGACTGTGTGTGGAGGTTGTTCTGGGCTCAGTTTTGGGGTCTCTATATACATTGTGGGGTCCCGGTATACGTTGCAGGTTTTTTGTGATGAGGTGTTGGGGGTGAAGGGGCATGGCCCACAGACTCAGGTGTGCAGGTCCTGGGGCTCATGCAGGGGACACAGATACTTCACTTCCCCCTGCTGCCTGCCTGTGGCTGAAGACTGGAGGCAGAGGCTGGGGAGAGGGGCTGTGCTTGCTTGGTGCTGAGACAGCCCAGACGGGCCTGCTGGGCATTCGGATGGGGCAGCCAAGCATGGGCCAAGTGCTAGCACACCTCCCTGAGAAGGATCAGTAGGGAGGAGACACAAAACAGTCTGGGATGCCAGAGGACAGAGAACTATCTTGAATCAAGAGGGGAACAATACAGAAGTTAAATGCATCAGTCTAACGTGAATCAATCTCAATTGAGGGCATCTCACACCAGGTCTATCTTAGGTCACTTGAAAGTCTATTATACAAAGTCATGAAAAAGTCTTCTATACAAATGAAACCAGCCAGTGAGCAACTTTTTATGGTGGAGCTCCATGAGCAGGTAGGGACAATGGATTCTAAACTGAAAACAACAAGTCTCACTGCCAGTTGCAAGAAGAGAGAATTCTTACCTTGAAACAAATGTTTCACTACCACAGGCCTATATTTCATTTCAGTTAAATGCATCTTCGCATGTCAACTTTCAAAGCAGTTCAACCAAAAGGATTGAATTATGCAAATTAACTCTAGTTGGCTGAGATTATTGACAGTCTCTCTGCTAATATTCATATTATACACAAATGGAGCTCTTACTGCTATCACTGCACACTACAAGCAGATTTTGTATCTTTACATGGCAAGGATGATTCTAAAAAACAAAATTACAGGTATGTTTAAAAATTTGTAACTATCCAGACTTTTATATATATGTATATATATATGTGTGTGTATATATAGTTATAGTAAACAGCGGTGTTAAACTCATCTAGTCCCCCTGCAGGCCAGAACCAGAATGTGTGCTGGAGGGACCAATGATGCCACATGTAGTGTGGTCTTGCTCTGGCCACTTGAGAAACATGCTGCATGTGGTGGCCACTCTGGGACATGACACTAGGTCCAGCTTGGAGCCAACATGCTGGAGGAGCCACATGCAGCACATTCTTGGACTGGCTGGAGCGAGTACCATGTGCAGCCCACAAAAACATCTTGTGCACTATGTCCACTGCCTATGGATAAACTCTAGGGCCCACTGGCAACATCAAGGACTGGGTGATACGACTCCGAAGGCTGGACCCAAACCACAGGCCATATCTTTGACACCCTGTAGTAAGCTATTTTAAAAATAGCCTCACCTTTCTTCTATGACTTGAACCCAGAACAGTCAGGGAAATGTGTTACAATAGATGTAGTTTTGAATGCCCTAAAATTAGACTTTCTGAAAGCTAGGGGTGGGGGATACAATAAGTGTTTCAGAGACGCAATGTTCTCAAGAGTTCTACACACATCAACTTCCTCTGCCAAGTGCCCCAGGAAGGATATACACATCAGATTTTTGTAGCATATCTATCTCTCTATCTACATACAATCTATCTACTGTATGTATGTGCATATTATATACACTATATAATATACACAAGCACAGAAATACCTACACACATAAATATACAGAGTAATATATATTATTACAGATCACATAATTGTAATTTATTTGACCTGTTTTTTAGAATTTTGCCACAAGTATGTTATGAAGAACAAGGAAAAGTTTAATACATATTTTGCTCCAAT
This sequence comes from Alligator sinensis, assembly GCF_000455745.1. Lineage (NCBI taxonomy): Eukaryota > Metazoa > Chordata > Crocodylia > Alligatoridae > Alligator > Alligator sinensis. Next base: position 119,861 of record NW_005842260.1, on the reverse strand, counting down.
TTACAATAGTTAAAATCCTTCTACTGAACCAATGCAAAAACTTTTATAAGAACAGAACTGGTTCATAAATTATTTCAGCCCAAGGAAAACTAGATCTCCAACAAAACCCTACATTCCAAGTTTATTAAGAGATTTACATGTGCTATCATCATGATCATCATCACTGTTAAGCATCGTGATGTTTTTTCAATATTTTGTAATAGTTTTAAATTAAGTTAATACACTTCAGTTTATAAGTTCCTTTTTAATCTTAAAGCACATATGTGCTTTTGGTAAAGTGACATTTCCAGCTCTATGCTTTTGAAATCTACAAAAAAACAGAACCTTTATTTCTATGTTGCCTGCTGCTGCTCTTGCTGCCATGGAAACCAATAAATTACTGAAAATGGAGCAGGTATTTTTTAAAATAGCCAATGTTTCATTAAAAAAAAATATCCTCCCACTCCCCCCTCCTTTAATATTTTTGTTTCTTTCATATCTATATTGACTTGAGGCAGAATGGCTAAAGAGACTCAATCCATAATACTAACTAAGTGGACGTGGTTGGAAACTTTGCCAGCAAATCAGTTTCATCAAGCTTCTTTACACAATGCAGACTTTTATTATACAGTGAGTTTCATTAAACTTTACAGTGTACTGCCCCAGGTTTCTGTAGTATTTTGTGAGTACAAAAGACAACATAGTACTATAGTGAAATCTTAAGTTTTTTTTTGTTTGTTTTTTTTTAATGGAGCCTACTATATGTAAACTGTATCATTCTTATTTGTTCTCATGCATATTTCGTGAGCACCCATTAACATATTTCTCATGAAGGTCTAACTTCCTGACTTATTTATATTCATACAGTGATGTTCATCCCAAATAATGGTTTGTCTTGGTGACCCCAGAGCTCCAAGACATGACTGGGGTTTGTAACATTACTGTAGTAGACAGGATCTGTGCCTGCCTGCCAGTTCACATAAGTCACAATCTTTCCCTTATTTTTTAAGGTGGTGAATGAAAACACTTTAGAGACATAAACACACATTGTGAGAGGGTGAAGCTGCACATTACATTTAGCTGATATTAAATCTGTGGTATGTTAAATAGTGTTAAAGTTACAATGTGCTGTAAGGAGTCTTATGTTAAGGGTTAACTGTTTCTTGCCTGCACAGCTCTGACTTGCCACTAAAGGGCTGGTGAGAGAGCATATGGCTAGAAGACAGGACACCTGGGCTCTGTGTGCGTGTGTGTGTGTGTGTGTGTGTGTGTGTGTGAGGAACTGAGAGCAGTGCATCTTAGGATTCTGGAGGACTATAAATGGCTCATTTTATCTCCATGGAGCAGATTGAAGTTACCCTAACATGAGCTAGGTAGCATGGCTCAGAGTTACCCTTGCCTGAAGTGACATACTTTGAGATGTTTAGGTGGCACGATGTACAGATTCTTCCATTTTAAGTGGCCTTAGTATGATCTAAATGTAACATATAACTTCACCTAGAGAAATAGCAAGAAGGAACTGTTCCAGCTGTTGCCCTGTGGGGTCAGGCCAACTCTCAGGATCTCAATATTGCGCTGTTAGACAGGAGGGTGTGACACAATTGCACATATACAACACACAAATCAATTAGGTGCATACACACACACACACACACTACCAACTCAGGCACATACACATCCAAACCAGCATAGGCACATGCATACCTATCACCAATTCAAGCACATACACTATGCACCCCCAAAATTAGACACAGATCACTAATTCATATATCATGCACACAATGACATATATGTGTGTGTGTGTGTGTCTATATATATATATATAGACACACACACACACTCACCAGTTCACACACATAAAACCCACCTACACATACACATAGGTAAGTTCTTAACTTGGATGGTACGGCATGTATGTGTGTGCTTGGGGTACCTGGGAGAAGGTTAGGTGAGAGAGAGAGAGTTAAAGTGTAGGGAGTGAAAGTTGCTAGAACTGGGATTAGAACCAGTGGACTACAGAGAAGCTGGCTGAGGAACTGAGGCTTGGGTTTACTTAAGGTAGACTGGGACTGGAAACTGAGGCAGACAGCTGAGATATTGTGGGGTGGGCAGGGGCAGATAAGTGGTGGCAAGGAGGAGACAGCCAGGAAAGAAACTGAGGCAGAAACCTGGTTGCTCAGGGGAAAAGGAAAAGGCAGTAGGGATAAGAAAGTGGCAAAGAAATAGGGGGGTTGGAGGCAGAAAGGAGCTCAGGACAGGTGTTGGAGGTGGCAGTGAGCCAGAAGCAGGAGAGAGAGAAATGAGACAGAAGGGTGAGGAGCAGAGATTGGAGCAGGACCAAACCATAGTAAAGCAAAACCCAATTTAGGGGTCCAAATAACAGTTTTATTAAACAGACAACTACACAGCCCCATGAAGTTATTGGTTCTCTCTTTCTCTCTCTCTCTCTCTCACACACACACACACACACACTGGCAGCAGGAGAAAGAGACTCAGTGGAAGGGCTGGAGTCCAGGTAGGGAAGAGAAAGAGTCTAAGTCCTTGGTTGAAGAGGGGGTGGGGGTGATAGCTACATATCCAAGCTGGAAAGGAGCCCTTTTCCAGTAGGTGTTGTCCAGAGGGGGTTTGCCGGCAGGGCCTCTGGGTGGATAGGTGGTGTGGCATGGTGCTGGTCCAGATGGAGAGGGCATCCCAAGGAGTCAGTCTTCACTACCCCTTTTATGGGGCAGGCTATCTCTGATCTCCTATGGGGAGGGCCTGTCCAGGCAAGGTCAGTCCTGTTCCAGAGGGCTCCAGGTGTTCTTACTAAGCATGTGAAGCCTTGGCACAATGGTGGGTTGCCTCATCTTTTGTTTCTTGAATGCTGAGGGTAGTTCCAAGGGCTGGGTCGTTGGTCCAGGTATTGGTGTTGATGGTTTGGTCATTCAGAGGGAGCTATTTTTAGACCTACTGCTATTGTCTCTCAAGCACCCTCATTCATTCCCATTCATTCAGGAACCAAGTTACATAGGAGGGGTAGGTGTGAATCATGGGTTACACAACTGGGCCTGGGGACAGGATGGAAACTTGACAAACACAATGGACATGACTTATGCTAATTTACATATGTAGGCCTAAATCATATAGTACCAGTACAACAGTAATATAGAACAGTAAAAATTAATATAAACATAATAATTATAAAATATAAAGAAGGAGAAAAAACAAAACAAATACAACTTGCTACCAAAATAAAATGCTGAAGCTTATCCTATGTCTTAGCTCACTTATACTTATTTATAGGGAATAGAGAGGGAAAGAAAAAGTCAGAAATGGTACGGGAAGGGGAGGGAATGCATTTAAAAAAAAGAAAAAAAACCGAAAAACTGGGGGTTTTGCTACACAGCCTAAGTCTTGTGTCTTCAACTAAGTACAGGTTTGGGTGAAGAACATGTAAAAAGAAACAAAGAACTTTTCTTGACCAGGGGCTTATTATACCCTGGAGAAATCTTGTTAATTTTCTTGTGGTTAAAACATCAGATAAGGTGAGATAACCCAGTTCAGCTGATTTCAAGGTAGAGTATGAACAACTCTGCGAGGAAAAAATAATAAAAACATACACAGGGTAACTTATGGTTGCTGCTGCTGCCATAATTGCTTTTGCATAGCTGGAGCAAAAACCTTTTTTTTTCCCCCTCCCATCCCCAGTGGTGTCTTGTTTCCCTGCCCTAGTTACACCACTGGTATACATAGTTAAAAACAGAAAGTATGTGACCCAGTGCTTTACAACCTACATGTCACACAGGACATGGCAGGATGAAAAATCAGGCAAGTGAAATGGGATGATGAGGTAACAATTAAAACATGTTAAAAAAGCAAAAGTATTATCTTGCCACTAAATTGATTCTTTCTGTAAGGAACTGTTCTGAGCGCCATTTTGATTGTACAATTGTGCTATTTCTACTGGGCTGAGTCAATGTATATTTTGGAAATAAAATGGCATTACTTTCAATAATGTATTTTGGAGCAAATTCTTCTCCACTTTATTGGCATTATTTGGAAATAGCTTGACTAATCTTTATGCATCTTCTCTCAACTTATGCTACCGTGGCCTTTTTTTTTAGAATATGTATAATCACTGCTGTGACATAAATATGGAATTGTTGATCTTAAAATACACCAATGTTGCCTTAGGCAAACATATTTAATGTTGCCCTTATGTTGAGATTCTTTTTTTTCCTTACAAAAATACCACTATATCCTTATTTCTTTATTTAATAACCTTTGACAATTTTAAAATGATAATCCCTTGGAGTGCCATCAGTGTCTCTAATACAGAAATAACAAAGATGATTTAAGACAGACTGTGTAATCTACTTGGACATTGCATTTTTTATGTAAAAGTTTCTCTATTGCTTCTGTTGAGCAATGTGTTATAGAAATATGGTGTCTGGTTGCTTGAAACTGTCATGATTTTCAGGTGAGTTAATAATAAGTCATAGAATGAAAGCTGACATTCAAACATAAAATCTAAATTGCATCTCTACACAGTGTTTTTTAATTTTTTTCTAAGAAAAGTATAAGTCAATCTAGCAATAATGACTCTCCCCTGTTTGTTTGTTTTGAATTAAATTAACAGCTTAGATGTATTAAAATATATATTACTATTAAGGAAATTGTTTCTAGAGTACTTGGAATCATGAGAATGAAGCAATTATCTTTTTTATTGCGATGTGAGAAAAGTAGTAACACTATAATTAGATCTGACATCAGAAAACTCAAAGTAGTATGATGATTTAATTTATTTGTGGCTTAAAATTAAGTGTAGTTTTTATATCAAACTTTCTATATGCTTACAGAAATGTAATTCAGATGCCAATCATATTTTACAAGAACAAATCTCTGCCTTAAAAACCAGCTGTTGGTCTTAGAAGCTCAATGGGCCTCATGGACCATATAGTCTCACTATACAACATTCTACTTGCGGAAGGTTCTTTTGTTGTAAATTTGAAACAAGTAACAGGAACTTTCCTACCAAAAAATAGATGGTCTGATTTTGATTTTCCCCAGAACTAAGTTGTGATAAAGACAGAGTCCCTTCAAACATACATAATATTTTAGAATGTATCCATCTTGTTTAGTTGGGTGAAAGCCTTAAAATAAATGTGCACACAAGTATTATGAATTGTCCATAATTTTAGTGAAAGAGACAAAGGAAGAAATGAGTACACAGGCTCTGAATTTTAAAAATCAGAGAGAGTGCAGACTTCCTCTGGAAATTCCAAAAAGTCCTATAAGAAACAGGCATTTTGTGATAAAATGAGACTCTAGACCACATCTTCTCTACCATCCCCACTTACGAAAGGCCATTAGAAGAAAATTTACTGAAGGCTGAAGATGAATTAATTGTCTGTATGAATACAACTAAAAGTAACAGAAGCTAACTTTGGAAAATAGTAGAATTAAATAGCCAACCCCCTGTTGTGCATATTTCAAAGCTCATTGAGAAAGAGGCCAGTTAAAGGTTTGTCATTCACCTCTTCTTCTGAGGTGTCATTTTTACTATAAACGTAAGAAATGTACACAATCAGTCGCACACATTTCTGTAGGAGCCAGAGGGTATTATTAGCGTAAACATGAGTTGAAAGCTCCCCAAGAGGTTGCCAGGTATGACAGACTACATATAACAATATTAAATAATTTTCAGTGCTTTCACTCATTCCAGCCCATGAGACAGGGAGCCCAAAGTTATCCTCCAACTCATGGCTCCCAAAAGGAGCTTCTGCCCAGTTCATCTGCTTGAAACAAACCAAATAATTTATCTCAAAGTTCTTCTCTACTTATGCATAGGGAGACATGTAAAGTTGTCAGATGTTGTTAGGTCTAGTCTATTTTTTTTTTTAATCTGAGAAAATTAAATGTCTACTAATTGTTCACTGTCAATTAATCCACAGATACTGTACATCTGGAGGGAGGCATTTTTCTTGTTTCACTGAGTTTTCAAAATGTTTCTGTTCCATAGCACGCTGACATAATGACTTCTTGAACTTTTTCAAAAGAAACAAGAAAAACATCCTTCACTACAGAATAACTAATTACCTAGTTGTTAAGGCATTTGCCTTGGATGTGACATTTGCTGGTTCAAACCCCTCATCTGAATAAGAGCAGATTTGAATCTGGATCTTCTACATCTTGGGTGAATCTGCTGACTCCCACTTTTTATTTGATCTTTTTTTCTGACAAATAAAAGATAAAATTCTGCAGCTAAGAACTTTTCAATGAACATTTTCTGAAACTGATTAATTCTTGGAAAAGAGTTTTAGTTATATTTAAAAAAAAATGATTAGTTGGAAAAAAAAAAACCTTGACAGGGTCTAACTGTAGACAGCTTGGTGGAGAATGAGGTATTTTGAATTTGTTTCATGAAAATTTCCAGATGCAATAGGGTTGGACACCTTGGTTAAAACAATATGGAACTAAATCTGGTTTAATGTAATAATAGCTTGCATCATCTTTCATGCAAAAGCATTCCAAAAGTGCATACAGCAATTAATCCTATGTAGTTAATTGGTTATCAACTAGTTATATGCAACAACCTCCAGTGAATGGTGTCAGCTCTTAGCAATTTCAAAATAAAACCATTTGTGTCCAAAGATTATGTACTGGCCAACATTACTTCTCTAGATCGTCATAAACGATGGGTTCGTTCAACAATGCCACCATCAGTGTTTCCCTGTGGATGTGCAGTTTTCTACTTTGTCACAGATATACAGTGCGGGTAGCCATTTTACCATTAGTTTCTGAACCCCCCTTATATAACAGTGGCAAGGGATGGCATTGTGAAAGGTAGTTCATTTCTTCAAAAGATATAGAAAACACTAGGCCTCTGGTTACTGTTGATAGTTCCTGGCACAATGGGTTTCCATACCTAACAGCAGGATTTGTACCCTGGGCAAGCCCATCAGGAGAAGTGAGGGGAGAGGGAGGGAAGAGAAGGATCAATGTGGTTCCCAAGAGCCAGGAAGATGGCAGGGGTCTTACCAAAATCAGTCCCTGCCCTGACTCTTGCTCTTAAAGCAATTGTAGCACCGTGTCTGTGCACCAGCTGCTGTAGCAAGAGCAATGCTATGGAACTGATCTTGCTGCTGGGAACAGACTTCATGGGGATGGGCAAAAATTTGCCACCCCTCCTAAGCTGCTGCCCCTGTAAACCACCCTTAGTTATGCTACTGACAGTCATGAATTAAATATAGCATTCATTTTTCACATGTTACTACAATATTTTCCTCTAGTAATTCAAACTAGAAATTGGTAGAGTTGGCAAACCCTGCCAATAAGTAGGAAGAACAGACACTGTAGGGTTTACTCAGAAACATTTGATGCAAGAGAGTAAACATATACTGAATCTGACTAAAAATCCCTGTGGTACAGAGGGTAGCAAAACTTCTTGTGAAGATCTCAATGAGCAGGGTGCAAAAAATGTCCTTGCTAGTCTCTACAACAAACTCCAGGAGCAAAAAGGACTATCATTTAGGCAAGGTTTTTTTTTTTTCTCTAGGGGCATTCCTATAGTGGAGAGGAACTGTGGCTTCATGGATTTCCCTGCCATCAGCACCTCAACATCTGCTAAGTGTATAGTGAAGGTGTTCCTGCCAATTCCAGTTTAATGTATGATTCTGGAAAGAAAAAAATATTTCTTTCCCAACCCTGAGCTTTTCCAACAATAGCTCAGCTTCTTCCTCCTACTTTCTTGTTTTCTGTCAGAGGTGAATTATCTTGAATGGCTTTGGCACTGATCCATAGAACCCTGACCTCATCTGACAAAAATATTAATTTTGATTCAGTGAAGTCTTAATTATGAGGGCACTCAGAATCAGCAACTGCACTGGAAGCCTGGAGAATAAAGCTAGCCTGAGTGTTTTCTAAAACACAAAGTTGAGAAACTGAGACAATTCCCATTAGTGAAATATATAGTTATGTTTATGGCTTTACATGTAAAATGTAATGCACACTGTCCATAGTGACCAGGGTGTTACTATCAGTTCTTGCTTTTTCAAAAAATTCTGTACATGCAAAACAATAACAGTCTATTAGACAATATAAAACATTAATGATTATAAAAGGGAATGAAGGCACTGAGGGTCACATTTGAAAATGTGTGATTATGGGATTTTCACCAAAACTGCACCTATGCACAAATGTTACCATGCAACCCAGCATTTGCATGCACAAATAGGCATTTACATAAATAATTGTGAGCATTTTCTTAAATGGAAATGCCATTTTGCAAAAGTAGGTTTTATGGATTTAACACAAACTTTGTTAGCAAGCTATTAGGGCCAAAATGTTTGGAAGCTGTTATAAGTAGAATGGTTGTACTACATCCTTGACCATTTAATTTATTTTTTAAAGACACATGACAACTGCAAGGGACTGCAGCATACAGGGCCTGGCCTAATGGTTAGGTCACTGAAGGATAGCTGGGGGCCAGGGGTTGAGTAAGAATTCAGGAGACAAATTACCATGTCTGGAGGGAAATCTGGCAGCAGAGTCTACAACACAGGCCAGGGTCAGAATCTGAGGATCAGATGCAAAGTTACCAAATCCAACAGACAATCCACAGGACAAAGTCAAATAACAGAGCCAAATGAGTCAGGGCCCAAGAAACAGATCCACATGGGAATCCAAGGCCAAAATCCAAAAACAAGCCAAAACCAGGGTCAGGAGCCAGAAGGCTTGCCACACCAGACGGGGTCAGAACTGCTGGCTGGCCTGGTGGCTATTGCCACAAGTGGGAATAAATGGGGAGACTGAGGTCCCATCAGTCAATCAGGAAACCAGTCAGGTAACTAATGGGGAAAGGCTTGTCAGCCAGAGACCCAAAGAAGGTGTGGCTGCCTAAGCAATTAGCTGGGCTGGCTACTAGATTCCCTGACATTATGCAATCAAAAGCTAATATTATAAAGATGGATAATACATACCAGTCACTTGATTAGCACAAGATAATCCTCATCTGAAAGGGAGCATCTCTGCAACAACACAATGACACTTAACACATACTAAATTGCTGGAATATGCATTTGCTCTTGTTTTAACTGCACTTAGTAAGTGTTAGGTTTAACATGTGACACCATCCCTGTGCTGCTCTTCAAGAGAACACAAATATTATATATGTCTGTGGGTTAAATGCAATCATACTCTTGAGGATAAGAAAAGTACTCTTGATGAGTGTTGCTGAGAAGTCTTAAACATCTTAGAGGTGGAATAAGATCTGGGCTTATAACTTTCCGGATATGATGTGACAGATAATTCATTGGCTTCTAAGGACTATGACAAGCTGTATCAGCTAAGGATCTTCTGCTATTTGTGGCCATCACATGAACTATATCCTGACAAATATACTCTTATTTCCCTTCTCCATTATGTGACGCTTGTGTTTGAAGCAGACTCAGATGCACGCGCTTCTTTACTGCTTTATCACATTTCAAAATTCACACCTACCATAATTTTCTACCCACAGGCACCACTAAGTCTCCATCAACAATGCTGTCTTCCAAGCTTTTTCCTCCCACTGAATATCTGTTCTTAGATTTATTTTCCTTCAGACGTGATAGCCTCCCCTTTTCATATGGAATCTCTTTTTTTTAATGTTTTTATTTCTGTCCTCTTGCTCTCTGAAATCATGTTCATAATTCCTTCAACTTAGTATCATCTTCACTTTTGATTAACAGGCTGTTCACCACTCCTTTCATATTGTAATGAAGTTGTTAAATAAGATTGGATATAAAATCTATCCTTATCACCTGAATAACATAAAATTTGTCTCCTGCATACACCTAAGTTATTAAATTAGACAGAACTAACAGCCTGCATAGACCTTCTTCAAGTTAGGGTCTTTTTTTTTAACCCTCTGAAAAATCACTTCATTATTTCCAGTTTGATCTCACTTGAATTTGAAAAGTAAAGTATAAAGCCAATATAGTTGTTTATGGTCATCAAGAAACTAAGTCACTCTCACTAATGACTAGGTAATAGAACTTCAACGAAATAAACACATAGATTAAATTGATTCTTGTTTGCCTTAGTGCAAAAGCATTTAATGGTACATTTTGGGCACCAGGGCCACGTTCACCTCTATAATCAAATTAGGGCTATTAAAAACATTCCTTTTTTATTAATAGAAAATAACAGCTGAAACCATCCTGGGCGTCAGTGACAAGCAGTGCCAGTTAAAAACTGCTTAGCCAGAAAAGGGAATCAGAAAAAACCTGAGTGGAAAGGTCTACAGAGTGCCTTTAAAGGCGGAACTATCTAGATTAACACACTAGGCCAGATACCAAGCTAATAAACTCTGTCCTCTAAAGTGAGTGCTATAGAGGTGTCTTGGTTTCTAGTAATGGAGGATCTGAACCACAAACATTTTCAAACAAATACAGCCCCAATTACATTTACATAATAAGCAACTGTATTATGCATTCCATATTCCCCTATTATTAACAATTTATCTAAAGAGTTTATCTTTAAAAATGAAGCGCTCAAGGAATGAAGTATTTGTATACTCCAAAAGGACTCTATGGCATATTTTATGAGGCCATTAAAATATGGCTTGGGCAAATGAAAGCACTTGGCAGTACCCAAGTAGTATTATTAATAAACCCATAAACCATATGAAGTTCTGTTTACCACTGTTAGAATATGGGGCCAAAAAAGTTGTAACTAGATTAGATCATGCAGAGTTGAATGTGAAAAATTGGTTCAGAAGTAACAAGCAGATCCTGTGCTCTAAGCTGGGTTTAAAGATATTCAAGTGAAAGAAAAGGGACCAAAAATGATTTTGTCTTACTCTCAGAGGAGTATATAATTCTTTATATGTATTGCCATCACACACATAATGCTGTGTCTGTGTCCTGCCTACCTTCCCTCCCCTCCACCCCTGCCAAATACTGACAGACTGAAGTGCAATATGTACTGTCCATTTGCCTAAGTAGTTTCCAATACTGTGGTTATGCAATAAGCAAAGTAACTTTTTTAAAGAAGAAAACATTACTTTTGTTCTTTTTGTATTACCCTTGATGACATTTGGTATATTTTAGTTGTCTTGAGTATTCAGTCGATCTTAGTTGACCCTAGTCAATGTTGTTCTTTGTGACAAGTAACCTATAATGAAGGGAGGGTTTCAGCGCCCATTATAACTATCAGAACCAAACAAAGTGGTTTTAAGGGAGGTAGAAGTTCTTCCTTTCCAAGCCAATCTGAAATGCACAGAATTTCAGCCAAAAAGAAATTCAAAGAGAAGAAAGGGCCTGTTTACTATCCAGCAGAAGATACAGGGAACAGCAGACAGGCTTCTTTGGGTAGAAGTGATATCTGTTATTAGACCAACTAAATAATTGGAAAAAAAAGTTATTTGCAGGCTTTGAGCACTAAAACCCTTCTTCAGGCATTGGCAGAGCCTCCCACTGCCCGAAGAAGGGTGTTTGTGCCCCAAAGCTTACAAAGGACCTTTTCCCAACTTTGTAGTTGGTCTAATAAAAGATATCACATCTACCCGAAGACGCTTGCCTGCACCAACACGGCTACAACCACCAACCCAGAGAACAGCAGAAACATTTTCATTTCTTTTCTACACCCCCATGTAGGTAGTCTTTCAAGGAACTAGGAGTGGAAAATCAAGACTTTTTACAAAAGATGAATGCTTGATTACTTCTGCAAGCCAGTGCATTTCTTATAGCAGATCCTGGACTATAAGGGCATGTCCAGATGAGCGTGCACGTGCCTGTTGCCCCACCTCAAACCACTTTGAGGTGGGGCAACAGGCATGTGTGGGAATGAAAAAATGTTCCCCACGCTGCAAATTTGCAGTGCAGAGAGAAAATTAAACCTCTCTATTTCTAGGGGTCTAAAAAAATGCAGTATAAAAAAACAGTGCAGGGCATGGTCCCTGACCGTGCCCTGAGGCAACCAGAGGTTGGGTCCTCCAAAGAGACACTCCGATTGCCAGATCATCTCTATGGTTGAGCTAGGCTGTGTGTTTCAGCACCAGGGCTCTGGTGCCATTGAGTAAGGAGTTGCAGGGGCTGGAGGAGGGGGGAGGGGACTGTGGGGGACCCACCTCATACTTAAAAAAAAAAAAAAAGCCCAGCACTTACAGGTAGTTGAAGCTGCTGTCTGGCTGCCTGGGGCCCCACCCGCACACTGCAGGGCAGGCTGACAGCCCCAGCAGCCCCAGCCTGAGCCCTCCTGCCCCTGTGCTGTCCTGTGCTGCCTGTGGGACTCTGCCAGGATGCCCTGGAGCCCCCCAACCCTGCTTCCCAGGTAAGCAGAGGCTTTTTTTCACCATTTTTTCTGTTCTTTTTCTGGGGGGGCGTTAAATGATGGTGCCTGGAGTTGTGGGGGTAGCCTTGGGGGCCTGGGGGTGCAAGTTGGGGGGCTGGGGTGGGGCATGTGGACCTTGCAGGGAGGGTGGTAGCCCCTGCGGGGGCCATTTGGCCCCCATTGGGGGGCCATACCCCTTGTGTGGGGGATGAACCCCCTGTTGGGGGCAAGTAGCCCTTTTGTGGGGCTGAACCTTCTGTTGGGGGGCCGTAGCCCTTGTGTGGGGGATCAACCCCTTGTGTGGGGGCCATCGCCCTGTGGGAGGGCAGCAAAATATGTATTCATGAATTCATGAAACCTGTATTTAAAGTTCACTTTATTATTATGATAAAAAACTTGCTTTAACACTGTAGATATATTGATAAAACATTGTCCAACTGATCGCTGTCTCTGTCTCGCTCTCTCTCTCTCACTGTCTCTCTCTTTATAGTGGTCTTTTGTTTTACTTGGGGAGGAACATGGATTTGGGAGTATTTTAGAGAGTGATTTTGGGATTTTTTTTTTTATCAGGGATTTTTCAGTTTTCCAATAGGGAACACCAGAATTCCTGCTAGGGAGGCCAGTGGCAGGGCCCTGCCTGATCAGAGCTGGCACCTTGGACCCAGCTGGCTGTGGCTGACCTCCTGGCCAAATGGGGCCAGGAGGACATGCTTTGACAGTTCAAAGCATGCCACCACACCTGGAACATTTTCTGGGTGATAGCTGCTCAGATGGCCGGGCAGAGGGCACAGATGGCCATAGTGCTGGACAAAGGCCAGCCCTGCAACCGCAGTCCACTAGCAGCTGGCCCAGAGGGGCAGATGCCTCTATTGGCTCTGCAGTCCCCATCTGAGTCTGGCAGGTGCGCAGCAGGTCACTGCCAGGCAGCAGCCACCACTGCCAGACTGCTGCAGTGGGTAGAGGGTGCAGGGAACTCTCAGGGCTGCTTCAGTAGTCCAGCTGGCACAAGGGGTAGTGTCCCAGGTACCAATTGGCTGGGCCCCCAAAGCTCCTGAGAGCTAGTAGCCCTGAGCTACTTGCCAGGGTGACTTTTTATACTGCTGGGGACAGGACAGGTGCTGGCCCTGGGCTCTAGCTCCCCCTGGCTGAAGATCTGGGAGGAGCCAGGCAGGGTTATTTTGCCCCTAGTGGCACAATTTGCTCCACAAGAAAGTGCATGTCTGAGCATGTACACTGAGGCAAGAAGCCCTGGCTCAAGTTTGCACCTCTTCTATTTGAGCTGCTGCAAGTGTATGTGCTTGCATGTGTGGACGCACCCTAAATGTCTATGCTGTTTTTCCAGTGTGTAGATTTCAGAGTGTTACAGTTGTTTCTTGGCTACTGCTCTTCCAGACAGCTACATGGTACATTTATCTGTCCATGTGGAACAGTTATGAGCACAAAGCTCAAAGAAATAGAAATGAAGAACAAGTATGAGGTTGTGTGTCTATTTTATTGCTAACCATAAAGGCAGATGCACTTTCTTTCAGGGTCTGCACGTTCGTTCCTAGATACCAGTTGCAATAACTTAGGGTCATAAAATTGTGGCTTGATTTAAATAGATTTGGCCACTGTTCAGATGAGAAGGTATTTCTATGACTGCACACATAGGAATACCTTCACCAAAATATTTAATTGATTTAAGTTCTCAGTGGCTTCAGCCCAAGAAATCATCAGAGAAATGTCTTTGCTAAACCTTGCAGGGGTGTAGGTTCTAGCCGTGTTGGTCTAAGGACATAGGCATTTGTTTAGTCACCATGTCAGGATGATTCCAACTTCCAGAATTGGGAAAAAAGTCAAGGCTGTTTCTGCTGAGCTTCTCCTGGGAGGGTGCAGGGAGCCCAGTGCGGTGGGGAGAGCTGAGGGAGGGGCCAGCTAAGGAAAAGTAGGAGCCAGGCAGGCACGAGGCAGTGGATGAGCAGCGGTGGCCTGGTTCTGAGCCCTGAGCAGGGAAGAGGGCCCCTGAGGGTGGCATGGAGGAAGCCTCAGGGTGTGGGCAGCTGTCGCAAGGTGCAAAGCTCACCTACCCTTGCCCTTGCTTAGCAAAGAGGTGCTCAGGTGGTGGCTGGGCAGCAGCATGGGTAGGTGTGCCTCCAGCACACTGGATGGATGAAAGCAAGTGCATGAAGGGATTGGTATCTTCAAATGTTCAGCCTATTTTATTTAGGCTTTATAAATATTTAATTTATTTAATACATAAAAAAGTAAAATCTATATGTTTGTTTTTGTTATTTCAAATTCACCCACCATTCTTGATGGGCAATTTGTTAGTTAACCATATCAGCATGTCAGCTTTTCAGATGAACCCCACCATACTCCTGAATATCATCTCTCATTGGTTTAAGAAAACTTTAGCTTTATCCTTGACCTTTTTACCTCACCACTAGAGACTTCAGCATGTTACTAGATATATTTGACACCGTTTCCTTGTTGATCCATTTTAAAATGTAAGTAGTAGTTTTTATCTAGTACCAGCTTCAAAATTTAACAAAAGTTTAAGAAAATTATACACATAAATGACACATGCATGAGGCTCAGCCTCTCTAGTCAGTTTTCATTGATCATCCTTAGATACCTATAGGGACTCTGCCCATCTTGAGCTAAGGCAGCTTTGAGATGATAGATGTACACAGATAATTCCTTAATCTTTCTAGAACTTCAGGCCATCAATTTCCAGATTGTAGGAAGATTTTTTTTTTCTGCCAAGATTATGTGGGCACACAAAGACTGTCGTTTGGTGTAATCTGAGGGAGAATCTCAATAATGGGAGATATTAGAAAAATTAAGCTCTCCCAATCTCTCATTGTTTTAGACTGTAGTCTATCCCATAATCATTCCAGGATTCAGTTTATCTCAGCTGCTGTTCATCTGAGTATTGATTCTGGATATACACAAAGACAGCAGGGGGTTTGTACAGGGTAGCAGTATACAAATGACAAGTCATTTACATTAAATGTGGACAGCAGCATATGTTGTTTCTACAGGATTCAGATAGATATTACGTGATATGAAGGAGTCACAAAGATGGGAAATATGCAAGTTGGAACTACACCTAATTCAGTCTGCCTGTAATGACCATCAGGAAGGATATGAAACATTTCAGAACATTTACATGAATTTCTGTCTTTCTTCTTAATAATAAATGGTACTAAATGACACAGCAGGGATCTAGAGATTTAGTAAGGTGAATAAGGATGTGCTTGTCTGTGTATAAAGGCACAATAACTGGCACAATAAATGTTTTCTCTGCTCCGCATACAGAGATCTGAATGTTGATATGGGTTCCAAGTAGAGCCAATCGAGTGCTGGTGGTTGGAAATGTTTTTGCTAAGTTCTTGATTGTCTTTTTTTAGACAAGGGAAGTTAGATGCTTGTGGCAGCTGACAAAGTCTCATATACTGAACAATAGCTTTTCTGCTAATGACCACAGTGTCTTTTTCTTTTAAATTATTTCAATTTCTCTTATTAAAGGAGTTGTTGACAGTCTCTATTAATACGGGGTATCATTTGCCCTCTGCTCTCCCTTACCATTTAAGACAACCAGGGAGCAAGATGTGCTGATTTTGACAGATGCCAGTGCTTCCATACTAACTGTTTGTATGGTTAATCCAAATTACTAGCAAGAGAGTGTTTGTGCTTCTGGCTCTTGCTTGTCCCTTACCTCACTGGCTCTAACTCACGCTTTCAGAAGGAGCTCCAAAAGTCAACAATCCACACTTTTGTAAGATGCTCTTGGCTGCTGCTCTCTAGATGAATGAGCTACTGCTCAGCCTAGGTTTTCGGCCTAGAGGTGAGTCTGCCATCTCTGGGCCCATGGAGTTGCAAGTTCAAACCTGGGTATGTGCTCAGGTTCTTGGCTGGACCCTGGGGTCCATGATTCTAACAAGCAACAACGGCCATAAGTTGACTGAGAATAGATTCAGGCTAGACATCAGGAGGCACTACTTCACAGTCAGGGTGGCTAGGAGCTGGAACCAACTTCTAAGGGAAGTGGTGCTCGCCCTTACTCTGGGGGTCTTCAAATGGAGACTAGACAATTATCTAGCTGAGGTCATTTGACCCCAGAATTATTTCCTACCCATGGCAGGGGGTCAGACTTGATGATCTGCTTAGGTCCCTTCTGACCCTACCAACTATGGTGGAAGAAGAAAAGGCAAGCACCAGGGCTGTGCAACATAGCTGATCATGCTGAATCTGGTGGAGTAGGTAGAAATGGAAGAGTACAATCTTCTATCCCCTGGTGCAGTTTGTTTTGAGTGACACTATCTTGTCAAACTTATCATTTCCAGGACTACTTCTTCATTGCATTGCAATATTCCTCCTGATAACAAAGGTAGTAAATACATGGCAGGCTGACCTAACTCATTTAACTACTGTGGGGATGAATGTTAAAGAGATGGGGACGTAAAAGATTCACAAACATTGGAAATAAACATGCTTTTAGCCAGCTGTTGTTGCATTACAGTAACTAGTTATTACAGTTTTTGTTCTGAACACTTCACCTCCTGTGATTATTATCTTTATTGTTTTCAAGCAACACATGGTTTTTAAGGGAGGCACTCTGTGCTTTGTCTTTTATTTATATGCAAGAATGAATATTGCCTTTGAGACCACAAATGTGTCTAGGGAAGTCTGACAATCATTCAGTGAAAAAAAAAATTATAATGGTGTTCTAGCAAGATTATTCATGATGTTCCAAATGCTTTCTATAATTCCAGTAAGATGAGAATAGGGCAGAGTGATGGTAAAAAAGAGGGAGAGAAATAGCAAGATTACTAGTACGCAGAGAATAGCACTTAGCAGTGATCACACTAAAAATAGTAGTGTTACCAATTGCAACAATGGCTGGGGAAATTCACACTAACAGTAGTGAGCTAAGCACTTAAAAAACCTGTTGACAGGTGTTACAAATAAGCAGTTACCAAAAACAAACCAGAGAGGCAGTAGTACCCAACAGAAGGGATGAAAATCCAGATCTCAAATATCCATAGAGTCCAGTAAGGGACAGAAGTGATTCTCTGAACATCAGCTCTGACAAGACATGAGTATACAGGTGTCTTATTTACCAACCTAACAGTAGCAGCTGACGACTGCCTCATCTGAATTCATCAATAGAAGGTGGCTCTAGTCATATTCATTATAGATTCAGGAAATATACTGCTCTCTTGATCTAGTTTTACATTTGTTCAAGTTATGATTCATGGTACCATTTGACAAGGTAGAGAAATTGGCCCCCAGACAAGTTTCCCATGGACTTTTTTTGCATTTTAGATAATGTGATGTACATTTTACTTTAGGTAAGATAATAAACAATGCATTAAGAACTCAGTCATGTCTACTCTTCTGACATAACTACCACAATGCTCTCACATTGCTTTGTTTGCTGCTTTGGGAAAGAAAAAAAAACAAAACTTTCTTTGGAAATTATCTAATGATTAGGATCCTTTTGTCCATTCAGACATCTAAAACTCAAGAAGCATACACAACTGATGTCTCAGATTTTCATATCTATTCCCTTCAATTACATCTAATTGTGTTCATTAAGGTAATCTAGAAATTATTTTATTTGTCTGCCTAAAGACTGAGGGACATCATTATAAAAGTAACTTTCACTTCATCTCCATTAGAAACTTTTTTTAAATCAGTTGAGTTAGACATTTTTTAAGAATAAAGAAATAAGAAATATAGAAGAATCATGAATTATTAGTGAACATGCAAAATTTCAGCAACAAAAGGACCTATGACATAGTGAGATTGTTACAACATAAGTTAGCCAAAGTTTCCAAGGAAAAATTCTAGTCCTTCTGACATTGTGCTAGGCTGTCTATTAA
The DNA here is from genome assembly GCF_000455745.1 of Alligator sinensis. NCBI lineage: Eukaryota > Metazoa > Chordata > Crocodylia > Alligatoridae > Alligator > Alligator sinensis. The sequence continues at coordinate 101,718 of NW_005842260.1, read as the reverse complement.
TACTCACAGTGAAGATGCTTGTTAAGAAGCAAAGGTGGAATATCTTAACCATATTTACAAAAGAGCATGTCAGCCTTAAATAGCACCCAATTCAATCAGAATTTGTAAATACAGTCTTCCCTTCTAAATCACTAAATATTTTCCATTTCATAAATGTATATTTGAAGCACATGAGTAGAATAATGAATAAAAGTGAATAACCTATTTCCATATGTTTGGTTTTTTTTCAAAACAAGTGAATGTTAATGATGTGAGGAAGGGACAAGGTGGTTGTTACATTATGTTGATCTTCTTGCAAAAGTCTCCAAGATAACATACAGATTAGGAGAAGATAGATGAGGGTAAGAATTTGAAGGGCCATTTAAGCTGGTGGGTATGCAGTTGATGTCCTAAGGTACTGCAACTAAAGTTGCTTAATGCGGAAGATGATAGACGAATTTGCAATAGCAAAAGTTCTTCAGAATCAGTTGTCTGAAATTGACTTCATCAGCCTCCTAGGTACAGAAACTCATGGAATCAGTATAGACATTGGATTTATGACACACTACAACCTGCCAGACATCTGACTCCCTAGGTGCCTCTCCAGTTTTACTGATGCTGCTACATCCCCCTTACCTTCTCTCTCCTCACAACCCCAGCCTGTCCCTCACCCCCTGATGTCTCCATTTCCATTTTCACTGAATGGCTTTCCTGCCTGCATTGCATCATTGATTGGCTTCCCTGCCTGCATTGCATGCCAGCCTCTGGCTTCTTTACTATTCCTTCTATTCAGGAACAGCACACACACCAACTGTAGGTGCTTCCTCAGTCTGACAAAGGAGTTTTCAACTCAAAAGCTTGCTAAGATATATTTATCTAACTATTCAGTTGGTCTGCTAAAACATACCAGATTAGATTGGCCCAAAGGAAAGGACCTAGTCTACCAGTGCCATGTCCTTAGACCAACACCCCTAGCACCTGACCAGAAGGTAGTAGGGCCCTGGGCACATCTAAGCCCCAGGGCTGGGGCTGACAGGGAGACTTCCCTGGAAGCTGCTGGAGAAGAAGCTCCTGCAGGGAGAAAAGAAAGGCTCTGTGAAAGTTTGGCTGCCTGAGATGCTGCTGGTGCTACTGTGCTGCTTACTAAGTTATTATCTGTTGTCATTTAAAGTGGTGGACCAGCACATGGCTGTAAGGGAGGAGAAGACCTCATTGGGGCACACTACCATGTCATGTAGAGACCCCAGTGCCAGTGAGGGTCCGCCTTAACACACACACAGTGTTACCCATGTCACGAGTTTTGCTTGTCAGCAGCTTAAGGTGCAGTTTCCCAGAAATCTCTACATCTATCTCCTTGAAACTTGTCAGGGTTCATAACCCCAGAAGGGGCTACCGTCCATGCAAGTTACATCCAAATCAGGCAAAAAATGACAAAGTTATAGGCAGTTTTATGCTTCCCCATTGTAGCCTATTTGCAAAGCATTGAAACAGTGTCAAAACAGCAAAATGGTTTCAACTAAACGAAACAGAACAGTGGTTTCAAAATGAAATGAAACTCAAAAAGAAACACTGTCCCATCAAAACATCAAAATGGAATTTGAAATGGAACGGTGCTGTTTTGCACAGCTCTATTAGAAATCACCTTTTCTAGATCCCTGCATAGTACCCTAGCCAACAAGCTATTGAGCACAGATAGCCAAGAACATCCCGCAACCCCTTCCTTAAAGATGGACCACTGAACAGACAAAAGGAAAAGATTTGTGGGCCCAGAAGGAGACTAAACAAGAGAAATCCTAACTCTGTGGCTGTTCCCTGCCAGGGCTGAACCCTGCTTCCAAGCTTATCTTGGTCTTTTACTCCGTGCATCACTTATTCTGAGAAAAAACTGGAATGATGCCATTATATCTTGTGGTATTATTCTTACATTACACACAGAAAAAGTGGACAGGATCTGGCCCAGTGGAACTGCATTCATGAAAATGAAAATGCAGTGCACATAATGGTATGAAAGCAAATTGATCATTAACAGATAGGAGGCCCATTTCACACTTCAGTGTGAAGTGGATATTTGGTGAGAGGGGGTCACAGGAGAAATGTGATTTCAGTGCCACTTAAATATTTTAGCAGCAAAGTAGAATATTACCCTTAATCTTGCTTTGCTTCAGTTTTCTAACTGTTAAGGAGAATAATTTCCCAGTAGCTGTCAATGGTGTTCCGAGAAGGGACAATTTTGTATGCATTTAAATTGAGGTTCAGTTCGCTAAGAAGTATATGACTATTCTTTCAAAGATAGGCTGCCTTTTCAACCTGAGAACTGATATAAAACCTCTTATTGCACAATGCTACATTGCTACATGTGGAGTAGAGTGGAATTCTTATTGCTACTTGTGGTTACTCTTTTCCTAGATAACATTATAGCTAGACATAAAAGTCTTCAGCACTGAGTTAATTCCAACTAGTACAGAATGTTACAGTGCATCTGCTCAGCAGCACAGACTACCACAGACCAATCAAATTTGTCCTCCATTCCCTTTATTAGCTAGTCATAGAATATGAACCAACTTCAAAGCCTTAGTCCTTATCATCAAGGCCCTCTATGTCCTGTTCACAGTTAATTGTAATGATTGATGAGATATTTGGATGAAGATTGTGGTCAACACTGTATGTGTTTGGTTCAATACATTTCTACAATAAGGATAAAGTTCAGTTCTTTTTGGAAAATGAAACTTTCTTTGAGAGAGGTCTGAGACTATAGAACAAATTCCTCCAGGAAGACAGTGAGTACAAACCTCACTACCTCCCACTCCAAGTTCAAAATATGTAAAGACTTTGCCTTCTTCAGCGAAGAAGGCAAATGTATTAGGATACATAAAGCAAAAAAAAACCAGACAGTCTCCCTGCTAGAATCCTTCCTATCCAAAGCACTCCACTGTACGTATTTCTGCATGGATAGAGGATGCAAGAACATAGTGATAGATGTTAGTCACTATTAGAAGGCCCTCAGACACTTCATTCTCAGAAGCATGAAATTTCATTTCTCCCTTTTCAAAAATAACAATAAAGAAAGCAATATTCTTGGATATGGAAAAAAGAGATGTGTTCATTATAGTACAGTGTGCTATCATATTAATCAAGATGCAATGATATATTGTTTAAAAATAACTTTGAGATAAAAGCTAACTCATTCTACCCAAGAGTTTTGGGTTGTTTTTTTTTTTAATTTAGCATAGTTTATAAAAAGTATAATTCATGAACATACCTTATTGTTGAACTACTGTTTTGGCAAGCTGAACTGAGGGTGTTTGCCAAACAGAAGGGACCATAAAATTTAGACTGGAAAAATAGTTGAGATTTGATGGCATTTTGTGCCCCATAGATACCTGTTCTCCCATGAAATATATGTCACTTATATATGTGCATGTGTTGTAATTAGAACATCTAAAGATAGTCATAAATCCATTCATATTTTAATGTATTATTAATTTTCTGGTTATTTGGAGCAAAGTTGATAAACATAGATTATTTTTTTACAATGTTGTCTGGTCTCGATCCATATTTTAAAAACACAGAATTAAGTTTAACAAACAACCTTAATTACATATCCCCCAGCATCTTCATTTAGCATAAGTCTTAAGAGGACATCTAGTTAATAAGTACTTGATTATTTCATTGCACTTCAATTTTTTTTTAATCTTCATACATTCCCATGGGGTAATTTCCTACCCCAGATGCATATTTTGTGCAGTATCTTAAAGTTAATTAATTCTTTTTTTTTTTTTCTTTTTAGGTCACGGTCACTGGCACTGCAGTGCATAGTATCCTCAAAGAACAGCCAGCTTACATGAATGGTTTGCTATCTGTTGCCGAAAAATTGCCTAGGGTAACATGTTACCCCAGGAGTCAATGTGCTTTTCCTTATGGGGTAACAATTTACCTCAAGCCCTTGCTAACACATTGGGGTAACTTGTTCCCGCAAAGCAATTTCTGTATAAATGACAGGTTTAGACCTGTTTGGCCACTTTGGGTGGATGCATCTGAAAAGGCAGCATTCATTCACACCTCATTCATGTCCACTTCAAGTATACATGGCAAGTAATGGATGGCCATCCTCCACTCTGCTTTGGCAGAAGATGTGGTAATCCCTTTTGCTAACCACTGTTTGCAGGCTGCAATGTCATCAAAACACCCTGCTCTTTGCCAAAATAATAATAATAAAAAAAACACTTTGTCACACCTATATCCACCTCTGCCTTCTTTTCTCACGGCAAACCTCTGCCGCACCTGCTGCTTTCATAACATACAAGCTAGTTTGCCCTGCCTTTGTTGGAACTGAGGACAAGGAACAAAGGTGCAGCAGAGATGAAATAGAACAACATCATACTGCAATACAGTGTACATTATGGAGTCCCCTTCAATGGTAAGGGCTTGATACTCCCCATGCCCCTTTTACCTGCTCTCAATAAGCCCTGGATGTGTGGTTTCCAAGCAGCATCCACTCACATTTGGCTTGCTTGCAATAGGTGTATACTGGTCTCTGGCTTCTGTGCCCAGGATGAGACAGTGCTACCTGTGCTGCGATAGGGCAGGGTGGAATTGCTTCTGTGACAGCATAGGTGTACAGGCATGTCTTTGATTGTTATTTATATGCATTCAGCAGTAATCATTTTTTAAATTTTTTTCCTGCAGTCCAAGATGAGAAGGCAGTGCATATTCAGTGCTGAAGCCTGTCTTGTACAGATAACTGAGGATGACAGCAACACATCCATTGATGAAATATTACCCCAAGGCAGTGAGGATGCTGACTTTGTTCCAGACATGGGAGATTGTTCAGAGCAAGAAGACCATGTGTCTATGGAAGCTTCATCCAGCTCGGATGAGGAGGAGTTGGTGCCACAAGCAGAAGCAATGGAAGCACTTCCAGTGGGAACAGGAAGAGAACCAGCCTGGGCCTGCCATGGAAGACTGTGGAGAGCCACAGCAAAGTATGGAGCAGAACCACTGCCACCACCCCAAGAAAACACTGCTGATGATAACACCTTTAGAGGAAGGAATGGCAGAGTATGGGGAAGAAAGTCCACAGCTAATACATCATTGGAGAACAGCCAAGGACATAGTCCATGAAAGTGCTGGACCAACAAGAGAAAGTAACAAAGACACAGTGGTGGAAACATTCTCTTACAAGATATCCTGACTGTTATCATAAGAGAAACAGAGAGGCAGAAAGAGGATTCAGGGAGTGGAATGATAGCCATCCTGAACATAGAAAGGAGTGGAAAAAGCTGGACAAAATAGAGCTGAAAGCTTACATTGGCCTCCTACTGCTGAGTGGTCTATACCACGGTGGTCACGAGGCACTGGAAGAATTGTGGGAGTGGCGCACGGGGGTCCTTGCTTCCGTGCCACCATGAGTTTAAAACAATTTCAACAAATCACCAACTACCTGAGATTTGACAACAAGCTGACACATGAGTAAAGGAGAGCTCTGGACAAGCTTGCTGCCTTCAGAGATATTTGGACACAATTTGTGAAGCGGCTCAGGAAATGGTATATTCCAGAAATACACCTGACAGTTAATGAGCAGCACATTGCATTAAGGGGTTGCTGTCCCTTCAAACAGTATATGCCCAGCAAACCTGCCAAATATGGATTGAAAATTTGGTGGTGCAGTGATGCAGCAACATCATTTCCCCTGTCTGGAGACATCTACCAGGGAAAGCAACCAGAAGCTCCACACCAAGGTAATTTTGGTCATTGAAAAATAGGTCATACCTGGTACAAAATGAGAAGGAATATTGTGGGTGACAGTTTCTTCACAAGTTCTGACCTGGCAGAAAGACTGCTACAGCAGGATTTGACCTATGTGGGTATGATTCAGAAAAACAAGACCAATATCCCAAACAAAATGCAAGCAAATTGAAGAAGGGAAACTTTTTCATCCATTTTTGCTTTTGCTTTTAGGGGATCTCACCCTAGTTTCCTATGTTCCAAATAAGTCCAAAGTTGTGCTGCTGCTGTCAAGCACGTACCATGATCCGTCAGTGGGTGAAGAGCAAAGAAATTCAGACATAATTCATGACTACAATAAAAACAAGGGTGGGGTGGATAACCTTGACCCCTTATTCCATATGAGTACCTGCAGATGGAAAATCAACAGGTAGCCAATTGCACTGTTTTTCAATATGCTGGATGTGGCTGCCATCCCCAGCCTCATCCTTTGGCTAGGCCATGATACAAACTGGATGCAAAGATCACATTTAAGAAGACAACACTTTTTTTGCAGGGGCTTGGAGAACAGTTGATCTATGGACAAATAAAATGAAGAATGATGGATACACATAATCTGTCTAAGTCCATCAAGTCTGGTATGACTGCCCTATATCACAAATTGCCACAACACACCCCAGTAGAAACTTCTGCAAGCATGAGTGGACATTGTGCGTTTTGTCCAAGAACAGATGACCACAAAACCCAGAAATGTTGCAAAGATTGTAAACAATTTGCTTCTGTGCACCACAGTACATCACTGCTGCTTTGTGAAGAATGCAATATTTAGTTAAACCAGTTAGGAAATCTTTTTGGAAGTAATTGCTAGTTTGTAAACAGTGTGAACTGCAGATATATTAAATTGTTCATTCATGTTTTGAAACTCTAAAAAAAAGTTTAAATTTTGTTTATAGTTTTAGTTAAATATTTTGTTTGGTTCAAATCATCATAAATACTCTTTCAAACAATCTGTATGTTTAATAAATAGTTTTTGGTACATTTATACTGTTGTCACTGGTTCCACTTGGTTGATGTGGGTGGGGAATTGCAGGATAACAATTTAGCCCATGGGAACAACAATGGTTACAGTTTCATGAGAGTGCATGAGGGTCAAGGTTAGTGTCAGCTCTCAGTTCAGGAATACTGAAAATATATTACTATTGCCATGGCTTAAAGCAATCAAAAAGTATTGAAATCCTTGCCTGAAAAGAATGAGTTCATAGACGTAGGATCTTTTTGTACTCTTGGCTAATTTCTTTAAAATAGCATGTTCTTCAAAGGAGATATTGAATAAAAAAATCTATATACAATTTATAACTCAAATGTAACTCACCTCTTGCAAAACTGACACCAACCCATCGTTCTGTTCAAACCTCCAACAAAGCTGTTTCCCTAAAAGATTCAGTTTCACTAGTACAGGAAACCAATGTTACTTATGAGTAACTGATGTTCTTTAAGATTCATGATCTTCATTTACTTTCTTGCTTGTGGCTGCATCTTTCCCACTTTGCTTCAACTAGAGATATTTTGCTTTTGCAGAAACTGTACATTCCATAGAATGTGCTCTGATTACTCCTCTTCTCATCCCCTTGAGCCACAAAGACAAAAGGTGCTTTGTGTTTCTGCTGTTCAGTTTCCTTTCTACCAGAGTGTCCTACATTATTCTTGAGTCCAAGGAAGAAGGAATATGGAATTTGAAATAAAATATATAGCACTTTTCTACATATACTTTCTCACTTGTGGAGCTCAAGGTACCTGCCCTGCCGATACCAGTTATACTGACGACTGTGACATCATTGCACATACTGAGGGAAACCTCCAGATTGCAATGGAGCTTTTCAGAGAAGCCTACCAAACTTTGGGCCTCTCTTTCAGCACTGAGAAGACTGAAGTGTCCATGAACTTGATCCATCCCTCCTTAAGTTATCACTGATGGAAAAACCCTGCTGATAGTCAAGCACTTCCCCTATTTTGGTAGCCCTTCTTTCAGTTTGTGAACATTGATGAGGAGATCCAGGACAGAATCTGGTACACAAGTACCTCCTTTGAGAAACTGCTTTGGTGTGTCTGTTTATTGTGATCTCTGGAAAGACATCAATATCCATGCCTACAAAGCAGTCATCATCACCACTCTCCTCTACGGATATGAAATGTGGGTAACCTACCATTGTCATCTCAAGAGCCTCTGGATAATCCTCCGCATCAAATGGCAAAGTTACTGCACAAATGCCAGCATCCTTACTGACCAGTGTTGCCAGCACTGAGTTGGTGATCCTCATGCACCAACTTCACTGGACCAGACATTGTGTGCAGATGCCTGATTCTCAACTCCCACAATGAGCACTCTACTCCTATCTTAGTAATGGCCTGACATCTGTGGTGGCTAGGGAAAATGCTACAAGGATACATTGAAGGCATACCTTAAGGCAACAGATGCCAAAATCAAGAAGAAGGAGGAGCTGGCTGCTGACAGACTCCAATGGCACTGCAACCTCAACTAAGCAGCAGCCCATTTCAAGGTAAACAATTGTGCTCTTGAAGTGGAGAAAAGAGAGTGATGGACGTAAAATGAGAGGAATCCCAGCCTGCAGAATACTCTCCCCTGTGAAAAGACCTGCAACTTCTGCAGGTAGATATGTGGCTCAGGAATTGGACTCAAGTCATTTCAAGACCCATCAATGACCTGTGGTAGAGATCATTCTGAAATAGAGAGATTGCTCATGATGATTGCTGCAGATATCAGTTATCACAAGATCATACAAGGAAGCTATAGAGGGAGCTGGAATATGTGTTGGAATGTGCCATTTTTAGAGATGGCAGATCTCTGTTGGCAGTCCCATTATATAATTTAATGCAGCCTAAAATCCACTTGGATAGTCTCTTGTCTGATATCAATGTGCCTTTAGATCTCTCAGTTAAGGCGGTGTGAAGCTTTGGTAGCTGATTCAATTCAGAGCAGATTCGGCTTAATTTAGGGACCGAATCTCTGAACCCAAATTGAATTGGGAGACCAAGTAAAATCTCCAGATTGATTCAAAGCTTCCAAATAGATTCAAGAAAAGATTTGGCTGATTTGGAGATTCGGCCATAAACTAAACAGACATCTGACAGCTGCCTCAGGCTGGTAAGTGTGTTGGGGTTGGGGGCAGGAAAGGGGCATGGGAGAGGGAGGGATTGGGGCTGGGGCAAGGTGTCCAGCCGGACTGGGAGTGCACATTACTCTGGGCAGGGGGGCGCGGGATGTGGGCATGGCAATGCTCAGCACAAGGGCTTTGTTGCCCAGCCAGGATGGGGGATGGCGGAATGTAGGTGCAGGGGGGGGGGGGGGGCATGATGCAGGTGTGGCTTGTTCCAGGTGGCAGTAGGGTATAGCCCCTGCTCCCAGACAGTGCATGGCTCCCTGCTGAGCTACGCTGCACCTGTGCCATGGGGCAACTGCTGTGAAGTTGCCAAGCAGGGGTGACATCTCCACTGCTCCCCACTGCCCTGCACTGCATGGGGGGGGGCTCCTCTGCCATGAGTGCCCAGAGGCCCTTGATCACTGCTCCTGCAGCTGGTGAGTGTGGGGCTTTTTATTTTTTTAAGTGCTGGGACTAGGCTGAGTCTGGGTGAGGGATGGGGCCAGGTAGGGCAGTCATGGGGGCTTCTACCACTGTTCCCCCAACCTGGGGAGAGACAAGAACAGCTGGAGGAGCTGCCCAGCTGTGCCTGCCTCTCCCCAGCCAGTTTGAATCACCAAATCTGTCTGAATCAGTGCCAAATCTTCCCAAGCTGATTCAGCCAAATTGATTCAGGACAGTGATCCGAAACTCCGAATCGATTCACTGTCCTCCAAACTGGCCGAATCCAAATCGAATACTTCCCTGTTAACACAGGCCTACTCTCAGTTACAGATAGCCCAGCTGTGCCTGCCTCTCCCCAGCCAGTTTGAATCACCAAATCTGTCTGAATCAGTGCCAAATCTTCCCAAGCTGATTCAGCCAAATTGATTCAGGACAGTGATCCGAAACTCCGAATCGATTCACTGTCCTCCAAACTGGCCGAATCCAAATCGAATACTTCCCTGTTAACACAGGCCTACTCTCAGTTACAGATACAACTGTTGGCTACAAATGTCCAACTCGGGATCCTTAAAATTCTAGTTTATTAGGTGGATTGAAACACTGTAATCATAAACCTTGGGGCTGGTCCCCCCACACACACACATACACACATGCACACACATAGTAGCAGGCTACAGAGTCAGGTATACCTATCCTACAAGTGCTGGAGTCTGTCGTTGAGGCTTCTTTCAGCGTGGTGTTATCTTCCAGAAAGGGGTTGCTGGCTGGTCCTTCTGGCTGGACAGGTCTGGTCAAGTTGGAGATCAAGAGGGCGCCACTGAGGGTCACTTTTCACTGCCTTTTATCTGTCCCTGGCAGACTTTGGTGACTCCCCAGTTTTCAGGTTTGCCCAATCCAGGGGTCATTGACCCTACTGGGACTTCCCCCACCCCTCGGTGGCTACTGGATGGCATCTGTCAGCCCCAGGGGTCGTCCGCATGTACGTGGAGGTTTGGGAGTCCGTTGATGAATTTAGAATAGGGCTCTGGGAGTGGTCGATCTGGAGATATTCATCCCAAAAGTTGGTCCCCTGCGTTGATTAACTCATGCCAGGGCTTCTAGCCCTTGATCAGTGAAGTTTAGAGATTTCCCGGTTGCTACATTGTCTTCTATTGAGTTCTTCCCTTGGCTGATCTGCAGCTTCCCAGGTGTTAATTGCTGCCTGCTTTCATGT
>NW_005842260.1:89667-90943 GCF_000455745.1 Alligator sinensis | reverse complement strand
AGGGGAGAGCAAATGCAGGCAAGAGGAAAAGGGGGCTTTCTGCTACATTATTCCCCGCCTTGACATCGGCCTTACACAAGGGTGATGTCACTATATTGTTTGAACACCATTGTTCAGCTATATAGACAGGAGGTGTGTCATCTTCAGCTGGTTTGAAGTTAAAACAAAAGTTAGGCAGTTAAAAGCTATTGAAACAGAAAAGCCTTGGGGGTGGAGAGAGAAAATAACATAACGAGGTTGATTTGAAGAGTTACAATGGTATAGTTGTCTCTTTGCTGAAGTTAAAACAAAAGTTAGGCAGTTAAAAGCTATTGAAACAGAAAAGCCTTGGGGGTGGAGAGAGAAAATAACATAACGAGGTTGATTTGAAGAGTTACAATGGTATAGTTGTCTCTTTGCTGATTAAAATATGACTTTGAATGCAGTTTTTTACACACATCTTGTTATACTGATATTCTAAATAGCATTTAAATCCTTAAGAGAAGTACAGAGAAAAAACAAAACAAAACACAAAAAACAAAGTACACAGGACCCTTAATAAATATCCTTTTGCTAACCAAGTGGAATATAAAACCTTTTGATAATTGCTGCTCTTGTTTCAAATATCAGAACAACTTTTTCAGTCCAACTGGACGGAAGTGTTCTGGTCTGGGATCCACAGACAGGTCCAATTTTTAGAGGAGGTATTACCAATTACTCTTATTATATTTTTATGATATCATATCTATTTAAACTGACAACTTAAAACAAACCAAACAAACAAACACAAAACATATAACAAGACAACACAAGCAGACAAGACAATTTTTGCCATGGCTCTGATGAGGAAGATGCTGCTGATGGTAATGAGGCCTCATGGTTTGTCGGTCACCTTTGACTACACTATGGCTTCTGCAAAAGAAAACAAACACACACAAACCTGCCAAGGAAAACTCCTTGCAGTGGCTGATTATTCATATTTACAAAGTGCAATGCTGACATGTGCAGTGGCAGTGCACACAGCATTTTCCATTCTTTGGGTGCTTTTCTTTTATACTGAAAAAGTGGACCAATAACCTAAAGGATGTTGGCCATCCTAAGTTGAGATTTTTTCTGGCCTTTTCCTGCCTCAACATCGGGGTGGGCACTGATCAGCCTGTCCGATGCGTATTTTCCAACGGCTCAGAGCCGTTCCTTCCTGCTAGCCAAGAAGGGTGGCTGGCAGGATTAAAAGACTGGTTGCCCTGTTCCTCGAGGGTCAGGTGGTTGGTGGCTCTTTTTTTTTTTTCCCCAAGCT
>NW_005842260.1:36355-86013 GCF_000455745.1 Alligator sinensis | reverse complement strand
CTACAAGGGGAGATACAAAATGCACACATACAATTTTTAAAACACAATTCCTTATCTTAAAGTGAAAGAGAGAGGAAGGAAGAAAAGGTAGAAAAAGAGAAACATATCCAAAGAGGGGAGAGCAAATGCAGGCAAGAGGAAAAGGGGGCTTTCTGCTACACAACAGTTGAGGACTTTTTGGACTATTTTGTTCTGTGAAAGTAGCAAACTAATGACCTTTTTTCATCTAGTGATCATAGCAAAACTTCCTCACAGGATTTTCTCCCAAATTAAAATCTATCATGACTTTGGGCAGGAACATGAATGAGTTCTTAAATTAGTTTATCTTGGTAGAAGGTGTCATGAACATACAATATTTTGAGGTTTTTGTGAAATGTCATGTATGTTTCCTTGAGTTTGTTTTACTGACATGCTGTAGTTTCTACTTACAGGTAGTGGCAGGCTATATTTAGATTCATCACTATTATTTCTGCATACATTTTGGTATTTTATATATTTCTGTATTTGGCTTAGTGGGGCAATGAGTAACTTAAATGTACCTCTCCTATTCACACTTGAGAGAATTCATAACTGAGAATTAGCATCAGACATGAGTATGGTTAAAGGTCTTTGCGGACGTAGTCTTGGGTACATGAGCCAGGCCCCACCACACAATGATTAATTTACATTTTAAAAGAAGAGATGCATAAGAGTAACACTTGAATCTTCATACTATTCAGGAATGGATATTTCTCATGGTGAGGAAATTAAGTGAGGTACAGTATATTTAGGATATTGGATTAGTGATATTTATGTTTGAAAGGTTGCAAATATTCTCCTGGTCATAAATGGAGCAGGAAAGACTTCTGGTCTGGTAACCAAATATAACCTTTGGGTGCAGGAAGTTATACGCATAGTATGGGTTTCCAAAGAATCTAATGGATAAAGTATATAAATAGTCAGGTAAGAAACTATACCATGGAAGTGAATTATGTTCTTTGGTTTTTTCCCTGGATGTAGGGAGTGACTGCATTCCCTAAGTGTTCAGTTAATGGACTAAGTAAAACAGGCTGACAGGAAAACTTGTAGAAAGCCCTGACACGATGGTCAGAGACAGGAGTTGCTTCCTAATCTGTTGAGAAATGCAGAAGCTCCATTCTTAGATTTAAAATGTAGGGTAAAATAAGATTATTGTTTTGACATTTCCTTTTGTTTGTTTATCTGTATATCTCTCTCTGTATCTCAACATATGGTTACTGATTTATTATGTTTTCTCTTGTTTTTATAATAAATATTTTGGTTGTCTGTTAAAACATACTTATTGTGATTTCAGAGTATTACACCAAACTGACAGGCCTCTTCAATGGAAGAAGAGGAAACTAAAATTTCTGAGCACTCAGCCTATGCGAAGTGGCTAGTATTCGCTTTGGATTTGGATTCGGCTGATGTGGGGGACAGTGATTCTATTTGGTGATTTGAATCACAGTCCTGAATTGATTCAGATGAATCTGATTCAGAGATTCAGCCACTGCCAAATTGGCTGAATCTCCGAATTGGACAGCCCGCCCCCCACCCCCATATGGCTGTCCTGCCTGGACCCAGCTCCCTGCTCTTAAAAAAATAAATAAATAAATAAGCCCCTGAATCACCAGATCCTCCCAGGTGGAAGGGCAAACCCTGATGCCCCCCACTGCCCCCAGCTGCCCCACACTGCATGGGGAGGATCTTGCATTATCACCCATCCCCCACCTGGCCCCAGCTCCTGGATCTTAAAAAAAAATAAAAAGCCCCCACACAGGCTTCTGCCAGATTGGGGGGTGATCCCCACTCCCCCCTGCTGCTCTCCATTGAATGGGGGGCTCTGCCATGAGCCCCCAACCCCCACCCGCTCTCCCAGCAACCCCCCATGGCTCAACTGCCCAGACCCAATCCCCAGCTCTTTAAAAAAAAATAAAAAAGCCCCACACTCACCAGTTGCTGCCAGGTCAGGGAGTGATCCCCACTGTCCCCCACCACTCTGCACTGCATAGGGGGCTCTGCCAGAAGCTCCTAGAAGCCCTGATGGCTGCTGCAGCAGCCAGTGAGTGGGGGCTTTTTTTTTAAAGGAGAGAGCTTTTGGGGCAGCCATGGGGGGAGGGGTCTGGGAGAGCGGGTGGGGGTCTGGGTGCTCAGGGAGGCTAGGAGAGCAGGCGGGGGATGGGGCCTGGTGGGGGTACCCTTATGGTCCTCTTCCCTATATACCAGCCTCCCGTCCCCTGTCTCCTACTTACCAGCATGGAGTCCATGTCTAGCTCTCTGTGGCAGTGAGTAGGGACTGCCTGAATCTCCAAAGTTCTCCAAATCTTTTCTGAATCAATTCAGAGAGCTTTGAATTGATTGGGACCTTTTTATCAGCCTCCTGATTTGATTCAGATTCAGAAATTCAGCTGCTGAGTCAGGTTGAATCTCCTCCAAATCAAATCAGCACCTGAAGCTTCAGACAGCCCTACTGAGCACATGGCCAGAGAAGGGTGAGATTCTTTTGGCTGGCAAAAAAAATCTTCTAAGATCTGCTAATACCTAGGGGAGGTGGGTAATGCTGAGACACCACACCATATAGATGGCCTTTGGAAAATTTAGTGGTTGAATAGCAGACAGCAGAAAGGGGGTTGGGATGAAGAGCACCCTTGCATGTGTAAGAATACCTATGTGTTCTTAAGTGTATCTTAACTAACTGAATCCAGGGTAAGGGTGTTACAGAAGGTAGTGTAGAGAGGATTTAATAGATTTCATAGACATAAGAGCTGGAAGGAACCTCGGAATATCATCAAGTCCAGCCCACTGCCCAAGGGGCAGGAAGTCAGCTGTGGTCATAGGATCCCATCAAGATAAGCATCCACATTTCTCTTAAAGGTGTTCAATGTAGGTGCTTGAACCACCTCTGATGGTAGGCTATTCCAGACCTTGGGGACTTGGACAGTAAAAAAAATCTTCCTTATATCCAGCCTGAAATGGTCTTGCAGTAGCTTATAACCATTCGACCTCATCATCCTTTGGGGTGGTCTGGTGAACAAATGTTCCCCCAGATACTGGTGGTCACCCCTGATAAACTTATAGGTGGCCATCAGATCACCCCTGAGCCTGCACTTTTCCAGGCTAAAGAACCCCATAGCTCTCAGTCTGTCATCGTAAGGTCTGTTTTCCTGACCTCTGATCATGCGCATGGCTCTTCACTGGACTCTCTCAAGCTTCTCCACATCCTTTTTGAATTGTGGGGCTGAAGGCTCATGTTCATCTTGTGGTCAATCATGACCCCCAAGTCCCTTTCATCCATAGTGCTAGCCAGCATAGCACTGCCGAGCCTATAAGGATGCTGTAGGTTTTTCCTCCCAAGGTGGAGAACCTTGCATTTTTCAGTGTTAAACACCATCAGGTTCTCGTCCGCGCATTTGCTGAGCCTGTCCACTTCTGACTCCAATGTCCACATTATTAATGAAGATGTTGAACAATATGGGTCCAAGAACAGAGCCTTGGGGGACCTCACTGGTCACAGGGCAACATGATGATTGACTTCCATCTATTACCACCCTTTGGGTCCAACCACGGAGCCAATTTCCCAGCCAGAGGATCATGGTGGACCCAAGGCCACAGTTGGCCAGTTTGCCAAGAGGTGATCATGGGATACCAGATCGAAGACTTTTTTGAAGTCAAGATATATGACATCAATCTCTTCTCCCTTGTCCAGGTGATAGGTCACCTGGTCATAAAAGGCAATGAGAATGGTCAAGCAAGACCTACCCACAACAAATCCGTGCTGGCTATCCCTCAGGATGTTGCCATCAGCCAGTCCATTAAGGATGGCCTCTTTAATAAGCTTTTCTAAAACCTTCCCTGGGATAGAGGTCAGGCTGATGGGCCTGGAATTTGCTAGATCTACTTTCCTCCCTTTCTTGACGATAGACACCATATTGACCTTCTTCCAGTCTTCGGGCACTTCCTCAGAGCCCCAGGAGTTCTCAAAGATCTGTGCCAGGGGCTGGGCTATGATGCTCGCCAGCTCCTTGAGTACCCTGGGGTGTAGATTATCAAGGCCAGCTGACTTGAAGGTATCCAGCCTCTCAAGGTGTTCCTTCATGAGGTCAGCATTGATGGAGGGCAGGGGATCATCCTCACCCAGACCTCCCTGTCCCGTAGTGGGTAAGGGCCTCCCATGGGACTGATGAAAGACTGACACAAAGTACCCATTTTATAGGTTGGCTTTTTCCTGGGCATCAATTGTCAGATGTCCCTTCTGGTTTAGCAGGGGTCCAATGTTGCCCTTGCTTTTCCTCCGGCTTCCCACATATCTGAAAAAGGACTTTTTATTTTCCTTGATACTTGAAGGTAGTTGGAGTTCAGTTGCAGCCTTGGCTTTCCTGGTTTGCTTCCTGCAGAACTAGACCAGTACAGAATATTCCTCCTTGGAGGTGAATCCCACCCTCTATCCTTTGTAGGCCTTTCTTTTTAGCCTCAGGAGGTCTGCTAGATCCCTGGAGAGCCAGGGGGCTGCTGTGCCCTCTTGCTGCCTTTCCTTCATGATGAAATAGAATTAGCTTGTGCATTGAGGATTGCTCCTGTGAGGAGCAACCACTCTTACTGAACTCCCATCTCCCTGGGGTCATGGTCCCTTAGGGCCTCACTGACAAGCCTTCTGAGCTTGTCAAAGTCAGCTTTCCTGAAGTCAAGGACTTCAGTGTTGCTGACTGACTTGCCAGCTTTATGGCAGATGGTGAAGGTGATCAGCTCGTGGCCACTCTCACCCAGCTTCCCATCAATCACTAGGTCACTGATTAGGTCATCCCCAGTTGCCAGTATCAGGTTGAGCAGCACTTTACCTCTCATTGTCCCATAAACTTCTTGGGTCAGGTAGAGGTCATCCATGCATGATAGGAAGCTTTGCAACCACTCAGATTTTGCTGAGCGATCCTCCCACAAGATGTCTAGGTAGTTGAAGTCACCCATGACAACCATGGTCCTGGAGCATGTGGCCTCAGCCAGTTCCTGGGAGAACTCCTGGTCAAGCTCTTGGCTTTGGGTGGGAGGTCTGTAGTAGACTCCCACCATCGTGTCCCCTGTGGCATGTTCCCCACAGATTTTAACCCAGAGGGTCTCCAGTCATCCACCCTGGTTGCCAAGATCAGCTTGCAGGGACATGTAGCTTTCCTTAACATACAGAGCTACACCCCTGCCACTTTTATCTACTCGATCTCTCCTGTACAAGGTATAGCCATCTATACCCATGGTCCAGTCATGGGTGGAGTCCCACCAGGTCTCTGTTATCCCTATGACATCATAGTTATTTGTGTTAAGCAGGAGGATGAGTTCCTCCTGCTTATTCCCCAAGCTCCTGGCATTTGTGTATAGGCAGGCAAGTGTCCATAGGATGCACTATGAATACATACATCTCACCCACTTTTCTTTCCATTGTAGTTGTTACTAGGAAGTGTGTTTTATGACCAGGTGTATCAGAAAACTTCTTGCTATTAGTTAATTCTCTTTGCCTAGCACCAGAAGAAGATCCTGTTCAATTTTTCAAGGTGTGTACACCTCCTGGAGTACTTTCCATTATGGACAAAGATATTTATTTTTGCATTACATTGATATGCTACCATTCCCAATAAAGGATCAGGCTGGCTTACAGAATAAAGCAAAACAACTTATAAAACAAGTAAACAATACCTCTGGCATGAGCAGAATATTCTTGCTTTGAGAGAGGCATCAAGCATATATGCTGTGAGATGGAGGGAGTGGAGGTGCAGATGGAGAATCTTCCATCTCCCTGTGCTAGCAGTGTTCCCTTTAAGATGCACAGTGTGCACGGTTGTGCAGGTGTGCTCATGTCATGCTGCCAGGCATGCCTGCATGACGCACATGCCACACAGCTTAGAGGGAATGCTGGCAGCAGGGGATCAGTAGCAGCAATGTGGGATCTCTTACCAATAGGAACAGGAAATCCTGGTAGCAAATCTGCCTTGGCTACATAAGGGGGATGAGTAGTATGGATGTCTAGTCCTGTATCACCTTAAAGAGGAATTTAAAGGAATTAAAAGTTGGAAGTTATGCTGATAGCAGATTCCTTGATCACTGAATCATGAAGGTGTCCTGAGGGAAACTGGCTTGATCCCACTCCAGTAGTAAAAGGAGGGACATTTTATGTTAACTGTATTTGCAAAGAGATCTATGGTCAGCTGACACCATTCCACAAAGATGACTTTGAGTACCAAGCTCCTGATCTTACTATTATAATATGAAGAGATCACATTGTTTTTGTGGTCTGCAGTTGTCTTCAGAAAATGCATCGTTTACAGAAGTATCTCATGGTAAATGTGCCATTGCCAGAGGCTGATCACCTTTCTGCATAGGCAGAGAACTTTCGCACCTCCCTGACTTGATATAGAACATGATGGTGGAGTTATCCACTATGAGTTGGACATGACCCTTGTGAATGAGCCAGAGAGATACGGGACTCAACTCTCTCTATTGCCCATTACTATGGATATCTAGGTCTTCCAAATATAATCCCCCAAACACTGACTGAGACACCTCCTACTACTGTGTTTCAGGGAAGGGAAGCTGCAAATGACACACCCTCCACAACATTAGGTAGGAGAGCCCTGACCTTAGATCACTTTATAAAAAGTAGCTCTCATGAAGCTAGGCTTTTGGCTAGGGTTTTAAAAAAATAAAACTGCAGGAGGCCACATGCCCTAGACAGACTGGCAGATCCTTACTGCTGTTGCTATACTTGTCTCATCCAAGTCTTGCTGGCTCTTAGCAGACAGGATTTTGCTATCTGAAAGAATCAAACCCTCATGTTGTCATACACTTGAAAAGATTGATTTCCCCAGTTCAATGGAAGATGGCTGTCTGTTTAGTCAAATGCCCTGGAATCACAATTATTATTGACATAAGTTGATTACAAAAGTTAGCAAGTAGATTATTTTTTTTCTAATTCAAAACAAGAGTAAACATAATAACCAGTAAGGATATGTGGAGAGAGAGATAAGAATAAAGAAACAAAAGAAAATTTCAGAACAATAATCTGTTCTTACCTTGCATATTAAATCCAACAGTAAAATTCATACTCAGCCTCCTGGCTAGGGGACCAAAGCCCCTTATCCCAAGGAAGCTTTAAAACCTTACACTGTGAGTCACAAAAAATTCATCAGTGTTAGGTCAAGTTTGGCGCAGTCACACTTCAGGCCAGCAGGGGCCTAGAGGACTAAAAGGTAAGAGTACCCCTCTCCCATTCTAGGCTTGCCACCGAGAACCCTGCCTCCTGGGCCTTCCCAGGCTCCCTCCCTGCCCATGCCCAGGG
This sequence comes from Alligator sinensis, assembly GCF_000455745.1. Taxonomy (NCBI): domain Eukaryota; kingdom Metazoa; phylum Chordata; order Crocodylia; family Alligatoridae; genus Alligator; species Alligator sinensis. The sequence goes on along the minus strand of NW_005842260.1, from coordinate 78,698 downwards.
CTCCCCTTAGCACAGGCAGTCACACATTAGTGGGGCGGAGTGGGGGAGAGGGGCACTGAGTAGGAATTCAGGGTGTTGAGGTGGATGGCAGGGACAGTGGGCTGAATTCAGGCCAAGAGAGGAGGGAGGGCAGATGGGGTGTATACACTAAGGTGTAGCCTAGAGTGGCTAGAGATATACTAGGTGTAGGCACTCTAGGATATACCTTAGTGAAACACAAGGGTAACCTGGATCAGAGATAATCCTTGGCATAGGCGACTGGTACCTCCAGAGTCTGAGGGGTACCAGATTGCTGATGGGGGGGATCCCCCAGCCGCCAATCATGAACTGGGTGGGAGTCCCCCCACAGCCATTCGTTGACTAGGGGAGGAGGGCCTCAGCAGCTGATTGCTGAGCCAGCAGTGAAACTGGAAGTGCACTTCCACTGACACTTCTGGTTTCATGACTGGTGCTTCCAGGGGGTGCCCAGCCAATCTCAGGGGGTGCACATGCACCCATGTGCACCTCCTACTCATTGCCAATGATCCTTGGAGTGTCATAACTTTGAGCTGCATAACAAGTGCTTAAAACCAGTTTCAGATGTTAATGCACAGGCAATCCAGGGGTTCAGAGCAACAGGATGTTTCCAAAACTACCGTGTAGTAAGGCTTTTAGACAAATACTTTGTCGCTTGACAAGCCTTAAGTATTGTTTTATATCTGGTCATTTACATACCAGATTCTACCTCCCTACAAGATTCCTGGGGAGCACAGATTGTGCACATAACTTCCTGCTCCCCCAAAAGTATATGTTTACTAGACTAGAAGTCTTTCCTGATCTAATTAAAACCAGGGAAACATGTGTGCACTTTCAGACATGAGGATAACTAATTAAATTAGTTATTATCCTTATAATTGAGTTTCTCAATTCATTTCCTCACAATGGAAAATGTCTGTCTCCCAAAGGTCTGAATAGTCAGGTGATATCTTGGAGGACCAGTTAGATAAGTAAACATATTCATGTCAGATGCTAATTCTGAGTGAGTGGCTATATACAAGATGCTAACTCAGTAGTAGCCTAATAATACCGTGCAGTAGTGTGTCACAGCACAAACAGTGGTAATACACTACTGTGCAGTATTATTAGGCTACTGCACAGTAGCAGCACTAAAAAGGCATTCACTGGTGCTACTGCTCAGTTACTCCGGTTCCTGTATATTTATTTAGTACTTGGGTATACAAGGAGTAACTTAAATGCACAATAACTACTGCTCATTAATGACTGTGTAGACATGCCCAGTGATTACTTTTCCTAATCATGAATAGGTAAGGAGCATTTGCCTTTTGGCATTTATGTACTTGTAGCAGGGATAAGGAGGAAATACCAGTCAGCACTGAGTCAAAGTCAAAGGGGCATAGGGTACTGTGAAAAACGTAAGAAAAAATTACCTCCACCACTTTTTCCGGTTTGATGACAAATTCTTTAGGAAGGAAGCTGTCAAAAAGAGAGAACACTGTAGAATTTCTGATGCTGGAAGGCTACCAGGAACTCTGAAGGAGTTCTCCAGCTCTAAGCAGGTGGTTCAGAGGAAATGAGGGGGAGGATGTGTGCACTACCCTTTACCATCTCAATGGTGAGGAATGAGGAAATACAGAACTAAAATTCACTGTGGAGATAGTGCTACTGGAAAAAGAGTCCTGTTGAAACATGGGTTGAGAGATGCACCCACAAGTAAGAATGTGTCTATGGACAATTAAACAAGGGAGGAAATGGAGTTCTTTACAAAATGGAAACTAATTTATGGGATAAGCAGATTTTTAAAAAGGAATTGCAGCACATATATCAGTCCAGTTTCCAAAAAACAAACAAACTATATTCAATTCTGCTAAAATATGCCTTACATCTCTACCCCACCAACAAACCATCCAGATTTTCTCCATTCCTCTGATGTTCAGCTGCAACAATGAATTCCCCAGCCCCACAATAATTTGACTTTGTCATAAAAACAAAGCTGCAATACATAAAGTGCCTAGGAGAATATTGGAAAGAGGAAATGTAGGATCTGTTTAGAGTATTTCAGCATATAGAGGAAGTGCTGGGTTGATAGACCAATGTAAAGACATTTTTAGACATATGTTGAAGTTGGTACTATGGCTGTTGCGCAGTCATGGTCCCAAGCATCCTCAGGATCAGGACCTTTAAAAAGTGACTTTTTTTCCATGCTTTCTCACACCAAACTTTTCTGGTCCTGCACCAAACTCAACTTAGCCAGGCAAATAGGCTCCATTTTATTATATTTTTCCTTCTATGAAATATAGCTTAATTTTCAAAGGTCAGTCTGCTTGTTTTCCAATGCCTTCTTGATGGAATCATATTACATTTTATTTAACAAATTGTCAATGCTAACAGTCTACAAGATTTGCCCTTCTACAGTAAGTCCACCTCACCTTTTACATTCATAAATAGAGCAAAACTTCCAGTGAATTAAATTCAGTATTACTAATTCAACATTTGTGAGGCTTTATATATAGATTTTATTTATTTTAGGATGTACTGTTTTCAAATCCAGAGCACATTATATTGAATGCTTTTGTTGAACGTAAGATATTGAATAGTTTGTGAATGCTTTAAAATCTCTAATTTTAAAATAAAGTTAGAGCTATTGCACCAACATCCATATTCCAGCACAAGCTAACACATTCTTGAATATTTAGAAATAATGTTATTCCCCGATCCTGTTAATGGCACAAATGGACATATTGACCATGTCCAGATGAGTGCGGCCATGTGGTATGTGGCACCACAGGCACATCTGCAGCACCACATACCACATGTTCAGCTGTTCTCCATGCTGCAAAGGAGCAGCAAAGGGTTTGTTTGTTTTTTGTTTTTTTGACTCCTGTATATCCAGACGTCAACAAAACCTCTGCAAAAACAAAACAGAAAAGCGCACACAGGGGCAGCGTGTGCCACTCAAAACTGGAGCCTGGATAGATAGAGCCATGCTGTGGCTGCCAGCTAGGCTAGGAGCATCAGGATCACCTCTGCTGCAGCCCCAGAAGGACTCCAGGACCCCAGAGAAGGCTGCAGGGGTCAGCCCAGTGCTGGCCCCAGCTTCCCCTACCCAACCTGAGGTTAACGTACCATGTGCCAGAGGGAGGATGGCACAGGCATTCCCTGGGGACAACTACAGGCAGTACAAGGTGTCTCACTGCTAGTTGTCCCAGGATAACAAACTTCCAAGCTCGTCTGGACATGGTCATTCGGTTGTAATATATTTCAACTCTATTTATGGCTCTTTTAAAGAAGCTCACCAGTCTAACTAGAAAATTAATCAGCACATAAGGAATCTTTTTTTATTTTTAATCAGTGTATCATGAGTTGTATGAAAAATAAACAATCACACTAAGTGTTCCACTAGCAGCATTCTGACTAAATCTTATCACTTTAAAGGCATTTTAAGTCCCTGAGTGGAATCTATAACATTCAGTAAAACTAAGGGTTGTGTCACACATTCAGTTTAATAATAAGTGTAGTTAAAATGAGAGCAAAGGCATATTGAAGGAGCGTAGTATGTGTTAAGCACCACTGTAGCATTATAAAGTTGTTCTCTTTGAGTTAAGCATTATTTTGAGATTGTATCAGTACTAGCAAGTGCTAACACATGACACATACTGATTTTAGTATCTCACAACATTCCAGTGATTTGCAACTATTTCAAGTGAACATGCAACTACACCCTAAGCTCTCTACACAGTACACAAGTAGGTTTGGGTGCCCCTAAATGGATTGAAGCAATCAGCACATTGAACAGGAAAAAAAAACAACAGAAAAAAGAATAGTACACAGATACTTCCAGAATTAAAAAAAATGCAGAAACATATATATACTTTATCATGAAGAATCTTCTGCTGAAGCTCACCCATTCACTTTGCAGTTGGAGATCTAGGACACATCCCCATAAGCAGGAACATGCATTTCCACAGAGACAAAGAGCAGCAGTATGTGTTGCTGCTGCCTTACCTGGGGTGCTAAGGGCTTCTGGGGACTGCACCCATGGCAATCCAGCAGCACAGAGCCTGGCTGGCAGCTGGAGTATGGCTCTGGCTGCCAGACTTCGGTTTCCAGTGGCACCTGCTGCTGCCACATACACTGCACTGCTTTTTTAAGGTGTGGATCTCCCAGTGTCAAACCCACACCCATATACTGCAAATTAGCAGCACAGGGAATGCCTGCATGTGCAGCATGTGCAGTGTGCAGCACCACAGATGGGTTCATGTTTGTCTGGATGTAACTATAAAGTTTGCTGGGTAGTTGGAGTCAGCCATTAAAAGCTGTTATCTCCATATTTAATTGGGACAATCAATAAGCACTCAGGAATGATGAATGTTAACCTTGTATATACAATACCGTACTGCCTGAAGCCATTGACGATAAATTCATGCAAAGCATTTAGTCAAGCAAACTACCAAACCTATTCACACTTTAATCCACAGCTGGAATGACAGGCAAAGGCAAAGGTGCATTAGTATAACTGGGAGTGGTTTGCTCAAAGAGGTAAATGTTAGGGTCATGCGAAATTTTGCTGGCTGTTTCATTTTGATGCTGTTTTGGCTCGTTTTGAACTCAAAACAGTGAAATTGAAATGAAAAGAAGGGATTCAAAACAGCCTCAAAATAAAAGGAGGGCAGCCGAAATGTTTCAAAAGTTTTGAAATGTTTCAAGTTTCAAAGCTGAAGCTGGGCTTTCCTGTAGGGAAACAGAAAGTCAGGAGAGGGAGGGGGAAGACAAAGTAAAGAGAGAGAGGGGAAGAGTGGGGAAAGACACAACGAAGACGCAGCTTAACACACACACTAGAGAAGAAGCTCCTTCAGGAGAGGAAAGAAAGGTTCTGTCACAGTTTGGCTGCCTGAGATGCTGCTGGTGCTACTGTGCTGCTCCTCACTACGTTATTATTTTACCTGTTATTATTTAAAGTGGTGGACCAGGCTGAGGTGAAATGGAAGTCGAAATGAAACGGTGCTGTTTCACACAGCCCTAAATGTCCTTTATGAGATTACCTCTTGGAAGGGCTGATTTCACCCCCAGTAAAAATGAGAAATGAATAGAGACAAAACAGAGCTTAAAAGCAAGAATATCCACTGAAATCTATGCACAATTTTTTATGGTCAATTAAACGGACAAATGTTGTTATACTTGCTGCAGTGAAGCAAGTATACTTCTACACTTCTAGAATGACTCACATTTTATGCTCATGAATAATGGCACTTTCACATCATCATTATATCAAGATTTTCAATAAAGTGTAGGCTGGAGCCTGCAAAACATGCAGCACAAGGCAATTTCATAATCTATATAACAGAGATTGAACAGAAAAAAAAAATAAAAACATACAACAGAGAAAGAACAATTCGTAGTCTTTCTGTGCAGTAGAACTGGGACACTGAAAACACTTGAAGGAGACTACACATATCCATATAAGCAAACTGGATGGTTCAGTTTTGACTGACTAAATATCAGCCCTACTTTGAACAGCTTCTATTAACTGGATTCTTATATAACCTCTTGACCTCCAGTTCTGTCTGGAGGTTTACTGTGAAGTTAATCTGGCCTTGTCAAACCTGACCTGAAACCCAGGTGCACTTGAAACATTTATATGAACTATTTTATAGTGTTTCTAGGCATGGGGCAGCCTGTTTTTTCTTAGAGTACTTATTAAGAAAAAATAACAGGTGATGTAGAGAAAGGCAGAATGGGACACTCTACACAAGTATCCTCCATGACAAACCAGTCAACTAGCTGATAAGCACACCAACTGCTTTGTTCATTCAGGAAAATAACTATGCATATTTTTACAATTATCACACCTCCTACAACTAAAACACATTAATCTACAGAGGAGTCTGAACTACCCTGTACAGTCAAAAATTCAACCCTATGGCTCAAGTCAACCTTCATTGTTTCTCCCTATGGCTAGTCGTTAACATTTGAAGGGGACAGGAACAACACAAACTCAAAAGCCCCCAAACTACCATCTTGTCAAAAAAAGAAAGAAAAAAAAAAATCTTCCCCCCACCCCTCCACCCGCAAATGCACACAGTCTGAAACAATGAGGTAACAATACACCCACGCATTTTCCAAATGGGTACTTGCAGGGAAGCTTGGGGCCAGAGCTACTTGTTTACTGGCATTTTCTGAGAACAGGTTTTGATGGGAAGAAAAAAAAAAAAGGACATGCTATTGAAAAATTCCCAACAGAGTATCTCCAGTTCCCACTGAAATCAATAAGATTTGAAGATGTTCAGATCCTCAAAGCATCAGGCCCTGAAATAGGCAATAACAAGTAACCATGTATTTAGCAACATTAATGGCAGTTACCAGTAGGAAATATTTTTTTTTTACCACTCCCTCACATACAGTGTAACTATAATATGATTCTTTTTTCTTTTTGCTTGTTATACAGACATTCATTTTAAAGGCATCTGAAAATATGTATCCCTACAGATAATTTCCATTTTGTTGTTTGATATAAAACTTGGAATAGCCAGTTAACAATGAAAATGCAGCATTTTATCAGTAATAGTTGCTCTCTGAAACATTACATTTGAAAAGCTTTCCATTACCAAAGGCAACACACAAAGCAAACATGGATTGATCTCATCAAAGTAAAATCAGCATGAAAAACGCCATACTAGTACATTAGATGGAAAAACCAACAACAGTAGAAAACCAACTAATGTCGGTATTTAAAAAAAAAATACCCCCGGGAAGGTATATAGAATTATGAGAGAGACATTAACAAAGAAATCAATCATCAATCAAATAATAGAACTTACAGACTCAAGAATTGAAAACCCTCATTAATTTTCACAATCACTCATTTTATATCCAATAGTACATGGGACATAAGGTACATTTTAAAAAAAAAAAAAGTAAACAGTTAGCAGATTCAAATAGAAATAGAATGTTATTTTTTTTTTTAAGAAATACTCTTTTTCACAGAAAATATCATGCACCCAAAACTTCATATATCATCCAGTTTAATATAAAATCTTTTAATCTGGTAGATAAAAAAGAGAGGGGGAGACAGGGATAAATTAAAATAGTTTCTAATTTTATTATAGAAAGGAGACATTACCAAAGTTATACAGCTAACATCCAGCATAGAAAACTCATTATTACTTCTTGTTTAAAAAGTCTGGAAAGTTCCTTTATTTATTTATTTATTTTTCAGAAGAGACATTTTAATATATTTTGTAACTGAATAAGTGTCCTCAGTTTTTGTGATGCTTCAATAACAAACCAAGTTTCACACAAAACAGAGTAAGAAAAAGTTATAGCCTAAATCTACTTTATACATCCAAAGGCTGATAAAAAACAATAGGAAATAAATGTGATAATTTAAATATATGGAAAAAGAATGTGAACTAAAACTGATTCCGTAGCAGACTTAATGTGTTTAGGCATCTAACAAAGTACCCCAGGTTTTGCATTCATAACTACTTGACCTGGGTACTAGAAGATACTACCGTAAAAATAGTTCACTATAACTCTTTACCTTCTCTAAAATATATTGACCTCTTTTTATACCCAGGTGTCATGTTCTGAGAAGAATTAATAGAGTATGTGAGGATTATGTGCTGATCATATTGAATTTAATGGCAAGGCTCCCAGCCTTTACTGGAGTATTTTTATATATCATTGGGCATAATGTTAAGGATCCCACATTTTGCAAACAGCCACTCTTCTTACATTGTGCCAAACAGAATTCTTCAGTCTGAAAACCTCTGAGCTTTGGAAAGTGTAACATTCAGATCTAAAATTTGAATTTCATGGCTTGGCCCCAGGTGTTATTTAAAAACTAATTAAAACTATAAACAAACAAACAAATTCGATTCAGTTCTGTTAAGATCTCACCCTGAACACTATGTCCAAGTTTAGCCACTGCACTTTGGGAAGGATGTGGACTGATTGGATAGAGTCAAGAGGAGAGCAACAGAAATGATCAGAGGTTTAGAACATATTACCTATGAGTAAAGATTGAAAGAACTAGAATTGTGTGGGCTAGAGGGGAAAAAAGACAAGACATAATAACAATCTAGAAATACTGTAAAAAGTAAAGACTATAATCTGATCATGTGTTCACTGGAAATAGGACAAGCAATGGATTTAAATTACGTCTGGGGAGATGTTGGTTAGGGGAGTAAAACAACAAAAAACTTTATAAATATAAGGATGATTAAGGAATGGAATAATAATCCAATAGCCTTTTCTTTTCTTTTTTCTTCTCTTTCATATTATTTGGAGTGATGCAACCCAGAAACAATAGAAACAAAATTTAATTAAATCTTTACAACTTCCAAACAATTGCAGGTGGAGTTTTAGTTAAATTTTTTATTTGTGCTCATTTAAACTAAAAATGATTGACCAGACTAAAAATCTTTCAAAAAAGGTGAAAACTCGTGATGCCAGATACCTATCAAAAAAAAACAAACAAACCACACACAAAAAAAAGAAAAGATGGTCAAAAAACAAAAACCACCCATCTACCCCACACCACGCAGGGACTAAGAAGCTTTAGAGTACAATTTACTTATACAGCTTATTAATGAAAAATAATTGAAGGGAAACTATTGAAGAGGTAATTCAGGTATAAGTCAAAGAAGCATAAAGCAGGTATGAATAAAAGAACATTGTCTAATTAATTAGGTCTCATTTATGGAATGGTACCTTAGTTTGATAGACCATTCACAGATGTTAATATACATTTTAACATCTAAATATCTGTTTCCTCACTGAGAATGATTTAAAATCATGTTAAGAAAAAAAATCACTTACTTCAGCTTACTTTCATTCATGTCAATAAGTTAAAGAGAAAAGAATGAGAAAGAGAAGGCATCTTCATAAATTTAAGAGTCTGCTGTAAACCAGATGCTAGGCTTTATTTCTAACCATTTTATATGTTATTAATAGGTGTTTTCCTACAAATGGTCATTTTCAGGTGATGGCAAGGAAATTCACACATAAATAACTTTGATCTAACTCATTCATTCTTTTAAGAAATTTCCATTACATTCCATCAAACTCTGAAGGCCATTTTAAAATGTAAATATTTAATGCAAGATTCTAATTCTCCTTTCTTTAGTAAGTGTGTGAATTCTACTTCAAATGTGCCATGTTGTACTATGGTGTTAATAGACTGTAAAGCTGTAAGGTACCTTATTTCTTTCCTCTATTTTTCATATTTTCATAGTCTCCTAAAATATAATATACTCTTGTATATTCTTTTGTGGTGTTAGATAGTGAACTGTGTGCCAGAAATGTATTGTTAGTCATTGTTGTTGTTGTTATTCAGAAACACACATAAGACCATATCCTAATCCTACTGGATTTAGGAACCTAAGTGCTAGAAGGAGTAGGACCCACCTGCCTTTTGCATTAATACCTTTTTATTGACTCAAGCCAAATTAAGTTCCAACTCAGGTGCTGTATTTCACTTAGATACCCAATAAGAATAAAATCTAACCTATGTACTTCCACCCAAACAGTATAAAATCTAAAGACAAAACCAGAAAAAAGTTAGGGAAACCTGTAGGGAACTAACTAGGAAAGGCAAGGCTGTAACCAAACTCCAACTGGCTACACAAATCAAGGACAATAAAAAGTCCTTCAGATTCATGGGGAGTTGGAAGAAAAACAAAGGCAACATTGGACCCCTACTAAACCAAATGGGGCAGCTGACAGCTGACACCCAGGAAAAAGCTAATCTGCTGAATGATTACTTTGCATAGGTTTTTCACCAGCCCAAAGGAAAACACCCTGCCTAACATGATGTGAGACAGCCAGAGTGAGGGTGAATACATACCCACTATTAGTGTAGATCTTGTGAAGGAACACCTTGAGAAGCTGGACACCCACAAATCAGCTGGTCCACATAGAATGCACCCAAGAGTGCTAAAGGAACTGGAAGACATCATAGTGTGGCCACTGGCAAGGATATTCGAGAACTCATGGTGCTTGGGCAAAGTACATGAAGATTGGAAGAGGGCCAATGTGATGCCTATATTCAAGAAAGGAAGGAAAGAAAGTCTGGGAAACTACAGGCTGATCAGTTTAACTTCAATCCCTGGAAAGTTCTTGGAAAAAAATTATCAAAGAAACCATTTTCAACTGGCTAACAGAAGGCAACATTCCAAGGGATAGCCAACTCAGGTTTGTTGTGGGTAGGTCTTGCCTGACCAGTCTCATTTCCTTCTATGACCAGGTGACACTTCACCTGGACAAAAGGGAAGAGGTTGATATCATATATTTGGACTTTAAAAAGCCTTTGCTCTAGTGTCTCATGATGTCCTTATGGAAAAATTGGGCATCTGTGGCCTCAACTACCCTACAGTCTGATGGCTGGGGAACTAGCTCCAAGATCAGACCCAGAGAGTGGTAACCAAGGAAACCGAGTCAACATGACACTCAGTGACCAGTGGGGTCCCTCAGGGCTCCATTCTTGGACCTGTACTCTAACATCTATATAAACGATCTGGACTCTGGTGTCAGAAGCAGACTAGCTAAGTTCACTGATGACACCAAATTTTGGGGAAGAGTATCCACTCTTGAGGATAGGCTGGGGATCCAGGTTGACCTCGATAGACTTTCAAGGTAGGTGGATGTAAACCTGATGGCATTCAAAATGGAGAAATGCAAAGTGCTCGGTGGGAAAAAAAACCTGGATCACACTTATAGGGTCGGCAGTGCTACACTCACTAGCACCATGGCTGAAAGACACTTGGGAGTCATGACTGACCACAAAATGAACATAAGCCACAAATGCAATACCCCAGCTGGCAAAGTGAACAAAACTCTGGCTTGCATCTACCAATGCCTCTCAAGTAAGACCCAGGATATCATCCTCCTGCTGTACTCAGCATTGGTGAGGCCACAGCTGGAGTACTGCAACCAAGTCTGGGCTCCAGAATTCAGAAAGGATGTGAAAAAGCTTGAAAGAGTCCAAAGGAGAAGCACATGCATGATCAGAGGGCAAGAGAATAGGCCTTATGAAGAGAGGGTGAGAGCCATGGGACTCTTCAGCCTGGAGAAACACAGGCTCAGGGATGACTTGGGGGCAGCCTATACGTACATCAGGGGTGTACATCAGGATCTGGGAGAATGCCTGTTCACCTGGACACCCTCAAGGAATAACAAGGTCCAACAGTCACAAACTCCTGCAAGACCATTTTAGGCTGGGACAAGGAAACACTTCTTTATTGTCCAAGACCCGAAGGCCTAGAATACACTCCCCCCAGAGGTGAGTTAAGCACCTACTCTGGACACTTATAAGAAATATCTGGATGCTTATTTTGCTGGGATCCTTTGACCCTAGCTGACTTCCTGCACCTTGGGCAGGGGGCTGGACCCAATGCTCTTATGAGGTGCCTTCCAGCCCTCATTTCTATGAAATCTATGAAAAAGAATACACCATTCAAGCAAAATGATTAGAGTAATAACATGAATAACATTCACTAGCTGCTCTGTTTTGCAAGAGCAGGATTGAGAGAAAAGGTTTTGGTGTTTCAACATATGACAAAAACACATACACCTGTTCCTTGTTTCAGGAAGAAGAAAAGAACAGAGCAAAATGCATTTGTGTGAAGATAAAAGGTAAAAGATAAAGCACCTGTATAATGATAGAGATTTATTATAGGCCACCAAGACAGAAAGAAGAGTGGAGGTGACAAAATTATCCACTCTTCAAGGAGGTGACAAAATTATCCAAAGGCTATAAGATAGTACAAATTAGAAGATTTCAGCTTTCTGATGGAAGAATAATACAGTCAAAATAAAATGGCAAAACAGTTCCTAACTTCTGTGAAGGACAGCTTTCTGTTCTGGAAGGTTGAGGATACAAGTATGGAATGATATATCTTGGATCTTGTCCTGATCAAAAGGGAATAATTATGGAGAATGTGAAGGTAATGGGAAACTTGGGAGGAAGCCATCATGAAAAAATAGAATTTCAGATCTTAAGACAAATTTCAACTGACTTAAGGAGTTAATAGGCATGGTACCATGAAAAAATAAACTACTATGTATCAGTCTTTTGAATAAGTTGTTAGCTATACTTAATAAAGCTATTGGACAGTAGTTCTCAGCTTTCTTGGGATTCTTGTCAGGTTTTACTTTTGCTATTTTTGTCCTCTTCAAAAAAACTAGTTGTTTCCAGTTTCCAAAATATTGGCAAAAAAAAAAATTGCTAGGCATTGAATAGTTTTTAGGCCATAGAATTTTAAGAATTCTGGGATTATTTCATCTATGCCTGAAGCTTTACCTCCCTTTATGGCACTAAGGACCTTTTGCATCTCATGTACATTAAAAGGCTGGGAGAAGGAAGAGGATGATGCAATGGAATGTTTCCTTAACTTTAAACACAATTTCACTAGTCTTATAAAAAAAGCTTGTCAGTTGGAGTTTTAGACAGGACAATGATAAAACTGGTTATTGTTTTAAATTGTAGTGTGGGTTTTGGGTCCTGAAGCTTCAGTGCTTGAGCCTAATCCATGTAATATTGATAACAAGAGGAAGATCAGGGAAAGTGTGGGCCCTTTACTGAATGGGGGAGGCAACCTTGTGACAGAGGATGCTGAAAAGGTTGAAGTAGTCAACGTCTTTTTCATCAGTCTTCACAGATAAGGTCAACTCCCAGACTACTGCACTGGGCAGCACAGTTTGGGGAGGAAGTAACATGTTAGGGACTACTTAGAAAATCTGGACATAAAAAAGTCCATGGGGCTGGATGGGATGCACCCAAGTGTGCTAATGGAGCTGGTTGATGTGATTGCAGTCTCTGGCAATCATCTTTGAAAAGTCATGGCAATCAGGAGAGGTCCTGGATGATAGGAAAGGGGAAAACATAGTGTCTATATTTAAGAAAGGGGAATAGGAGGTTCCAGGGAACTACAGACCAGTCAGGATCACCTCAGTACCTAGAAAAATCATGGAGCAGATCCTAAAGGAATCCATTTCTAAGCATTTGGAGGAAAAGAAGGTGATTAGGAACAGTCAGCACGGATTCATCAAGGGCAAGTTATGCCTGAACAACCTGGCTGACTGGATCTGTGGATATGGGTAGACCAGTAGATGTGGTATACCTTGATTTTATCCAGGCTTTTGATACAGTCTACCACAACATTCTCACAGGCAAGCTAAGGAAATATGGGCTGGATGAATGAACTGTAAGCTGGATAGAAAACTGGCTGGAGCATCGGGCTCAGAGCGTAGTAATCAATGCCAAAATGTCTAATGGGCAACCAGTATCAAGTGGAATGCCCCAGCAGACAGTCCTGGGGCCAGTTTTATTCAATATCTTCATCAACAACCTGGAGAATGGCATACAGTGCACCCTCAGCAAGTTTGCAGATGATACCTGGCTGGGGGGAGTAGTAGATACTCTGGAGAGAAGGGCTAGGATTCAGAGTGACTTAGACAAATTGGAGGATTGAGCCAAACATTGGAGGATTGGGCCAAAAGGAATCTCATGAGGTTCAACAAGGACAAGTGCAAATTCCTGCACTTAGGGTGGAACAATCCCATGCACCAGTACAGGCTGGGGGCTGAATGGCTGGGCATCAGCTCTGAAGCAAAGGACCTTGGGTTTACAATGGACAATAAGCTGAATATGAGCCAATTGTGTGCCCTCGTTGCCAAGAAGCCTGATGGCATACTGGGCTCCATTGGTAGGTGTATTGCCAGCAGGTCAAGGTAAGTGATTATTCCCCTCTATTCACCACTGGCGAGGCCACATTTGGAGTACTGTGTTCAATTTTGGGCCCCCTACTACAGAAAGGATGTGGACAAATTGGAGGTAGTCTGGTGGAGGGCAACAAAAATGGTGATGGGGCTCAGGGACATGACTTACGAAGAAAGACTGAGGGAACTGGGGTTATTAGTCCAGCAGAGGGCAATGAAAATGGTGAGGGTGCTGGGGTATGAGAGAGGCTGAGGGAAATGGGTTTATTTAGTCTAGAGAAGACAAGACTGAGAGGGGATTTAATAGCAGCCTTCAAGTACCTGAAGGGACTATTGAAAGAGGATGGAGGTAAACTGTTTTCAGTGGTGGAAGATGACAGAACAAGGAACAATGGTCTGAAGTTGCAGCAAGGGAAGTTTAGATTAGATTTTAGGAAGAATTTTCTCACTAGAGGCATAGTAAAACACTGGAACAGGTTACCCAGAGAGTTCATGGAAGCTCCATCCTTTGAGGTTTTTAAGACCTGGATAGACAAACCTTGGCTTGGATCATCTTATTGGGGATGATCTTGCTTTGACCAGGGGGTTGGATTAGATGACCACCCGAGGTCCCCTCCAAACCAAATTTTCTATGATCCTAGGTCTGAAAGCTCTGTAAATATCTGTTGATGTTCATTTGTTTTTGTGATCATTAGCTATGAGGTACAAAGGAAAGTTTAGTGTCATTGAGTTGTAAATTATTTAGGATTATCCAGGGTGCACCATGATGAGGCACAACTTCACAGTCAGGGTGGCTAGGAGCTGGAACCAACTTCCACGAGAAGTGGTTCTGGCTCCTACCCTGGGGGGGTCTTTAAGAGGAGGCTAGATGAACAACGTGCCAGGGGCGTTTGACCCCAGTGCTCTTTCCTGCCATGGCAGGGGGTCAGACTTGATGATCTGTCAAGGTCCCTTCTGACCCTATAAACTATGAAACTATACAACTATGAGGCAGTTTACATTACACGCTGGAGTTATTGCTGCACATTAATACCACACATAGCACTGATTTTTAAATAAACATACAGGCTGCCTCCGGATGAGCATGGATGTTTGTTTCCCCAGGGACAAGAAGTATCAGAACACTTTGTGTTGCTGCTAGTTGTCCTCAGGGAATGCCCATGCCAAGCGCCCTCTGGCATGCAGCAGGTTACCCTAGGTGGAGTAGGGGAGGGCACAGTTGCCAGCCCCAGCAGCCTTACCTGGGGTTCTGGGGTTTGGGGAAGCTGCAGCTGCATCACTTCTGCAGCTTTAAACCTGGCTGGCAGCCACAGCATGGTTCTGACTGGCTAGTCTATGGTTTTGGGTGGTGCGTGCTGTCCCCTTGTGTTCTGCCCCACTTTTTTTTCTGTGTAGGTTTTTTGACCCCTGGATTTCCACGGATAAAAAAAAAAACAAACCCTCATGCCACAAGTTAGCAGCATGGGAAAGGCCTGTGTCCCAGGAGAGAAAAACAAACTCACAGGGAGAGAAAAATAAGGAAAAATGACTTACCTTCAACAGGAGCCGCGACACTACAGGAAAAACCCACGCAGCTCATTAGCTGTGTCTTTATTCGGCTGAGGCCAGCCACTGATGTCATAAGAGAGCCCTGAACGATGGGAATACAAGAAATGGACAGACAAGGGAAGGGGAGAGAGAGGAAGGACTCGGGGAGTGCGGGGATACCTGGCCCCTTCTGGGATAATCTCCAGGGAGAAAGACCAGTGAATGAGGAGCCAAAGGAGGATCTTGATGCCCGCCACACCTTCAAAGGTTGGGAACCAGCTACTAGCACCAGAGGCAAGAGGGAAGCAGCTCAGCCTGCCGGCAGAAGTCCCAGTAGTGGGGAGAACAATGGACACCACATGGGAGTTGCCTCCACAGGTGGGAGTGACATGGGTCAGAGGGAGGAGGAGAAGTCTTGCCCAGAGAGTGAGCCACAGTGGAGGCAGCCAGAGAGACGGCACAGCACTCCGGGGTCCCTCCTGAGTGAGAAGGAGATCCGGCCACCTACAGGGGAGCAGAGCAGGCTCCAAATAGGAATGCTGAAGGGAGCAGAGGAACAAGATAGCCCAGGGCTGTAGAGTCAAGGGATGAAGGAGAAAAAAGAAAAGAAAACCTGAGTAGGGGTTCACTCCTAGCCAAGTTGTAGAGAGATTGACACCTAAGGTCTCTGAGGCAAGAGGCCTGGGAAGGGTGTAGTTTTGTTCTTTTGAAAGGTTAATTTTAGTTTCCCCAAGTGAGGGATTGAGGAGGAGAAAAGGGGTCAAGGAGTGGGAGAGGCAGTGCAAAATTCATTAGACAGCCCATTGATTTGAGGGCAGGGCAAAGTTTCTCCCAGGATAGCACAGGCCCCAATGAGCAAGGATGATGAACACAACATAAGACAGAGGAAGCCCGTCGGACCTGGAAGTCGGTATCTGAAGAAGGACGTTAAATCGTGAGGCTACGATGGCAGAGGAAGAGGTACGGGGTCACGAGCTTGGAACAACACATCGAGGTGGTGTGAGGACGGGGTGTAGGGGTGGCAGAGCCCCACTAGTGACCACCGGGACCCTGTGCCGTGGATGACCCCGGGCTAGTCACTTCCCCACTACTAGGAAACATTCAAGTCATGGCAGGCAAGATAGGGGAAAGCTTCCCACGGAGGGAACACCTGCATGGCATTTTCGGGGAGGCTGCAGGGAGAACACCTCTCTGTGCCTGAGCCAAGGTAGCACATGACCGGTTATTCGAGACCCAGCGGTCACAGTCTGTATGTGTAGTATGTGGCACTGCAGATGGATCTGTGACACCACGGACCATACAGCAGCACTTGTCTGGACATGGCCACATATAGTAATTTGCATATAAGCAAATTATTACAGGTACACCTATACTTAGGTCTTCTAGAATTGATGCATTTTACCTTCTTTGAAACTGCTGCAAGTTTTAGCACAGATACACCATAAACACACTTGTAAACAGAATTGTTATACCTATTCACATATAGTACAAACTATGCATGATATTAGTCGAAAGCCAATAGGCACATTATTTACCATTAGTTCATTGGACCCCAGCAGAGTCAATAGTGTTTCAAGCCATGGAGGCCTCAAAGCTCAGCACTGCTCAGTATCTGTGTGTACTCCAGATGTTGGATGTGGTCCATAACATGAGATTCCTCCTGAGCATGTGCACACTAATTAGAGGTGGGAAGGTTCTAGAATAGCTGAACTTTCCACCTGGATGATGTCAGTGACTTAAATCTGGGGAGTCTGTGCAGTAGGTTGTGTGCTGCACCTGAGTGCTGAGAGCACAATAGTAGGGTGCCATGTGCACATGAGTATGATTGCTGAGAAGAATGACTGACACCTGGTGTGATTTTGGTAGGTACTTAAGGAATCCTGAGGCGTTATTTGACGTGTGAATGGAATATGGAGGCTTGAGAGTACTTGAGGTTTGAATGGTGTGCGAGCTTACTTGGTTGGTGACTATACCTGTGTGTCTGAGGCGTATAAGCAGTGACTGTAGCAGTGAGAGAGAGCGGGGTGACCTATCAGATTGGACTATAATTGGATACTTACCTGTAAAAGTGTTATTGGATCAGGACCTTGATCAACCATTGGATTGGTAATTATCACCCTTCCCTCACTTTCAGTCTGAGACCCTCTGATGGAAAAGACTGAGGGCCGACTATCACTTCAGCTCAGTGAGCCTGTGAAGGCCCTGAAGCTGCCCTTCACTGCCCCCTGGCAGGTCTGTTTATGGCAGGGGTGGGCAATTATTTCAGGTGGAGAGCCGCTTACTGAGTTTTGGCAAGCCATCAAGCACCACATGACAGGCAGCTAGGACAGATAAATATTACTTTTTTTTTAATTTGGGGGGGCCCCACAGGCCAGATAGAATAGCCTGGTGGGCTGCATCTGGCCCATGAACCACATATTTGCCCACCCCTTGTTTATGGTGCATTGCAGTTAACCAGTGTATATAGTTAATGCTTGATGTTATATAGATTTCTTATTGTTAATCTTGGTTTTTTTGTGATCTTGAGTTTATAATATACTTTTGAACATTATTGGAGCCTCTGTGTATGTATATCCCTGACCCCAAAATCCACCCCTAACAGTGATAACACACAAAAGGCCCTGGCTGTCTGAGGAGACCTAACAACCCTTCAACCCTTAGATGTCCCATAGGTGGTCCAGGACACCTGGCAGTGCCCACCTTTCACAGATACCACCCCCCCCCCCACAAAGAATCTATGTGCTAATTAGCTCTACTTATGACTAAAACAATTATAGGCAGATGAGGCACAAGGCAGCCTAACTGGGTCCACCTCATGGAGGCCAGGACCACACTAATCATATGCAACAAGCTAAGAAGGCAACAGAGGGATTCTGGGTGAGTTGTTTGGGGTCCCATTTGGTGATGTTTGCCAGACATCTAAGGCTGGTGAAGAAACAGTAATCACTGGAAATGGGAAAGAAAGGCACAGCTTAGCTGTGGGAGTGAAGAGGATGTTGAAATCTATTCAATGTAGTGGCTAACCATGTATTTAAAAACAGTCATTGCTGAGAGGGGCTGCACACAATGGATACTACCATATATCTCATTCAGATGTACTGTACTAACCTATTGTTGTGGTAGGTTCTCATCAATATGTTTGCCCAATATGGGCAATATGTTTTATAGTTATATTTAATGTTGGCTGCATTTAATCAGCTTCAAAGATATTTTCCATTATTGAGTGCATGCTGCTTTTGGCAGCAGTTTAATGACAGGCAATATATTTAATGAGGTTCCTGAGGGGGCTCCTTCTCGCCCCACCTCCCACCCTGCTACTCCCCCACCCATGTTGACTGGGAAAAAATCTTCTCTTGTATTTGAGTAAATGTGGTAATTATAAATGGATCCATGTCAGAATGGCTCAATGTTTTGAGTGCAATTGCACAGGGTTCTGTCCTGGGTCCAGTGCTGTTCAATGTATTTGTTAATGATCTGGATGCTAGCATAGATAGGTTTCTGAGCAAGTTTGGAAATGACATGAAATTGGAAAGGACTGCAAGCACATACCAGATGAGCACACAATTCAGAATGATCTTGACAGAGTGGAAAGCTGGGCTGGACCTAACACGACAAAGTTCAATACTGACAAATGCAAGGTGTTATACCTCAGGACGAAAAATAAAAAATACAAATATAAATTGGGTGGCACCTGGCTGGATGGCAGCACACTGGAGTAGGATCTTGGGGTCTTGGCAGATTACAGACTCAATATGTGTCTCTAGTGTGATGTAGCTGCACAAAAGGCAAATGAAGGTTTGGGATGCATCAGTGGAAGCATTAGGTACAAGATACAGGAAGTGATAGTGCCTTTGTACTCAGCACTGGTTAGGCTTATTTAGAGTATTGTGTACCCTCTTGGGCTCCACATTTTAAAAATGGAGTTTGGGTCAATTAACCTTTTCAAAAGATAGTTATGTGAACCCATTTGATTTGCATGGCAGGGTTCACTATGAATAACATCTTTAAACAGAAAAAAAAAAAGGTTCATTTCAATTTATCCATGATTTTGTTGTATCTGAAAATTAATTTTAATTATGTTAAACATTTGTGAATCTTTCCTTAAAGAAACTATTTCCATGAGAACCACTAATATATTGGGGTGTTATTAACATCTTTGATGTTCCAGCAGTAGCTGGAGGAGGAATAGTGGTTTTAGAAATTATTTGAATATCATTGTTAAAGGGAGGATATTTCTAAGGTATGGTCTGTGATGTCTATTGCATAAACCTTCTGGAACCAACGTTTATGCATAAAATGTTGCCAAACATGTAGCCCTATCCAGAAATAGATTCTTTGAGATTCCTAAATTGTCTATGCCCGAATACAGTCAGCTATGTTATACAGGTGTGAAGGGGAAGTTCATAGTTCATAGTTGGTAGGGTTGGAAGGGACCTGAGTAGATCATCAAGTCTGACCCCCTGCCATGGGCAGGAAAGAATGCTGGGGTCAAATGACCCCAGCTTAGTGATTATCCAGCCTCCTTTTGAAGACCACCGGGGTAGGAGTGAGCACTACTTCACTTTGAAGTTGGTTCCAGATCCTAGCCAACCTGACTGTGAAGTACTGCTTCCTGATGTCTAGCCTGAACCTACTCTCAGTCAACTTGTAGCTGTTATTCCTAGTTATTCTTGGTAGTGCTTGGGGGAACAGGGACTCTCCCAGAAGACTTTCTTTGTCCTCTTATATAGAAGGTTCACTTTGCAAAAAAAGGCTTTCATCTCCAAAGCTCTTTTTTACGTCTAGTAAACACCAAGGCAGCATTGGTGATTAGTTAACATTATGTCATATGCCTCCTCCTGCTTCTAATTATCTACTTGGAACAATATCAAGTGGCAAAAGAAAAGGAAAAACTCTGTGGCAGCTGTGCATTCTAGGCAAAAAGCAGGTACATGCAGCTAAGTGCACTGGCACAAAGTGCATGCCTTCTCAGTTAATTATGTTTAATCAAAACTATATTTATTTCCAAAGAAAAGGCAGTAAGTTCATAGGGCAAAATGCCCAATCTGAAATCAAATTCAGGCTGCTTTTGAAGTAACCCTCTCTTAAATAATAGGGCCATTCTTAATTTAACTTTGAACAGTGCATTTTTCCAACTTCTCTAATATTCACATGCAATGTGTCCCATAGGAGTATTTCTTAGGAGACCACCACATTAGGTTGATGCTGCCAGCAGGATATCCCAGAGGAGCATCAGCCTAAGAAGCTACTGCATGTCAAATCTTCCCTTTAACTAACTTGTGCTGAAGTGATATAATGAAGTCCTGTTACTTTTAGCAAGAAGTGGGTTTTTCAGGCTATTAATTTCTAGGATTTGAGTAAAAAAAAGGTTCAACATTCCTATTTTCAGGTGATGTCTGAATATAATAGTATCATAGAAGTATAGGGCTGAACAAGACCTCAAGAGATCATCTAGTCCTTTCCTTTGATTGAGACAGGATCAAGTGTATTTAGATCATTCTTGGAATATCTTCCCAGGAGATCCTGAAAAATAATTCCTTTAGTGGTGAAATCTCTGTGGCAGAATGCCACCTTTGTCTCTCCCCAAAAACTCTCTCTATGACAATTTGGTTAATGTGGGCCCTGCAGAGGGCAGACATCCCATTGCTTTAGGTAACCTGAGTTGGATACATTCCTGAGGGAGGTGGGAAACCCGCTCCCTCTGCCTACGTGACTGGCATCGCATACCTGGGTGAGGGGCTTACACTCCCTATTGTTCTAAGTGGTGAAAACCTGACTGGGAGGGAGCTAGAGACCCTGCCGGTCTACCTGGCAACCAGTGATGCATTTCAAATTGGGTGGCTGGCAGGCAACAGGTGCTGGCCTTCATTGCACCAGATAAATGAGGCCATAAGGGCTATATAAGTTAAGGACTGCCCAGGAGGAGGGGCAGTAGCCATGATGAAAACTCAGAGACAGAAGAGCTGGATCATCTGAAACTTGCTTTCTCTCTTGAAACTCATGATTAATGAACTGCCTGCCTCCAGAGGGAATTTCCACCTGCTTCTGGATGATACTTGTAAGTTACCTGAGATCTAACTAGATATATAGCTTGCAGTAACTCAGATGCATGATCAAAGGCTACCCAGCCACCCTGTTTGTTCTATGGGATTTCTTTGATATTGCTCTACCCTGTACCCTATTCCAACCCTCCTCTTTGTAACCAATAAAGTTCTCTTTGTACTTAGTGTGGGAGACTTATTGGGAGAGGGGCTAGATTATGCCTTGGGGTCTCTCTGGTTCAGCTGACTAAGGGAGACCACTATTTGTGCTTCATTCTGAGGGAAGCACCCCAAGTTCTTGAAGCAGGCTGAGTACTCTTGAGGGCTATTAGGCCTGTGTTTCCCAGGGGGTACAGTGCCAAGATCAGGCCAGACCCTGGGTGGTGACAGCACTACCCCCAGGCTGGAGGGTGTGCTTCAGGAATGGGGATGTGACGCGCCCCCAGGGAGGCACTCAGAGCCTGGAAGGTGGTCAGGCACAGTCTGGTGGGTGGCTCAGCACAAGAGCACCCACAACTGGCGCATCACAATCTCCTATATTTGATATCTGTTGTCCTTATTCTTCTGTCCTTGGTCCTTCAATTCCTTACAAGCATGAACTCTTTTGTTTCATGATCACCAAGATTGATTTTAGATTCTCAGCCATTCCCTCTTAATTAATGAGCATCAAATTAATAAGGATCAAGCTGCCCTAGAAATGTTCTCTGCCTTACAGAATAATAATAAAAAAATGTGCTAAATACATTCCAGAAGTGTTTCAGCTTCTCTATGTCCCACTGTGTTACTTTTCCAGATAATTAAAGTTCACCTTTATATTGTCTGAGGGGAAACATATTTTAGTTTGAAAAGAAACAGTGGAGCTAATTCCTGTATAGTATTTGAAGCGTATGTGTTTGTCTTTAATGTATCATAAAAAGTATGCAAGTCTAGACTCCAGACACTTTCCATGATGTATTAAAGCTTCTATGATCTGATTTACTAACACAGTGTTTTGGGAGCAATTGATAAAAATATTGCTGGTAAAGTGATTTTTATCATTTGCCCTAATACAAAAGATGCCATTCATATTTTCTTTCTGTTTGGAATGTTACCAATTTATTATTGCTCTCCTCAAAGGTCAGCAAGGAACACTAAAATACTTTGATATATCCATCTTCCTGAATAAACAAACAACTAAAGCAACACATGTGTAGGATGCTTCCCCACATAATAACTATATTCCTTTTTAATGGTCTGCTTTTACAAGGAGTATTTTCCGATTAATCTTTTTTTTCTCAGTAAATAGGGTGCATTATAATGGGGTCCATAAAGTAGGGTTCATCATGCCTTGAGTGGGGGGCTACACTAGATGACCTCTTGATGTGCCTTGTAGCCCTACTGTCCTATGCTTCTATAGTAGTTTTTCCACCCGCAACACATCCCCCCACAAAAAAGTTTTCTTCCTTCATAACTTCCTATTTACAGAAGGTTATTAAATGAGTGGTAGGGAGTGTCATGTGATTATATAAAAGAATGCAATGGCCCTGGAAATTTGACATGTTGAATACTTGGCAGCAAACCTAAATTTAATATTAAACTTGAAGAAACAGTATGATTGAAAATATAAAGATTTCCTCAGTTTAAATTAATGTATTGAGCCTTGTGAGTCGAGTGAAAATCATGTATTATTTGTGATTTCTGTGAAAAACATGGACATGGTCGGCAGTCTTTTGATATTGGTAGATCACACCCTTTAACTGAAACTTACCTCCCATTCCTCAAGTTTTGCTAATTCAATGGAGCATCTCTCACAGAGTAGCAAATCCCCTGCAGATACATGAACCAGAATACAGACGTGACTATGTGGGTCTAGATTAGTTATTAAGAAAGTCATGAACAGTAGAAATTGGAAAGTAAAACATTCCAAATACTCTTAACACATGGAGGCATTAGATATATACTGACTAATTATTTCCATTACTACTGAGAAAATGCAGTACTTATCTAATAGAGATAGAATTTCAATGTGTTGTGACTTTATACTGCCCTTCTTAGAGAAGACTGAGAGGTAACCAGCAAGACCTTCTAGAGAGCCTATGATGGAGGCCCTAACCGTACAAATATATTTATTTGATTGATTGATTTATTATTTTTATTTATTTGATTGTTAGGGGCTGAAAGAGACCCTGTAGATCATCAGGTCCAGTCCCTTTGCACTAGGCAGGAAATGACAACTGGGGTAAAGTGACCCCAGTGAGGTGACTGTCCAGTCTCCTTTTGAAGGTTTTTCAGGGTAGGTGACTATAGCACCACTGGAGGGAGTTTATTCCACAGTCTGAACACCCTGACTGTGAAGCAGTTTTTTTCTGGAATTGAGCTCAAAGCGGCCTTCTAGGAGTTTGTATCCATTGCTCTTGGTCTTCCCCAGGGGTGCCCGAGCTGTTCACTGAGTTCCTGATGTACTCCCCCAATGTGGCAGTAAGCCACTACCAAGTTCCCTCTCAGTCTTCTCTTCTGTAGGCTGAAGAGGCCCAAGTCCCTCAGCCTCTCCTCATATGGCTTGTCTTGCCTCATATGGCTTGGCTTGTCTATCATATACAAGATAGACAAACAAAATTATACATAAAGTCCAGATTGAAGTTTTAGTTACAAATAGGGCACATTTACATAAGACATTTTAATGCACATTAGACTAACTTAAAACACATTATGGGTGTGTGCCTGTGTGTGCATGCCCATAATACACATTAAATGGAGAAATTAGGCTAATCATGACTAAATGTGATACCTGCAAATGCAGGTATCAAATTTAGTTGTGAATAGCTAAAGTGCATTAACGAAAGTGTAGATGCAATCTAGCACTAACTTTAGTGCCGGGTCTGCCCAGTAATTAGGGGCACTTGTCAGGGCTGCAGAGACTTGCCACTAACTTTAATGACAAGTGCGCTATTTTTTGTGCCAAGTCCTTGCACATGTAGACATCTTCCAAAAATTGCTTAATGCACATTAAATTTAGTCACACTTAAATACACATGTCAATGCACCCATATTGTCATAACATTTAGTGAACTCTGAAAGTCTACTGTAGTTTGTGTAGTTTTGTGTATTTAAGCTAAGTTGGGCTTAGCTTCTCAGGAGCCTTTAAGGTAGATGCAGACACAGAAGACACAAAGTAAGAATGAATATTAAATCCCTGATAATGTGACCATTATGAATACTACATTGGAAAAGGAGATAAACAAGTCAAGTGCTAGCAAGTAGATACCAGGCCAGGTTATGAAAGGAATAAGAGAGCTTCCCTGGAAGAAACCACATTTTCACAGAGATCTTGTCTTTTTGACACATGCCAGGGACATAGGCAAAAAGGTGGGCAGGTTTTCTAGTTCAAAGGAGTCAAGCTTCACATAATCAAACAGTGTAACAAGAAATTAAATGGGAAAAAGATTAAGGGACACCCTATCATGGTAAATGTGTCTAAATTGTGGGTTTAGGGTGTGGAGAAAGGGGATGGAGATGTTGGCCCCTCAGTATGCCAATGTATTTGTGATAGGCCTTGAAGTTAATTTATCTTGCTTATTTCAGCAAGGGAAAAGACCAAGAAAGGACACTCAGAAGAGTTAGGCAATATCTGACACTGATGTTATAAGTATAATTGGTTTGCATGTCAGTATTGTGTGGGTTTATATCCAAATACAAAGGACATAAATGACAATGGCTGGGTTCATCCACCACTGCCTTCCATATACTTCATATGCAAAAATTTGGAGGAGTTACATGTAACAGCACCAATGGCTGAATCTGCCAAAGTTGACCATTCAGTCTCTTCCTTGCTGCTAAAGCAATGGTTGTATATAGAGTTCTTATTCTCTACAGTATTTTATAAATCTTCAATGTCTAATAGCTTCTTTAAGTCCCTTCACCGTATCTGATGAAATAAGCCCTCTGCTTACCAAAGCTATGTTGTACATCCCTGATTTAATTAGTCTATAAGGGCATATGAATACATTTGTGGGACCTGATCTATGATCATATGGTTTGCTTTAAGTTGCGTGATCATCATGCAAGCTAGCAGAAGTTTCCCAGTCGCAGGCTCTGGTTATCATGAGGGACCTCAATCACCTTGACATCTGCTAGGAGGGCAATATACTGGTGTGCAAGCAATCTAGGAAGTTTTTTGGAGAGTACTGGGGACATGGGCAACTGATGCCACCTTAGTCAGGGGGGCACATGCCCCCCCAGTGACTGGGGGGTCCCCCCATGGCCAATCCCACCAGTGGGGGGGAGTTACCCTGTGGCCAATCATGAGACAGCCAATTGCTGCAGCCTGGCCAGTGCTTGCAGGGAGGTCACCAGTGCTCCTGTCTGCCCCCCTCCGCCCATTGCCTAAGCAGTGAGTGTGGATAAGGGGTGTACCAGTGCTCTCAGCGGGTGCATGTGCACCCCTGTATACCCCCTACGCATCACCACTGATTGGGGACAACTTCCTAGTGCAAATGCTGGAGTGGCCAACTAGGACCCATGTTCTTCTCATCCTGATGCTTACAAACAGGGAAGAATTGGTAGGAAATATAATAGTGGATGGCAACTTGCGCAACGGTGACCACAAGATGATAGAGTTCAGGATCCTGAGGAAAGAAAGGATGGAGAGCAGAAGAGTAAGGACCCTGGACTTCAGAAAAGCATACTTCAACTCAGGGAACTCACGGGCAGGATTCCCTGGGAAGCCAGACTGAAGGGGGAGAGGAGTCCAGGGAAATTGGGTGCACTTCAAAGCAGCCTTACTGAGAGTGCAGGAACAAATCATCCTGATGTTCAGGAATATTAGCAAGTACAGCAGAAGGCCAGATTGGTTTAGCAGGGAAATCTTCAGTATACTAAATAAAAAAAGGAAGTTTATAAGAAATGGAAACTTGGACAAATAGCTAGGGAAGACTATAAGAACATTGCATGGACATGCTGGGATGAAGTCGGGAAGGCCAAAGCACAATTGCATCTGTAGCTAGCAAGGGATGCGAAGGGTGACAAGAAGGGTTTTGACAAGTATGTTGGTAGCAACAGGAGGATCATGGAAAGTGTGGGTCCCTTACTGAATGGGGGAGGCAAACTTGTGACAGAGGATGCAGAAAAGACTTAAGTCTTTTCTGCCTTTTTTGCCTCAATCTTCATAGGTGAGGTCAGCTCCCAGACTACTGAACCAGGCATTACAGTTTGGCAAAGAGGTGAGCAGCCATCAGTGCTGAAGGAACAGGTTAGAAACTACTTAGAAAAGCTGGACATTTACAAGTCCATGAGGTCATGGGATGTACCCAAAGGTGCTGAGGGAGTTGGCTGATGTGATTGCATAGGCATTGGCCATCATCCTTGAAAACTCATGGTGATCAGGACATATCCCAGATGATTGGAAAGGGCCAAACATAGTGCCAATATTTAAGAAAGGGAAGAGGGAGGATCCAGGGAATTACAGCCAGTTAGATACACCACAGTCCCTAGAAAAATCATGAAGCAGTTCCTCAAGGACTCCATTTTTAAACACTTACAGGAGAAAAAGATGATTAGGAATAGTCAGCATGGATTCACCAGGGACAAGTCATGCCTAACCAACCCAATTGCTTTCTATGAAGAGATGACTGGCTCTGTGGATGTAGGGTGACCACTGGAAGTGTTATACCTTGATTTTAGCAAGGCTTTTGATACAGTCTACCACAACATTCTTGCTGGAAAGCTAAAGAAGTATGGGCTGGATGAATGGACTGTAAACATAGATAGAAAACTGGCTGGAGCATCAGGCTCAGAGAGTAGTAATCTATGGCTCAATGTCTAGTTGGCAGCTGGTATCAAGTGGAGTGCCTGAGGGTTTGGTCCTGAAGCTGGTTTTGTTCAATGTCTTCATCAACGACTTGGAAAATGGCATAGAGTGCACTCTCAGCAAGTTTGCAGATGATACCAAGCTGTGGGGAGTAGTAGATATGCTGGAGGATAGGGCTAGGATTCAGAGCGACTTAGACAAACTGGAGTATTGGGCCAAAATGAATCTCATGAGGTTCAACAAGGACAAGTGCAAAATCCTGCACTTAGGATGGAACAATCCCATGCACCAGTACAGGTTGGGGGCTGACTGGCTGGGCATCAGCTCTGCAGAAAAGGATCTTGGGCTTACAGTGGACAATAAGCTGAATATGAGCCAACTGTGTGCCCTTGTTGCCAAGAAGCCTGATGGTATATTGGGCTCCATTGGTAGGTGTATTGCCAGCAGGTCAAGGTAAGTGATTATTCCCCTCTATTCATCACTGGTGAGGCCACATTTGGAGTACTGTGTTCAGTTTTGGGCCCCCACTAAAAAAAGGATGTGGACAAATTGGAGGTAGTCTGGTGGAGGGCAACAAAAATGGTGATGGGGCTGAGGGACATGACTTATGAGGAAACACTGAGGGAACTGGGGTCAGTTACTCTAGAGAAGAGAAGAATGAGAAGGGACTTAATAGCAGCCTTCAAGTACTTGAAGTGGTGTTGAAAGAGGATGGAGCTAAACTGTTGTCAGTGGTGGCAGATGACAGAACAAGGAGCAATGATCTCAAGTTGCAGCAAAGTAAGTTTAGGTTAGATATTAGGATGAATTTTCTCACTAGGAGGGTAGTAAAACACTGGAACAGGTTACTCTGAGAGGTAGTGGAAGCTCCATCCTTGGATGTTTTCAAAACCTGGCTAGACAAAGCTTTGTACAGGATAATCTAGTTGAGGATGGTCCTGTTTTGAGCTGGGGGTTGGACTAGATGACCTCCTGAGGTCCCTTCCAATGTTAGTTTCTATGCTTCTATGATCATAGGACTGGTCCCTGCTTGTGCACACATTCACTGATTCGGGGACCCATGCCCCAAAGTTGGTCTAAGTAAATCTGGGTAAGCAAAGAGTGAGTGGGTTTGGAGGGGCTAGCAGGTCCATAGCAAGGGGGTTGGCAGGATCATGGGGACTGGCAGGGCCATGAAGGAGGGTCTATCCATGGGTGGAGGAGTAAGAAGGATGAATACAACTTGCTCAAGGTGAGATGCGGGGTTGGCAAATTTACAGCCCACAGGTTGCAGTGAGAAGCTGGGCATTCCCAGCCCTGGATCTGTGCTCTGAACTTGAACACGTTAGAACATGTTATAACTCCTTAGGTGAACTAAGTTAGACCAGAGCAGCCATGTCTTGCCTGATCTAAACTCCTTAAGCACCTGTACAGTTCAGCACATAGATTGACCTTCCCCTTCTTGGTCAATCTAAGTGTAACATTTGCACATACCCTAAAGGGAAAATATATCCTTCTTAATACCTGCTAATCATAGGATTTTGCCTTGATATAATTTCAGGATTTAATGCTCACCCAGGTATTTGTGGATGGAGCTGGATACCTACCCAGAGTACAGCTGGGGGGTGGGTTTCACATCTAAATTGTTTGTGGAAGAGGTGTAAACTACGTATAAACACCAACAATGGCACCTATGCAGTGGGGTAGGTGCCATTTGGCCAGTAAAATGAAATAGGATTCCATCCTCAATGTCTAATAATAAATATTTACAAATCTCATGTAATCTCATTTACATATACATTTAAATTATGCAACTTTTCCTTCCTAGTCATCTGGATTGGTACTGCTGAAGTCAAAGTTACGGAACTTGCTGAAAGAACCATTGTTTTTAGAAATGCTATTGGCCTATCTGGTTTTGATGTCTCAAGTAGTACTTTGCAAAGAGTGCTACTGTCAGAGGACATCTCAACAATCATGTTTGTTTGGAAGGTTTTATATGCAACTAGGCATAAGAAGTTAAATAAAGTTAATAAAATTAATAATTAGTTAACTAAGTAATAAATAGTTAATAAAGCCACATAAGCCAGTCTTGAATATGACATGGATTAGCTGAAACTAAGCCAAGGTTACAATTTGGTCAGTTAAAGAATAAAAAGGAATAATGACAATTCTTAACAAATAAACCACCTTGAAAAAACAACATATAACAATTATCAAACAGACTTTACCTAAACAATTGTGAAACATTTATATACTTGGCAATGACAATTTTGAAGAAATTGGATTGATTAAAGAAAGAGTAAAAAAAAGGTAATTTAGCTAAAGAAATTCAATTTATTTTGGAAAATTGAAAGACTCCAACTTGAATTGTTGAGTCAAAAAAAATTTTCTCCCACAACAATATTCATTTAATATTTAATCCCTATCTGACAGCTATTACAGTCTTCAAAAATGAAGTTAGTTTTCTGTCAATATCTTTTCTTTTTTGCCAAATAATTTTGATTAATTATGTTCACTGTATTGGCTGGACAGCAGCTGTTTACCATGTATATTAGGGTCCAGACAGATGTGATAATTTTCACCTGATCTGGGCACCAAAAGCAATCTAGAACCATGTCCAGGAATGATATGGTTAATGTAGTGCCATCAGTTTTAAAGGTCTGTCAAGAGAAAGACAATAGAATGAATGTTAAGACCCAGAAGAAAGTGTGTGGACTTCAGAGAGCTGCTGGAGAGAGAGAGACTGTGTGACAGATCTATGATAGAACTGGAGAGGATAGATCCAAAAAGTTCAGAGGGGGGCTGAGAGTGGGGGCCAAAGAGCAAGGCCCAGCCAAAGTTCATGAGAGCATGAAAGGCAAGGGGCTCATAGTCTGCAAAGTGTGTGAGGCAGAGTCAGTGGCTTGTAGCCCAGGAGGGTTCAGGAGAGAGTGGGATCAGATTGGTCCAGTGGCTCAGACTGGAGCTCAGAGACAGAAATCTGATGAGAGGCCTGACAGACTAAGAAGGGCCAAGTATAAGTGGGGCTAGAGACTCAGAGGTCTTCAGCCCAGGAGATTAGTGTTAGAGATTAGGAGGAGGTAAGTGTTATCAGGGTCAGATACTAAGGTCTCACTGGCCCAAGAGCAGGTCCAGGACCCAGAGAAGGGTCAAAGTCCAGGGGACACAGCTGGAGACCAAAGGGGTCCAGAAGCCTGTAGCCCAAAGGGGTCTGGAAGAACCTTGAAAGACCAAGGGCTCTGGAAATCCAGAGGAAGGGCCCTAGAGAGATCAAATGATTGAGGAGACCAGTGCTAAGACTGCTAGGGCTGGGAGCCTGAGATCTCAACTAGCCCAAGGAGAGGACAGGAAGCCCAAAAGTGAGAGACTGTGCCCATGAGAGGTGAAGATGACCATGGCAGGAGAGCCTGGAGATTGGTCCTGGGTAAGACCTGGAAACTACACCCTCCTGGGACTGTTTAATGTGGTGGAGCTACTTGTGGTGGGACAGTCTCTATAAAATGCCACATGTTCCCACCCTAGGCAAAGGAAAATATAGGGGGCCTGAAAACCCTAGCTCCCACTGCCTTGTGGGTTACCCTTTGATGGGAGAAGGCTAGGGGTGGGGCATACCCTGACAGAAAAATCCTTGATGGAGGCCAAGGAGGGAACATGTGTGCCAGGGTACAACTTGAAGCACGCATCACTTTGAGAAGAAAGGACTGCTGATAAAGCAGCCTCTGCAAGGAGCTAGGAGCATAATCTCCAGATGCGCTCCAGCATGGCAAAGGCTAGAGCAAAGCCAGTCACATTGTCTAAAGTGATTCCATTATGTGAACTAACCTGAAGGGGATTGAGCCCCTCCTTTTTTTTGTCTTTGTGTTTTGCAGGATGTGGACCACTGCTGAAAAATCAAAATGCATTGCAACTGTCTTGCTTGTTTCACTGTGTTTGTGCAATGTTATTGTTGTATGTAACTGTGATATTAACTATGCTAGACAATAAAATATAAAACAAAGCTTCTTGATAGGTGTTGACTTTAGTTGCTATAGGGCTTATGGCCCTCACATGATGATGTCTTCCTCTTCTGCTTTATAGGGGAAAAGGATCCTATGTTCCCCATTTTTAGCCCCTGCCAAATGAAAGTATCTTGTCTGCCACAACTTTGATGTTTAATAATGAATTTTATTATTTCCAGGAGGATGTTCCACAAGAAAACAAACAGAAGAAATGTGCCCTCACCGGCACAGTACCATAATGCATGGCTATTTATAACTATGGGGCTCCACCATCCCCTGTACCCCTTCCTTACACCACCTTAAGTTTTACCCTTAAGGGATTCTCAAGGTTAGAGTTCAAGGAAAATGAAACAAAATAAGAATAAACAGTTTCTTGCCTTTTCTATGGCTTCAATAGAACTTCTTAATTCTTTGTTCTCTTTTCTTAATATTTCTCTGTTTCACTGTGTTTCTTTCTTCCCCATTGCAAGACTGTTAACTGCTCAACCTTTGGTTCCATCCCTTCTCTCCCCCGGTGGTTCAGGGTGGAGACTGCACAGGTCTGCCACACCCTTATTCATGCAGCTTTCTCCATCTGGCTCTCAGTAGGGTATCCCTAGGCTTATCATGCTTCAGGCTCCCTGTCTGGTTCTCTCTCTCTTTTTTTTAAGTTGGGCTTCTCCAGACATGCTTCACCACTTTGCTTCCAGCTCTCCTCCTCCGGCTCCCAGCTCTAGATTTTTGGTTATGTATCACATCTTGATGTCTCTCAGACTTTTACCAACTCTGGGTTGGGGCTCTTGGAGTTTGTCCCACCCCTCAGTGTCCTGCTTTCTCTCTCTGGCTCTAAGCAGGATACTTCCAGGTGTGCCCCACCCCTTGACATCTCACTCTCCTCCCCTGGCTTCAAACCAGGGACCCTCAGGATTGCCTCATCTCTCTGCCTCCAACTCTCCTCTCCCAGATTTGAACTGGGGACTGGTGGAACTGGGGACATGGTGTGGGGGACACCATGTTAAGCTCTCAACCACCAGCTCTGAGCAGGGTTTTCCTCTCCGTGCTTGAGCCAGCAGTCCCTCTTCCCATGTTGTGTGGTCCCATCTCAAGCTGGCATACACCCCAGACATGAAGCTGCTGGCTATTCCTTTCTTCCTCTGAAATAAGTATAAAGATGGAGGGTTTGGGTCACAGGTTGGTTACCTATGGATTCCCCCAACCCATTACCTCTACCTTTCACAATAGGTTATAAAATGTCTACAAAATAGCTACAAAAAATGTTGCAATGTGAAGTATTGCCTCCAGGGCCTCAAAGAGTTCAGCCATGCCAAAGATCTAAAAGACCAGATTGGCCATTTGTTTTTGTGATCATCTTTTTGCTTTTTCCCCACCTTGTTTTGCTTTGCTTATGATAGATATATATATATTTTAGCTATAGAAATAATAATATAATGTAACTTTATTAATTCCTGGAATTTGTGGAAAGATCTGGAACAAGGAGAAGAATGTTGGCATCCTGGTGGAAACCAGGCAATCTTTTGGCACAGGAAGGGCCTGCCCCTTGACACTTCTCCAGCCCTTTGCAGGGCTAAGGGGCACTGGTAGTGCTACAATGGCAGCAAACCATCTCGAACATCCATTTGGGATGAGAAAAGCATTAGTTATTGTATAAAAGGGGTAAAATTGCCAGGAACATATTTTGCTCCCAAAGAGTCTGACCGTGACATTTTTGTCTGATCTAAACAACCATTTTGACAATCAGATAATGTGCTGATTGCTGAGCAGAATGTTACCTGGAGTGCTGAGTAAAAGGTTTAATAGACATCTCAGGCCATATATTCCCTGGTACCAGTGTGGGAGGTCTTCACATCATAAATGGAGCAAAATCAAAGGAATTACGTGGAGCATTCATGAGAATTCTGGAGAGGACCTCTACCAGTCATCCTGGGAAAAGTATGACAGCATTCATGGTCAGGGGTTCCAACAGGCTGGATGTTGTAAAGAACCCTTAACCATTGTCTGACTGTCACCCTTACCCACTCTGACTCAGTCTTTTGCCTCAGCTTTCCCTAACCTGGCAACCGAGTTCTAGCTAATCAAGTTTAAGTAGACCTCGATCCTGTGACAGCTCTAGGACTGGTAGCTCAAGAATTATTTTCTATATTCTTATCTGCTATCATTGTGTATCAATAAAATTAGCCTATTATCAAATAAAAAGTCATGGCCAGTCTGAGAGTTTGGATCTACCCAAAGCTGCATTTGTCTGCACCCTAAAATCTTTGTATTTTTTTATTATGCATTTTATATCATTGGTCATCTATTTCACATGGTATTTTTCACTTTCCTGAGTGGAAGATGGAACAAATAAATATATGTGATAGAACTAGTGGTATTAACATTATTCATAAATCATCTTAAAGAATATCAGTCAAGCAACTGAATATTCAAGAAAAATAAGTAACTTAATACTCAATTAAGACAATCCCCTCCCCACCCCAAAAGTCCTCATACATGTGTTTAAGAACGCATTTTAAAATCATTTTGCTCTTCCCCCCACTTCTCAAACTCAACCAAGTTTATTTTTAATGATTATTCAGTTATAACTAGCCACTGTTGCTAACTCTCAGTGAGGGAAAACAAATATCATTGTAATTAATGGAAGTTGTCTGTTTAATTGCAGTGAAGATCTGATTTTAAAAAAAAAATGTGGGGAATGCTGGATGTGAGAATGAGAATGCTGCGTGAATATTTCTTCTTGTAAGGAATTTTGATTCAAATACATCACTGAATCACTTAAAAAGAACAAAGGCCCCAGATGGTAGAAGACAATTTTCTGAAGAAGGTATCATCAAGGAACAAGAAGTGGTAATAATTGTTAATTCATTTTGTAAAGAGAAATGGAAGGTCAGATCCTTCCATGATGTCAATTACTGTAGTTCAATTGATTTCTATTGATTGTAGCACATCAAGGTTCTCTGCTTTAGAATCAGATCTGGACTTACTGTAATGTACCATTATCTCCATCACCTTCATGATATGCAGAGTCATATTCTGCTATAACAGGGTTTTTTGTTTGATTGGGTTTTTTTTGTTTTGGTCATTGTTTCGTTTTATTTTTATACTAAAAGAAATTAAAAACCAAATGAAGATTTTTTTTGGTGCTAAGTATTGGTGTGAATGTTTTTTTGATTAATGTAAAGTGTGTTAATATAAGAGAAAGATGGGTGGAGTGTCTGAAATTTAACTCTATATCATTAAAAATATAAGTGCCATGCTGGGTCAGGCCAGTGGTCCATCTCGCCCAGTATCCTCTTTCTGACAATGTCAGATGTGGATGCTCTAGAGGGAGATCATTGAATCAGATATCTCTAGAATGATCTATCATTCAATTCCTTCCCTGGCATCCACCATTATTGACGCATTAGAGTTGCCAAAGGAAACATCTCCGATCATTCTGTTCAATAGACATTAATAGATGCATCATCCAATAATTTCTCCAGTCCCTTTATGAACCTTGCTATGCTATCTGCCTCCACCACTTCTTGTGGCAATGAATGCTATAAGTTTACACATTGGCTAAAAAGTACCTTGTTAGTTTTAAACCTGTTTCCTACTAATTTCAGCAGGTTCCCTCTAATTCTAGTATTCTGTGACTTAGTGAAAAACTGTTCACTGTTCACTTAATTCACACTCTTCATTATTTTATAAACCTCTATCACATCCCCCCTTAGCCTCCTCCTTTCCAAACTGAAGTGTCCTAGTCTTTCTAGTCTCTCCTGGTATGACAACTGTTCCATGACACAGGTCATTTTGGTTGTCCTTCTCTGCACATTTCCTAATTCTACTACATCCTTTTTGAGACATAGGAACTGCACACAGTATTCAGGATATAGGCGCACCATGGATTTGTATAACAGCATAACTTTCTCCATTTTATTTTCAACTCCCTTTTTAATGATATCCAACATTTAAATGTCTTTTTTAATCACTGCTGCACATAAAACTGACATGTATAGAGAACTGTCTACAATGACTCCAAGATCTCTTTCCTGAGTTGGAACAGTTAGTTCAGAACTCAGCATTGTGCACATGTAGTTGAGGTTACTTTTTCCCAGGTGCATTATCTTGCACTTCTTGACAGTGAAGTTCATCTTCCATTTTTTTTGCCCACCCACTTAGGTTACTTACAGCTTTCTTCAGCTCCTCTCCATCAGCTTGTAACTTGATTACCTGTAATAATTTGATATTCTCTGCAAACTTGGAGATTACATTGTGCACTCCCATTTTCAGGTCATTGACAATTTTTTTTAAATAAAACTGGGCCTAGTATAGATCCCTGCAGGACCTCAATTTTAACTTCTCTTTATCCCAAAAGGTGACCATTCAGCCATACCCTTTGCCTCCTATCTTTTAATTAGCTCTCAGTCCATAAAAGAATCTTCCTTCCAATCTTTGGCAATGCAGGTTTTTTAAGAGACTTTGGTGAGGGATTGGTTAAAAGCTTTGTGAAAGTCCAAATATATTATGTCAACTGGATCCCCCTTCTCCACATGCTTGTTAGCACCCTCAGAGGACTCCTTGCATATTTTTGGTATAGGATTTCTCCTTACAAAAACCATGTTGACTCTTCCCCAGCAGATCTGTTGATGTGACTGCTGATTTTATTCTTTATTATAGATTCTACAACTTGCCATTAAGAGAAATGAGAGTCACGAGTCTGTAAGTCTCAGGATCACTTTTGAAATCCTTTTTAAAGATGTGTGTTATGTTGACACACTTTCAGTCCTCTGGCACAAAGGCCATTTGTAACAATAGGTTACATACTACACAAGCAGTTCTGCAATTTCACCTTTGAGTTCCTTCAGAACTCTTGAGTGAATGTCATCTGCTCCTGGGGACTTATTGGTATTTAGCTAAATGATTTGTTCTAAAACTTCCTCTGTTGTCATTTCAATGTGGTCCAGCTCTTCTGACACATCTACTAGGAAGACATGGGCATTTCTCCAGTAACTTCTGAAGTAAATTGGTCCCCCCAATTCTCTAGTTGTCTTTCTGTTTCTCATGTATTTAAAAAAGTTGCTGAACACTCCCCAAATTCTTTTCTGGCCTTATTTTGCTTTTACTTTTCACCTGGCAGTTTGTAAGCTTTCCTCTTTTCCTCATTTGTGCATGACTTCCATTTTTTGAAGGATGCTTATTTTTGCCTCCTTACCAATGCTATTAAACCGTGTAAGAGTTTTATTGCTCTGCTTGATTCCCTTTTTCATTTGTGATATACACATATTCTGAACTTCTAATATGGTATTTTTAAACAGCTTCAAAGATGTTTGCAGGCTTTCAACGTTTTTGGCTGCTCCTTTAAACTTATTTCTAACTAACTTTATCATTTTGTGTAATTTCCCTTCCTAAAGCTGTATATGGATGTGGTGGACTTTTTTAGGATGGTCCCTTCCACTAGAATGTTGAATGTGATTCTGTTTTGATTTTGATGTCAGAGTGTCTCTCCAACAGATAACTCATGAACCAGGTCCTGAGTGTTACTCAGGATTAGGTCTAAATTGCTTCTTCTCTTGTGGGTTCCAAGATGAGTTGTTCTAGAGAGCAGTCATTTAATCACATCCAGAAATTTTATTTCCACATCGCACCATGACGAGGTATTCACCTAGTCCAGTGGTTCCCAACCTTTTTTTTTTTTTTTTTTTTTTTTTTTTTTAATATAATGTGACCTGGCAGGAACAGGATGGGACATGTGGAGCCAGCTACCTTCCTCCCAGGGTTTCCGCACCACCCAGCCTTAACCCTGGAAGCTCAGCTGTGACCCTGGAAGCAGCTTGCCTGGGAGGACAGATGGGGCTCCAAGCAGGGGGATCATGCCACGACCCCACACCCAACTCGCCATGACCAAGTACCAGGCCACAGCCCAGTGGTTGGGAACTTCTGGCCTAGTCTATGCCAAGATATTTGAAGTCTCCCATTATTTATTGCTTGTCCTATTTTAGCAGCTTCTCTAATCTCCCTGAGCATTTCATAATCACTTTCACCTGCCTGATCAGGAGGTTGGTAGTACAATCCTAGTGCTATATTCTTTCTATTCAAGTACAGAATTTCTACCCACATGTATTCCATGGTAGTTTTGTCTTCAGTTAAGATTTTTATGCTGTTACTGTCTATATTTTTTTTTTTTTAAATATACAGTACCACTCCTCTACCTGAACACCCTTCTGTCATTCCTATATAGGTTGTAACCCGTTAGAAAAGCACTCCATTGATTATTGTCCTCCCACCATGTCTCTAAGATGTCCATTATGTCAAAGTCAATATTTAATACCAGGCATTTTAGTTCATCCATCTTATCTTTTTGGCTCATGATATTTGTGTAGAAGCACTTATAAATTTTGTCTTTGCTCAGCTTCCTGTTTTTGCTCATGCTATTATTTGGAACTCTAGCTGTTCTGACTTATCCTCACTATTGTGCACAGTTAGATTTCTTATCCCACTACTATGCTCTTCAAAATAGTATAGAATCTGAATGACATCCCCCTTCGGGATTTCATCGACTTAACCTGTGTGCTCTTCTGCACTGTGTGCTCATCCTTCCATGAATAAAAATAAATTTGTGGTAGAAAACTGTTTCCAGGGTATCTAACTTCTCCTGAGTGCCTGTTGAAGAAGACAGACAAACTTATGCCTGAAGGTTATACTGAACATAAATCAGGATACTTTGGCTGTTGGTTGATATTCTTTGCCACCTTTTCTAACCTTCCAAATGATAAGAGATATCACCTGAAAAATAGTATTTCAAAACAGTATCCAGGGACAGGAATATTGAAAAGGAAAGCAGGACGTCCTTCAGCATCCTTGCATACAAACATACCTAGTTCACACTGGCAAATGCACATGTAAAACTAGGTATTTCCATGTGCATATGACCTACTGAACTTACTTGTGTTTGCAAATAGCTGGTTTATACATATGAATGTATACTTTAATGACATGTTATAAAGTTTTTCATACAAACGCAATCATTAAAAGTGCTCATTGAACTCTTTAGCTTCCATTCATGAAAAGCAGGCCCATATGGAAAAGAAAGATATATCTCTAATGAGGAGAGGAAAACAAGTAATTGTTGCCTCTATTTTACTTATTTTAACTGGAGGAATAGCTCTTCAGCTCCTATTTCCCTTCCCTTCTCCTTTACTCAATTCCCAATTGCTGAACAAGGACTTCAAGGGCAAATCTTGTTCTGCACCATAGCAAAGGAACAGAGGTACAATTAAGGCTGAATTCTATTTAACCTATAAGACAGCCAAAGGGTAGCTTAAGACTAACCCTACAAGAATAGGTCAAAGAGAGATAGGAGTGGTGGGAAGAGTGAGAAAAGAGTGTGAAATCTCTGCTGAGTTATTAGTGATTTGAGGAGACACAAGTGATGAAATTGATTTTTGGAACAGCTAGAATTGGCTTTTGTGGACCAGTGAAAGAATAGAGGAACACACAGGGGGATTGACATTTTCCCATCAATACAACTGTTGATTAATTTCTGTTTCCAGAGTAGACAACATAATTGAGATATCAGAAGCAAAATGATGTAAAGGAAAGGATTGGCGTATCTGCTTAATGCCCCAATAATGCATTTAGAATTACTTTGTCATTTCACCTCCCCTCTTTGCTCTGCTACCCAACTCAGATCTTCCATTTCTGTTTATGAACCCTGGGATAGGAGCCAGCCCAGTCAGGATTAGGTTTTGTTTAATGTGGCACAGCATCTGTAAATATCCTGTTTCGAACATTTAAATGGCTGCACTTGGTCCTAAATGTGTATGATCATGTTTCATTTATATTTTTTCAAATCAATGAAATCATCATAACTTCCTGCAAACAATTCAACATCTCTTCTCTCCACACCCCACCCTCATCCCATCCAACTAATGTCTTCCATTAAGATAAGAAGCATTATTTTAATCATGTATGGGCCTCTACATTTTAGGAAACAAGAATTATTGCAAAACATCAACACCTCTTCTCCTAGCTGTGAGGCACAAGTCTTTAACCATACCTTTTGCTTATATGAGCATATAGTACAGTGTCCATAGAATCTAAGGAGGGGAGGTGGGGAACACTACTCACATTGCTCCCCCTCCCCCAGAGAGAGCAAGAGATAAATAACATAACAAAAAGTCTGTCTTGTGAGCTTGTTGCTTAATATAACAACATAAGATTCAAGGCTACCACTACAACGAGCATGATATAACAACCTGCATTAACTAGAATAGAGAACTGAACAGGAGTCTGACTTGCTACAAAAGCATTTAACAAATTAATGTCCTTTCAACCACTCTGTTACACTGATATATTTAAAGGATCCTAAATTGATATGACTCTTCATATATTCCTGAATAGACTGTA
Organism: Alligator sinensis; assembly: GCF_000455745.1. Taxonomy (NCBI): domain Eukaryota; kingdom Metazoa; phylum Chordata; order Crocodylia; family Alligatoridae; genus Alligator; species Alligator sinensis. The sequence goes on along the minus strand of NW_005842260.1, from coordinate 39,270 downwards.
GTTTCTTTGTATTGTGCCTTCTTTATTAGCGTTACTGTTTTAAGAATTGTCTGAAACGTATTTAAAACTGTAATGGTCTATACTGGTCTGTACACCCATCCAATGTTATATGTAAATGTGTATATACATATATATGCAAGCAATGTATCTGAATGCTTCCTGTAAACAGACTGCATCTTCTTTGTAACAGCTTTAACTAACCACTGCAGAATGGCACCGGAGACAAGGCAGTAACAATGTCATCACCAGTCTCCTCTCATTCAAATCAAGCAACAAGATAAACTTAACAAGCAAGAGCAACATGAATGGACACATAAGCCCAAAAGGCAAATAAATGGGTAAGAATCAGACCTTGTTTCAAATGAAGTGGAGTGGCTTGCTCATTCTGCAGTTAATTTAAACCATACTCTTTCATCTAATTCTGGGATGGTGGATGCATAGGGTGAGATTTTCTTTTTCACATTCCATATGTTGGGATAAACTTAATGCTCAGCCTGTTTCCGTTGCATTATATGAGCATCTCTATGAACTATATCAGCACTTTGCATGCATTGTAAACTAGGGAAAAAGAAAAATATGTTAATTTAAAATGTGCTAGAGTTTGTGCAAGTGTTATTGTTAATGTCACCCAGAAAGAATTCCCACTCTCAACATACAGTTTTGATGCATTTACAGTTTATGTGTTGGACTCAAGATTTTCATGACTATAAAAGTTATTTGTTTGTTTACAAATGTATGGAAATTCAAACTTTTCTAGTTATTTAGTTATTTCAACTATCGTAGATTCTTTTTTTTCTTTGTACAAGTTAGTCTAACAATAATTTTACTGCCATGCACTGAAAATACTGCCAATGTGTAATAATAAAAATGACAATTAAAAAACAACAACACTTCATTGTTTCTTTTTCAGTTACGTTTAGTTACTTTTTTGTTTAAGAATAGCATGTTATATGACTACGTCAGTATTATAATGGTTTAAGCTAGGACTGACATTGGACCAAAGCCCACTGAAGTCAATGGGAGCCTTTCTTACAACATCAATAGGCTTTGAATCAGGCCTGTATTTAGTGCAGTACAAAATACTTGCAATGAAATATATTTATAAATTAGGAAGTTTGAGGCTCTGTTTTTGGTAGAGCTCTACTTAGCACAGCGGATGTGGGGCACCCTAAGCTTATAATCACCAGGGATTTGGGTTTTCTGTTCACCATGGAAAAATGCAGTAAAACCCAGATTTTTTCATGTTCAGGAGAAAACCTGGGAGTTTCTCATTTCAAGGAGAAAAACCCAGATTTTCTCCATTAAATGTGAAAAAATCCAGGAAATGGTGGGTTTCCCCTTGCAGACTGGCAGAATTCCAGCCTGTATGTGTCTGGGGGGAGCAAGAGGTGGGCGATCAGCAGGGGGTGCCATGTGCAAGTGCTCACGTGCACATATATGTGGCCACCAGACAGCCTGGAGAGCACCTCCTGCAGGTAAATCTGGCACCATGGAGGGGTGATGGAATTGAAGCCCCCATGGTGAAGGAGGGAGTTAGGCAGGCCAAGGGCTGCTGCCCAGCTGTGCAGTACATGGGGCTTGGGGCCCAGGGCCAGAATATAAGACTACAGGGCCCATGCAGGGAGAGGGATGGGGCCATGGACAGCTCATCTAGTAGGGGAAGGCTCCCTGCCACTGTGTGCACTCCCATAAGGGGCCTGGGGGTGAGTACATGCCGTCAGATTTGTGCACAAGCTGGAGGCAGGATGCTCATTGTGGGCTCAGTCTCCCTGCCCTGCTACTGTCTCACCAGGACCTCCATGGCCCAGTGCGTGACAGCCAATGTGGCAAGGCAGAGCAAGGCAGGGAAACTTGGTGCTGCTGTCATGAGCCCTGCTCAGCCATGGTATAGTTTCCCCTGCCCACCCAGCAGCATCAGGGGTGGCGGTGCAGGGTTGTTCTCCTTGCTGGTGCCAGGCAGGCAGGGTAGACGTTGCCATGGCAGTGTAGAGCTGCCGATGGCAGCAATGAGGTTCCCCACCCAGCTCCACTCTGCCACAGCAGCTGTCACCTCCCATGGGCAGTAGCTGGGGTGTGGGCACTGATGCAGAGTGCAAGGGGCTGCAAAGCTGGGTCCCTGGCCCTGTAGCCCTGGCAGCTGGGGGCCTCCTCCATCAGGTCTGGGGGATGAGGGGCTGTGCATGTGCAGTGAGGGGCACCAGGAGAGCTGGGGAGGTGGGGCTGTGGGTTGGGAGTGAGGGGCAATGGCATGGGCAGGGCACCAGCATATCAGAGCTGCTAAGTGCCACAAAGTGTGGCTGGGGGGGAAGGGAATGACAGCCGCAGCTGAACCCACATCTTATTGAGCTAACAGGGCAGGAGTAGCTCTGATTTTCCATGATAAAAACCCCAAAATCAAACATCAACATTTATAGGTATTTAGAATGTATTTTATAATAGTAACTGAGGCACTGGTAGGCTTCCAAATTGCTTTAAAATTGTAAATATATCAAGAAAACATTGTGTTCAACAGATATCTATATGTATAGGGGTGTTTGATTTTAATCAAGGAATAACATGGTTTTTGAGGGTTTTAATCAGAAAATTTGTGGGTTTTTGTCAGAATTTGTCATTTTTAAACAGAGAAAACCAGGATCCCTGATAATCATCTTTATGGTTTGCTCCTAAGGCCCCTTCTAGACATTGTATCTATTGCACAGTTACTTTGTTAATTGTGCAATACATTTAGGCTGGTTAAACATGCAAATTAACTATCACTCCTTAAAAAGGTCCAACCAGCTTTAATTTGTGCATGTAGGGAATCTGCTGCTGGGAGAATGCCACTGCTGAAATCTCCCAGCCATTGTGATCCTCCAGCTCTCGGGCCCTTCATGCACCCCTGTGGTGAGGAGACCACAGCAGCGCTCCACAGCGGT
>NW_005842260.1:4996-36345 GCF_000455745.1 Alligator sinensis | reverse complement strand
GATGTGGCTCTTGGTCCCAGGTGACCGAGCATGGCTGGGACCAAAACCCCTGTCAGGTGTGGGGGTTCTCCATCCTAGCTACATGTGCACCCTGTGGCTGGGACCCAGTGGCAAAAATCCTGCCTGCTTTTTGCTGACGCAAAGGGAGCCCAGGATCAGGTTCTTCCTACAGCAGCAATAAGGCAAGATTGGATATAACAGGTGATCTCACATTTGCACCTCCTGCCATGTACATGTCTCATGGTAGGAGGTGTTATTGTGTGGATTCTACATTAGATCCAATCACACCTTTACCTGCACATGCAGAGTGGGCATAAGACTGTCTAGAGAACAAGTCAAAGCAGCTCTGAAGCTGCTCTAAGTTTTTAACTGGTTGGTAATACACCATTGAGGGCTACTTGTCAGCCAGAGTTCACTAAAGCACAGATATACTTCAGATTCACAGCCTTACACCAGAGCATTATTTCCCATGTGATAAGTTCATGAACCTTTCTACCTGTTCTACAAAGCTCTGAAAAACATCACATAGACGGACTGAGGTTGAAGACCAATATATGGCTCCCTTAATTAACAAAAATACACCTATTTTACTCATGGTGACTGTCTTTTTAAATATAACATCTGAAATATTACATGTTTTTTTCAGTAACACTTGTGAAAGAATACCATGAAGATTCAAATCTGTGTTTCAAAGCAGAGGGGATCATTTTGCAAAAATATTACCAGAAAATAAAACATTTAGGTCACTACAAGGGATGGAATCCATGTGCTGAATTAAAGTTTCTTCTAATGAAATCTAGTGAGCAAATGTCAGCCTTCACATTATGGTTTAGCTTGTAAAACAGGATGAAGTTTTAGCAGTAGTTGATGGTATGTCATACCAGGAATCCAACAGAGGTCCTACATTTAGATTTGCCAGAATTTTTTCTTAAGTTTCTTAAGATAACCTTTAAAATGTGAATTAATGCACTGTTTTTTCTTCTTACTGAAGGCAAAGAGACACAGATTAAAACAAGTGAGTAGTTTGGAGGAAGACAAATATCAGTAGATGCTAGCATTCTCTCATTTGTTTTTATATTCCTCTAGCAATTGATAGGAAAGGAGGCACATTGGAAACCACTAACACCAACAGTATTCCCCATCATTGCAGTATAATTACAGAAGATACCCCTTATTAAAACAAAATAAACAAGCTGTGGTCACCTCACAAATATGGTGCAGAAGTAAAAAATAAAAGGCTAGGGCTAGATTTCCATTCTGTGGCAGTGTTATTTTTATGTCAATATGCCAATGTAAAAAAAAAAGAAAAACCCTGAAAATCCAGCTAGCTGGGAATTGAGATGGACAGGAACTTTCTGATGAAAGGGCTTATCATAAATGTCAGTTCATCAAAATTGAAGCTGTCTGTCAGAACATCTGTACAAGTTTTAACAAGGATAGGATTTCTGGTTAGAGTGTAAAACCCCTGCCTAATCCCAGAAAAAAGAAAACGTTAGCAGTTAAAGCACTTGACCTGCAGTATAGGTGACTGAAATAGAGAAGAGGATTGAACCTTAGCCTCCTGCATCTCAGCTAGATGTCCTAATGATTAGGACCTACAGTAAAATCATATTTAATTATTTACATTAGGTGTGACAGTTCCAGCAGGAGGGAATAAGAAAGGGGTAGCCCAGGACTTAGCTGGCAGCTTTTATTTTTGCTGGGGAGGAGGGGCTAAGACATTGGACATGTGCAAAGTTTTATGCATTTCAAGTGACATCCCTTTTCCTGGGCAGGGTGGGCTTGGCTCCTCTGCCCTGGAACAAGCATTAGTTCAGCACAGTTGGGATATTATGCTAGGATATAAGAGAAAAAATAATAGAATCTAGGGTCAGATCCAGAGGGAGTTACGTGACATGGATGAACCCCCCATCCCCACTTTTCAGTTGACCATACCATGGGAGAAGCAGCTAGGTACTTTTTTTTAAGTCCTGGAGCAAATAAAAATGTGTCCCTCTCTTCCCCTCTGTGCTCAGCAGCACCTCTCTTCCCTTCCCCTTGTCTGCCCACCTCTGCCACTGTTTTCTGGCTGTCCCAAGGATGGGGGGAAGAGATGGGAGCAGCGGAGGATCTCCAGAGTTGCTCCTGCCTGATCCAACTAGCTTCTGCATGGAGCCAGGTTCAGTCAGGTACAGAGGCAGTAGAGGAAGATCAGGCCCCCTCCCTGCCTGATCCCCTGAGGAATTCCCTGCCAGCCTGGGATCAGGTGAGGGGGAATGAAACCCACCAACAGCCTCCACTGCCATGGCTGCAGCAGGAGAGATGTGGCTCTGGACCTTCCCTGCCTTTGACTCTGCTGGGAACAGTGACAGTGGTGGGTGGCAGAGAGGGAAAATGAGAAGGGAAGGGAGGAAGTATGCAACTGAGCATGGAGGGGAGAAAAGAGAAGAGTTTTATCTGCTTGAAGGACTTTAAAAAAGTCACTACTGCTACTCCTGCAATGCAGTCTGCCTGCAAAGCAGAAGCGGTGCTGTTGACCAGGGTTCAGTCATCCCTGAAATGCAGGTTGCTGGTCCCACACCCTGCTCTCTGAAATCCTGGATCCACCCATGATTGAGTTCCTGATATTCCTGATGCAGGACAGGGAGTTGACCTTCAGTTTACCACATCTCCTATCCACTGGTCTTTAAGGGATTCTGACAATGGTGTAAGTTTGGCTTTTTTTAAAAACCTTTTCATTCTCTAGAGTTTGCCATAGTGCAGAAAAAAATGAGGAGTGATTCAAAGCATGAAAATATTCAAACAAAAATCTATGCCTGGGAATTTCAGAAGCACAGGGTAATAATTCCTATACTCTCTCTCCTTCCAGGAAGAAAAATCTTGTGGGAGATGGACCCCCATTCTTGTTGTTGCTTAGCTTGAATTGGCTTAAAAATCTCCCATAGAAAGGTAGGCCTTTCCTACACTCTTTTTCTTAGCCACATCCAGACAGATCAAAGAATCAGGTCTGCTAACTAGTGAAAATTGAATGAAAGATTTCTGATTAGCTTGCTGTCTTTATTTTATTTATTTATTTAGTTATACTTCAGCCACATAAGGACACTATATTTGTAAGTAAGTGAACAAGTTGTATTTCTTCTGAGAGTTTTAAAGTTCCCCAAAATTGGTATTCTTTCACAACATTATATAATATTTTAGAAATTAAAAAACAATTTTAGTGATATTTGTGATACTGTTCTGAATACTTATGCATGAAAAAACCTGAAATCTTGTAAACATTGAATTGTACACTGTTCAATTCTTTTTATCTATTTATGGACATTAAGTACTTATAGTTAAGGACTCTTGTTTAGTTTCCAACACAGATTAATAATGAATAGGGGGGGAAAAAAAAATTACTTCTATACCTTTGCTTTAACCAAAATAAAAGTTGAGTATTGATAAACCAACATGATCTCCTGAATATTTTATTTCACTATTATTTTGACTTCTTAAAATGTTTATCAATACCTTCTGAAGGTGGCCAAATTCTAGAATGCATTAGATAAAGGTATCCCCCATTAAAGTCAGTAATTAGAATATGAGTTTATGAGTGCCTCATATTGGAGATGTAGGTTGTAGCCACATTGGTTTGAGAACATAGGTAGGCAGACAAGATTATTTGGGTGAATTTGATATCTTTTATTAGACCAGCTTAAATAGTTGGATTTTTTTTTTTAGCAAGCTTTTGGGTTTAAAACACTCTGTCAGCCTGACAAAAGGTTTTTAAACCTGAAAGCTTGGTAAGAAAAACTTTTCCAACTATTTAAGTTGATCAAAAGATATCAGATTCACCGAAAGAACCTTGTCTCTCATACTGGAGATAAAATAGAGACTTTAGAAATAGGAAGGGGCAAAATAATTTGACTGATTAAAGCTCTTTCTTTCAAAGGAGCTGAGCATTTTATTAGCAGACAAGAAAATCAGACCCTGCATGTCTGTCCATGCCACATCAGACTTTGCTAGGCACTTGCTTCTACGTTGCACATACCAAACATCAAAAAACCATGTAGCATACAACCAGCAAGCACCATAACCATAACATTTCCATATATATGCAAGGTGTGCCCATGCCCACTTTTAGTATTTAGGTTTTCTTATTAAAGAATAGTGCTGTGTATTCCTACCATCATTCTAACAGTCATCACGTGGAATTTTTGGACATCTGAGGTGCATGGGAGCAAAGTCAAAGAAATGGCAAGCAAACTATAATGCAAAATGCTCTAAGAATGCTAAACACCATTAAGTTGTCATACTTAGGGAGGCTGAATGTTAATTCTCACCCTTCCCTTTCCTCAAATCTCTGTTTTTCCCCCAACACCTAATATTATTTACACTTAAGTTTCACTGCAAAGAAATAGATTCATTCCACTGGGATGAAACTGAAAGCAGCAGGACTACATCCTCAGTTGACATGGCAGTTGTTCCCGTCATAGGGAAAGTTGTCTAGCTTTTAGGCTTCTGGGCTAGACATGTAAAGGCACATCATCTTCTAAAGTGCTGTTCTTAAAATAAATTGGGGGGTTTTTTGGTTCCTCTCCTGTAGAAATGGAACTAACAACAGAGCTTGGACTTGGCCTCACTGTCTTGAGGCTACATGATTTATTTGGTTTAACTTCCTAGTGAAAGGAAGGGTAGATTTGCACCTTATACACTAACCAAAGTAAGTGTGTGTGTGTGTGTGTGTGTGTGTGTGTGTGTGTGTGTGTGTGTGTAACCATTTTATTACTATAACCAAGGTCTATAAAGTGCAAATCTTTAGCCTTACATGGCTAACTACCTCTCAAGTTCTAAAATAGAGCAGGCCACTATAGTGAGATGCTGTGAAACACCATTACCTGGTTTTATTCTCTCCAGTTCTTCTTGAACAGTGTCAGTCGGTAAAAGCCAAACTCTTGATTTCATTTGCCTGCGTGTAAATCTACAATCACTGCAGTGGAAGAAGTGGAATTATTTTAGATTTTGGAGAGATCAAAACTCAGCCCCCTTTCGCTCACTCTCTCAACTAGTCTAATTAGAGTATAGAATTCAATTCAGTAGCTACATTTTTAATAAACATGTGTTGAGGCACATTACACTCTTCTTGAAAAGGTTTCAGATGTACAATTATACCTTACAGATCTATGAAAAAAGAACAGATATGCCTTGCCTTTGAAATGAAGTTACATAAAACTTCTGTCTTCTCTAGGTTATCACAAACAAGATTAAAAGCATTTGCAAAAGCAAGGGCTGCTTACAAAGCTGTCACTTCTATACCAAGAGCCATGTTAACCCCAAATTCACTTTAATAATTAGGCCTATTTTCAAAATTTTGATATGAATCTATTTATTTGGAGTGAAATGTATTATAGAAATGATATTAGAACAGCAATCTTGTACTGTAGCATGCAAAAGAGCTGGTCCTGAAATGTCTCTTTAGTTATTGTTGCTGCTTCCACTATCTTTAAGAAAAGACAGAATGACTGACGATGATTCAGAATTAATTGCAACTTAGTGACAGATACGCATTACATGCACTAATACTGTGCTAATTGAGATGTCAGCAATAGAGTGGACTATTTCCCTTATTGTCTTTTGTAAATGAGCTCTACCTTTATTTCTATATTTTCAAAATCCTCAGAATAAATATACAACTGATAACAGAAGGATGTAGCATTCTGTGGAAATTGTCTTTTCTGTTGCCTCCCCTCCCTAACAGCTTAACCACCCAAAAGATTAATCACTAAAAACCATGATATCAACAAGCAGGTGACAGGAACCACATCATAATGCTTAAATGACAAAATCCCTAGAGGATCAGACTCACTACCTGGTAGACATCCTTATACAAAAGTTGCTAAATTAAAGAGCAGACAAGCTCAAATTACTATGCATGTTCAGACAAGATTCTTTGGGTAAATGTGATATATTTTATTAGACCAGCTAAATAGTTGGAAAAATTGTTCTTTGCAAGCTTTTGGACAAAAACGCCCTTCTTCAAGGATAAGGAGAGTCTGATGGGATGGTGTTTTATGTTCTTCTGGATGGAATAGAAGCCAATATACAAAATTTAGGTCTGTGAAAATGCAAATGCATGGCAGTAAGGATCAGAGGCCATGGGAAATAGTAGGTGAGAGACAAGTAGGTGTATTGTGGGGCAGAGGTGGGGGCAAGGGAGGAATGTTGACCTGGTGCTAGAATGTAGCTGGTAAAATGTAGAGAGGTTATCTGTCACCAGATGGCAGGCAGGCAGGTTGTAACATGCCATAAATCCAATGTCAATATTTTAGTCCATGATTTTTTGTATCCAGTAGATTTATGAAGTGAATTTCATACGCTTATCTATGAAAGGTGTTTTGTAAAATTCCTTTGAGAATTAGAACTGAGAGACTGGAGAGAGAGTATTTGTCTTGTGAGAAGTGTACACCCACAGGTAATTGGGTATTTTTGTCTTTGATAGATTTCCAGTGTGCATTAATTCCAGTACATAGTTGTTGTTTGGTTTCTCCTACATATTTTCCATCAGGGCATTTGGTGCACTGGACGAGATATATAACATTTCTGGAGGTGCAGGTGTAAGATCCAGGAATGGTGATGGTTCTGTTACAGGGTATAGTTATTGTGGGAGTAGTGGAGATGTGCAGGTTTTACATTTCTTGTCCTGGCATGATCTCGATCCATTACATGTGCTTTGGGTCATAGGAAGTTTTCTTCTGGTGATGATTAGGTTGGCAAGGTATGCATGTTCATTTTTTAGTACTAAAGCCTTAATTTTAGTGATAACTGCAGCATATGTCCATGCTTCCTCACAGGTCAATATTTTTCTGATTATTATTATGTCCAGGAATTTTTCCCCAGTGGTGTTTTATATTTATTTATTTATATAGTATGTAAAGGAATGCACATAGCCAGCCTGAAACAGCCTAGGTGATCGAATGTTCAAGTACATTCTCTACTTTAAGCAAATTTTATGTTCCAGTTGCTCTGAATTAATATTAAGTATATGCATTTCTCATTTTTTTTAATTAATAGAAATGGTTTTTAGTGTCTGATTGCTGACACAGGAACTTGTTTAGTAAATATGAGGTCTATGTTAAAAAAGTGGTCTTAGTTTTACTCAAATGTTTATTTTTTTTAATTCTGAAAAGATACCAAAAGTATGAACCTCCAGGGAGTAATACCAGACCCTCTGAAATAAGTGACAAAACCCCAAGTGAGTTCATTGGTATGAGGATTTAACCTTCAGTCTGTATCTCATGGTTTCAAATATGACCCTGTAATTTCATTACCTTTCCCCCCCACTTCTACTCTCTCACCCAGAAGTGATCTGATTCACCACTGTTTTCTGTGCTAGGTTAAATATCTGTGAAATGTTGAGGAGGATCATTAAGTTACTCTTTGTAAAATGCCCTATTCACCTGCTTCTAATTTCCTTGCCATTTACAAGCAGCTTTTAAATGCACTCCATTATCAGATGTACAATAGTGCAATACTACCAAGATGATCTTTTTGTTAAAATGTCCTGGGATTTAGTCAAAATAAGTCAGACAATTTCTGTTCAGAGAAATCTGTTTTTTGCAATTCTTCTGTTGGTGCAGCAGATGCAACAGTAGCAAGAGTGGGGGAAGACTTTGATCTCACCTGCCTTTCATCTATAATTGACAGTGGTAATTTGGACTCTGAGATGATAGAAAGGAACTGAAACATTCTCTGAGATGGCCATGAAGAGGGAAGCAATTTATTTGTGATTCATGTTTCAGATAAAGTATAAAGCTTTCCGAAAAATCAGCAGGGATTTGTAAGGGATACATGGAATAACAGTCATAAATGAAATAGTAGCATACACAGACTTTAGATGCATACTGGCATTTAGTTTTGGGTCAAACCTCAGATTTATGTTCCGCCTTGACTCTTAACTAAATGCATAGAGTAATGTATGGTTACAGTAGCAGGGGAATATTCAGATACAAGGGTTTCTCCCCTCCCCCCCAGCCTATAAGGAACAGGATCCAAAAAACCCAGTTACTCTAGTGAAAGAGAGGATGTAAGGATGTTAGCAGGTAGCATCAAGTGGGTGTCACAATTGTGCCCTTTTGTATGAAGTTACATTTTGATTTGGCAGACCCAATTTTTGTGATTCAGGGCAATATTTCCAAAATACAATTCAGTGGTGGTTCATTCTTAGCCATGTTACTACTAGTAGCGACAGAACTCTAGGCTGTCAGATGAGAAAATGGAGCTGGAATGCACAGTCCCATGGGACTGTTAGAGTTAGAGATGGTAATTTGAAAAGGAGAATATTTTTTTCTTCTCCCTCTCAGAGATCTGAATCCTTTCTAAGTCTTGCAAAATATTTGATGGGCAGCATGGCTGCTTGGCACACTTTCAAGCTTGCTTCTGATTTATGAGGAGACAGGTCACAGGAACACTAGTATGGGAGGCACACTTTCAAGTATAGCTGAAAACAGCCTTATTTAAGTGAAATTATCATTGGCAGAAGATAATATAATATTGATGGTTCTAGTATCAATACCTCAGGAAATGTTTTTCTACACATATCCTAAAATTGATGGTCCTTAGCTTTAACAAATGGGTTAAAGTGCTAATCCTTCAAGCCTTACACAAGTAGTATTATTGAAATTAGTGAATCTAATCCCCATAAACTGCTACAGAGACTTTAAAGACATAAAACCTGAAGGTTTTTAGCTTTTTTAGTGTGCTGGCATAGTTAAAAATGGCCTTTAATGTACATGGTTTTTAAACTGAATTCAAATATAATTTATGACTGCTTTAGGGCCATTTTAACAACTAACTGCCTAGTGACTATATTCCTTTGCCAGGCTAATTGACAGCTGCTTCATTGGCAGCATTTATTGTGGTCAAATCAACCTCAAGTTTTGATAGAGGGCACTTATCAAAAATTTGTATCATCATCTGTACTTATCCACAGCTGCAATGCAAGTTGTCATGTGGGATCCATGTGGATCCAGAGATTGCTCACTGATATTGGCTAGTTTGGAACTTGTTCAGGAGAGAGCTTGAGAGTGTAGGAAGTTAACACCAGAACGGTAGGTGGTAGAGTCAATGATGAGGAAGAACTCTATGTTTTGGCAGAGCGTGTTGGCCAAAAGAGTTTTTACTAAGCCAAGGAAACTGCAGGTTGGTTAAAAAAAAAAAAAATAATGTATAGTGGCAAACTAAGATGGAGACAAATATTCCCTAGTAATCTGAGAGATACTTCCTCATGATAGATCTGAAATGTTGCTCAGTTAGGCTGCATCAACACATTCAAATAATCTGGGAAAATTGCCCCAGGTTTGTTTTCCTGATAGAAAATCTTATCTGGTGATACCTGAACAAACTTTTGAATCCTGAGCCCTTTAAGAGAAGGAGCTTGTAATGTTGATGCTATGCAGCCAGGGGGGTCCATTTGCACACATCTCAGCATGTTGTGCAGACTCGCTTAGCTGGCCTGGACACACACAGTGGCAGTGCACTGGACAGCCTTGATTGGCTGACAGACTGCTCAGGGTCAGTCTTTGTCTCCAGTCTCAAAATCCAATGTGAGATTTTTTTAAGGGGTGTGTTGTGCTTTCTGCTCAGCTACAGAAGCAGAATCCAGTGGTGATACACTGGGTGTGCCCACATATGCATTTATTGCTGTTGTTACTGCACATTAAGTTTACTACCTGCAGTAACAGGTACTAACTCAATGCACAGTAACCAGCACTACTGCTCAGTAGCACTGCAGCCCAGTCTTTTAGTGACACTAAGGCACAGTAGACTAATTCTACTGCATTTTAGTACATCATGTCAAAAGCTGTGCTATTGTGCAGTAGTCTACAACACATTTCTACTGCACATCTATTGTCTTGCATAGAGACACACCCACTGTTTTACTGTCAGGGAGAAAAGTGCTGTGACTTCTCTCAGAACAGAATATGTATATACATTCTCTCTCTCAGGCAAAACTCTCCCAGGAGTAATTTAACCCAACGTTGTTCCAGGTTATTTTTCTCTTGGAACAGCCATTTTTTCTGTGGGAGAAAAGAATTCTGAACATCTGTAAACTTGTAGTTTCTCCTGGGACAGCAATGATGATTTGATACTGCTACAATGAACTTCATTGAAAAAACAAAACAAAACAAAAAAAAACAAACAAACAAAAAAAAAAATCAAGGAAGCTCCTTTAAATAAATGTTGTTATTGAGCTGGTCAAAAGTTAGATTGTTCAATCCATAAGTAATCTTATAAATCTTATTATTCAATCTGTGGCAGGCATGACATCAGGGTCGCTTTGCTCTCCCGTCGCCTCCTTTACTGTGCCAAGCTTCTGACTTGCACCCTCCTATTCTCGCCCACCACAACTTTGACTGTATACACGTTTTTATTTATAGTGAAGCTACCTTTCTTCTGCTTGGTCACAGTTCTCCTGCTTCAGGTGTTCTGTGTACCCAAGCCTTGTGGGCTACACATGTACAACACCGTCTTGGCCTACACCCCTCTGGCATTCAGGCCCTCCGTGGCCCTCTCTCTATTTGGTGCCTTCTCTGCAATGCAGCCCTCTCACAGGGCTCATCGCCCCGCTACCCCCTCTTCTGGGGTTTCTCAGCCACCCCTCTCTGGAGCTGGGGTCCGTGCACCATGAACACTGCACCCTCACTGGGGCTGGGGTCCTCACACTACCATGAGTCCCCTATGAGGCCTCCCCCATCCCCTTATAGCCTCACCCAAACCACCGGTGTAACAATAGCAAACATAAACAGTAACATAAATACCAGCCTCTTGGCAACAACTTAAACATAAACCACTAGCTATAACTATGCTCAGACCTACCGGGTTTTCTCTCCTACCACAGTGACCAATACTGCTCTGGCATTCAGGTTTTTCTCTCTTCTAGCAGAGAGCTCCTTCATCCTTAGCTGCTGGTAGAGAACTGCCTCTGGCCGCCTGCCTGTGCTTTATATAGCGGCCAGGCCCTGCCCTTTTCTTCAGCTGGCTAGGCAGGTGTAAGCCATTAGCTCCCTTTGGTTGCCTCAGCAACCGGCACCTGAAGGGTTATCCTAGCACTTCTAGTAGCAGGCACCCTAGTGCCCTGCTACACAATCCATTATATTTCTGTTATAGTGTAAGACATATTCATTTAGAACAGTATGTGGAGACATTTGGGGACATTAGGGGGAGGTTCAATTGAGTTAAAAATGGCTATGGAATCTACGGTAAGTTGGGATGTGGGGGACTTGGGGAGGCAAGCAAGCTCTGGGGTGGAGATCAGGAGGATTTAAGGGGCAAGTGGGATTTACAGGGGGAACCAGGGGGATCAGAGGGGCAAGAGGATTCTGTGGGTGGATTGGAAGGATTCAGGGGGGCTACTGAGGTTCATTGGAGGGGTCAGGGATTTGGGGGTAAGCAGGGAGGCAGGTGTTCTCTAGGAGGGTTTGGCAGGATCAGGAAGAATAGCGACATCTGGGCAGTGGAGGGAGGGCCTTAAGGGGATGGGGAGCTCTCTCCCTGACCCACCCCACCCCCAATGAACAACTACTCTCTGGTCAACCGAACCCCCCATCCTGCCTGCCCACAGCTCCCTCCACCCCAACTTACTTCCTCATCTTCTGGCATTGCCAAGAACTTGTAAAACCAGTTCTGGTAGTGGATTGAGGGATGGGTACATTTGATGGACTTGGGGGGTGGGCAGCAGCTGGGCCATAGAGGGGAGGAAGAGATACTCTGAGGCTGTCTATGTCTGAGGGTGGGGCAAAGGGCTAGGGGTTAAAATAGTTTGGTGTCAGAAAGGAAGTAAAAGTGCATCTCCAGGGCTGGGGCCAGTGGTTGAGCTTTCCCAGAACTGGGGATGTGCTGGAAACTGTACAGAAGTTCAGTTAGGTCAGCCTTTCTAGAACCAATCTAAGTTAGATTATCATGGAGGTGGGTCAGCCAGTTTTAAATGTATTTTAGCTTCCTGAACTTCCATACAATTCACACTTAGATCAACCTAACTAGGGATCAAAGTGTAAGGTCCATACCTGGGCAAACTAAGGTAAATTAGGTGGTGATTTTAATGCAATATAGCCTCCCCCTAACCTACCCAGGTATCTGTGTGTACCCTAAGTGTACCAGAGAAGGAAAATCTGAACATGCCATTTTATTTTTATTATTATTTTTTATTATTATTAGTTTAACACTGTGCTGGTGGGAGACCATGTTTTGAGGCTCCTGGCACAGCTGTGGCTCTCAAGTTGTCTAGGTTTTCAGTTCTCCAAGCCTGGAAAACTGATAGCCACATTTGAACTTGGTGATTGATCTCCCAGCTTCCCATATCTGCAGTATGGAGCTTGGAAACCCTAGATAAAGTGGCGGGTCTCCTCCTGAAGTCAAGGACCCTGGGGTCCTGGCAAATCCACCTTTGGGACAGTCCATACTGTAATTGCATTGGGTGCCCAAGACCCTAGAAAGCTCTACCTGTGTGTTCATTTGAAGCTTGTTATCAGTAATATGTTTCTGTGAAACAGTTTATGAAGCAATTTTTTCAGTGAACCCTTTTTTTTCAGAAAATTCTTGTTGAGTTCTAATTCCTGTTACTATACCACAGGTGAACAGAATGTTGTTCTGAAATAGAAACATAGCATTTCCACATTAAACCAAAATTGCTTTTGGTTAGTGCATTCCACTTTAAAGCCAAATATGTGGCAGTCTCTATCCTTATGCCTCTATGAAATAATAACAGAATAAGAGCAAACTGCTGATCCTGAATATTTGGTTCTGTAGCTATCTACTGTCTTGCATATTGGTGAAATTTAGCATATATTTTGCACAAGTTAAAATGACTGTACATTCTTATTTAGTGGTATTTTATACCCAAAATTTATTAGGATAGCTGGGTGAACAACATACAAGGCAATAGAGAATCTGGCGTTGAGTTTAATACCTAGCTCATAACTAATGGTAATATGAATAAGTCCATACAAAGTGTGTAAAAGACGATTCAATAGTTACAGAAACAAAGCTAGACTTCAGTATCTTAAAACTGAAAACATTTTGCTCTAATAGCTAACTATGGTGAAACATTTTGCAGTTAGATAAAGTAAAAAGTTCATATATACTTCTGTATTTTTTTAATCTCAAGTACACTATGGGTGTATCTGCATGTGTAATTACGACGCCTGAATAAACTGGAACTTATTGCTCTTGAATTCATTGCTCCTGGTCTTGCCATTCAAACATGTACCTGGGAGCAATTAACTGCAGAGCAATACACCCTACAGTTTACTTAGGCACTGAACATGCAACCTAGGCAGAACAGTCCCAGCTGGCAGGGGTCCCTAGGGCCAGTCCACCAGCCCAGGGCTGCTGCCCCTGGATCATCTCTGAAACAAGAGTTCTAGAGTTTTAAATTCCCTTTCCTGGGGCATCTGGAATTCCTTTAGCTAATGGTCAATTACTCTGTGATGCCTTCACTATTGAGGTGTTGAATTTCCCATTATAGCAGACAAAACCTTGGGTTCCCATCCCAACAATAGCTCCTTCTGCTTGTGTTTCAGGAGTGGTAATGTTCTTGGCTCTAGTGATGAGGCAAGAGATACTTAACAGCTTTGCCTACTCCCTTTTCCTCAGTTCCTCTTACTAAACCAGGTCCAAAATCATAAAGATATATACAGAGAGCATAACATAACTTATATAGTGATAAAAGCAACATAAATGGATACAACATAACCCTGGCTTTTCAGCAAGACCTCATACACCTTTAAACAGACACAAGAAAACCTGGGTGACATCCCATGAACATCTTGATTTATAGTGGGGTTTGTGACATCTCTAATACGTAAACATGAACACTCATCTCCTGCTACCTCTGCTGTTTTCCTTAGGGAATGGATTGTCTCTCAATATAATAAACACTTGTTAATACCTGACTTCAAGAGGAATGCAAATAAAGTCAAACTATCCAGTAGTGACCAATTATTAGGAGGTGATAATGGGAGAAGAGCAGGGCAGCACTCATGGTGGGGATTTGGAACAATGACAAAATAAACCACATTGGTGAATAATTCCATAGTTGAATTATCTAGTTTTCTGTAATATAGATAACTGCAGTAGTTGTGTAACTGCTATAAAGCATAAGTAGAAAATTGATGAATGTTGTCAAAACTGCTTTGGGTGAAAAAGGTTTTTTCCCCCAGAAATGTGATTGCTGTTTGAAGGAAATCATGGTTTCCAATTTGGGGGTTTTGGGGTTTTTTTGGTTTGGTTTTGTTTTTTGTTTGTTGGTGAAAGTAAACAATTTCAGGTTTTTGGTCTTTCACATTTTCATTTCTGCCAAAAACTGAACGTTTATGCAGAGAAAAAAAATCAAATATATGCATTTTATAGTAATTAGTGTGCTGAGATCCTGATATAAGCTGGCTCTGAGGCATTTGTGTAATACAATAAGAGATTATACTTATAATAATATCACATGCTGTCTGCCTGGATGTGTTCCAATACACAACACTTTTAAAGATATTATTGAAACAATGTATATCGAAGTATGAGATAGAAAACACTGGAGTCCTTCAGTGTATCTATGCTGTAATCACAGGCAAATGTGACTGGGTGGATGGGGTTTACATATCTGATCCTAATAGATAAACCCTGATTAATAGTTTAAGGGGAGAAGAACAAAGATGCTTGTTGATACAATGAAATGGAAATATTCTTTTGGACTCTACCCTATTGTGAGGACCATATGAGAATGTGTTCCCTTTCCTCTTGAGTCCCAGAACACAACTTTTCCCCCCACCCATATGTCATGGAGGCAATAAATGGTATGTGAAGCATTATTAGAAGGCTTTTTTAAATAGTTTGCCTTAAGCAATAGTAATTAAGGAATTGTATTAACTGTAACTTTTTATTTTATTTGTCTGTTTTGTTCTACCCTAAGTGTCTTCTGCCTTATGTGGTGAATATAGGGAAGAAGAAAACAAAAAAGAAAATTACAGTACCTTTCAGCCCTTGTTGGAGAAAGAAGCTACATATTTATTGCAACTTATTTCCTCTCCAAATAAAAACAAGTTGTTTTGGACACCCATTATCTCTGATTAGCTTGTTTCCTCACCAAATAATACCATCTTACCCCTTGGTAGGGTATTGATTTGTTCTAAGATTTGTTTTTAATTTTCTATATATGTTATTCTAAGCAGGCTTAATTTTGTGAATATTTGTAATGTTGCCAGAAAATAAAGTATGAGGTGGATATAAAATTTGCAGCTCTAAAGTTTCTTTCTTTCTGTATTTAAATTCACTCCTACCTTACCTCCAGCAATTTCAGGATAGTATACAATGCAAGACACTTTGTGAATGCAACATTAAGCAGCTTGCTTATGTACAATGTAAGTGTTCATTTATATATGTATATTGCATTATACATTTTCTTTAATGCCTTACCAGAAATGTGTAATGTTCATTCAGATACGGTTGCTGTGGGAACCAACAATGTTGAATTTCTAGACCTCTGGGGGGAAAATTGTAGTTCATAGCATCATATTGACACAGAACTGCATACAGACACCTGGATTGTAGCTCTAAGACCATTGTTGGCCGTTGATGATGACATAGCTCATTTGGAGATCCTCAAAACACAGTAGCTCATCCAATCATAATGCCTTTAGGCTTGATGGTATCTTTAACTCTACCCCAAGTAAAAGGGAACAAATTAATGTGTAACTTTGCAACAGAGCAGGTAAAGCTTGACTAATTTAAGGTAAAGCTTGCTTATACACAAGCCTCTACAGCCTCCACTGGGCTCCATCATGTGTTATAGAAAAATTAAGGAGAATAACTAGCCAGTCCTTTGTCCAGCACTAATGGAAAAATGGATCCCTCAAGATCAGAAGTAAAGCAGTCAATAAAAAGACAGGTTATTATTAAACTGAGATAAGTAATGGATAGGGACCATTACTGATAAAAATGTGAGGAATATCTTGATTCTCAAAGCAGAGTAGTATGCTGGTGCCAGATTCAGGATTTTGTGAATACATACACAGAATCTTAACCATTTAAAAATGCTGCATGCAAAAGTTCTGTATCGGTCTGTGTGTCTGTGCACATGGAAGGAAGGAGGAAAGCAGAGTTTGTTTATACACTGTTAAGATAATACTGAGAGAAAGGTAAGAGTTTGATTTCTAGGAGATTGTTAGATTGAAATCCCATTGCTCAGTTTATTCTGTAATGTTGCAACTGTCCAAGTAATATTTTCCTGCTGTGTAAAAGAATTTAGATCAAAGATGCATGGTAAAGTTAAATCATTAAATCAGCTAATTCAGAAGCCTCAAAGCTTCTGAATTAGCTTTTCATCTTTCATTGAACTGGCCAGTGACTGACCAGCTTCATTTTAAAATATGCCAAAAAAGGAAGCAATACACATTGTAATCATACATCATAAATCATAATTATTGAAATTAAAAGTGTAAGAAAAGGAAATTTGGTAAAATGGGTAAAGGAACCCGATTTGTATTTTTTAGAAGAAAAGGCATATAATTCTAATGGTAACATGTATGTAATAAATAAAAATGTTTAAAATCAGAAAAGAAAAATTAAAAAAGAAAGGTTTCATAAAGAGAGAAGGTTTACTTTTCATTGTTGTAATGATTTCAAATTCTGTTTCATGTGTATTAAAATAGACGAGGAGTTGTATTATTCATCAAAAGTGAAAGGAATGACATTAAAATTAATAAGTAGTAATGCTCCTGATTGGTTCCAAGCTTTAGAAGTTTAACACAATAGCAAATGGATTTCCTTATAATGAAGGTAGAGTGTTATTATTGAAAACTATGTTCCAGGTATAATTTCAGGGTTATGAGTTCTATGCATTTTATTAAGTGAAGACAGTTGAAACAACTTTGGATGCCATTTTAAATAGTAATTTCCTATAGATTAATACCTTGCTCTCAGCTCCTGCAATTCATATCAGTAATACATACACAAATACATATATTTTACCTGTTATGAAAAAAGAGTTTATTTGACTTCTAGAGTTGTTCTGGTTATTTGTTTCTCTATCCTTCATTCAGAGAAAGGAGTTAAACAGGAGTAGGGTGAATCTTCACTTAAAGAAAAGGCTTCTGATTTGCACCACTTGTTGCTAGATTTGATCTTGGTGATTCAGTAAGAGCTATTTTTTCTTTTAGGGCCTTGACTTCACAATTAAAACACAGAGCAGACAAGGTATGTTAGTTTTACATAAGGGTAAAACAAGAAAAGCTCAGTGTTATACCTCTGCCTAGAATAGATCTTGTCTTGTTTATCTTGAGATAAAAATAAAATGCCTTATCATTGTGTTTTTTCTTTGCCTTGAGATACTTTAAATGCTTTAGTTATCTTAAGGTAAAAACATGTATGTCTTTTTTAGCAGTGAAGGCAAGCTCAATAGCAAACCAATACTCCAACAAAATGTTGGGAACATCATATTGCTATAGCTATAGTTACAATTTTTGGAATGAGATGTAAACTAAATCCCTGGCTAGCCGTCTATTACAGTTACCATAATACTTGTCACAAATGTAGACTATTAATTCCAGTTTCTTGTCTGTATTAAGGATATAACATAGAAAAGTCCAGTGTTTTTTGCTCTCCTTTATTTTCTGTCTCCTGTCAGGTGATGGCAGGTTTACAAATGGCTTCTCCAACCCACATGATAGGTTAGTATGCACTGAATCCTGTGGCTACTGTTTTGTAGTCCAGAAAATGAAAGTGAATGATTACTTTCCACCTAAGTAACATAAAAACCCCCTAAAGTTTCAGTTAGATATTTTTTAACATGACTTCCTACACTGCAGTGCTGCTGTGGACTGTTAAACAGAATTTGGTTGTAGTCACAATCTTTATATTACTGTTATATTGATAAAACAAGTGTGATTGTTTGGGATGAATGGTATATTTAATACACAATTCACAATAACCAATATTTATTGCTTGCAGCACAGGACTGGTGAGAGTTGAAAAGACATACTTTTTTCATATTTTGGATGAAGTGTAGAATTATAGTTAAATTGAATCAACCTTGTTCTTCCATCTGCAGTATGAGGTTTATGCCATCCTGCACTCAAGTTATGAAGCAGTAATGTAACTGAGGAAGAAGAAAGTGGGGCTGGGAAGAAGGGGCAAAAATAGTTGTTCCTGTAGCTGACCATGATACCAACATCAGCAGTATAGCAGACAGCAGTGCTTAGGGCAGCGCTGCTGCACAGGGCATAGCACTGCCCTGTTATGCCTTTGTTATGAAGTCATAATTTGTAGGGCTATGCAAAACTTCAGTCCCTGATTCAATTCAGCAGAGATTAGGCCTGATTCGGTGGCTGAATCTCCGAATCTTAATTGAATCAGAGGACATTTTCATCTCTCCGAATTGAATTGGAACCCTCTGAATCAATTTGGAAAGATTTGGTGATTCGGACATAGACACAGCTTTAAATGTTTTTCTACATACCTCTAGGTATCAGGCAGCTCGTGAATGCTGCAATGCTGGGGCACATGGAGTGCCCCCCGGCAGCATGGGGGGCTCCCCAGTATGCTTGGCAAAAGACCCAGGAGTAGATCAGAAGCACTTCTGGTCTGCTTCCAGGTCCAACAGGAAGCACTCTGGAGGGCCCCCCTGCACCCCACAGCTCAGCAACTGGTGCCTCCTGGGTCTGGGGGAGCACCCAGAAGTACTTCCAGTCCATTTCCAGGTTCACTGCCAAAGCATGTAGAGGGCCTTATCCCCCACACTCCTGTGTGATGGTCCATCCATCCCAGCATCACATCATTCACAAGCTGTGCTGATACCTGAAGGTATGTAGAAACAATTTTTAAAGCTGTTCCTATGTCCGAATTGCTGATTCTCCAAATCAGCATCAAATCTTCAGATTTGGATCAGGGACACTGATCCAAATGAACAAATTGAATCACTGTCCCTGATTCAGGCTGAATTTGAATTGAATAGGACCCGCTTCACACACCCTTAATAATTTGTTAAATTTGGAACAAACCACAGGCAAAGAAGTTCAGTTGCTTTATCTTGCATTCTCCCCACAATTTGCCCATATGATTCTGTGTTTTAAATTTATTATTTGAGATTTTAGTTAAAACATGCATGTAGTATATGCATGTTACATGCTAACTTCTTCAATGTTGCTGCCAAAATAGTCACTTGCTAATTAAAATATATTTTAGAAAGTGATTGAGCTATAAACTGCTTTTCCACGTGTTAAATAGACATCCTTGTTCTAAGCACCTACAATTTAGGTAATCAATCAGGGAAGAGGTATTTTTGGAAGTTTCTCTAAATCATCGATACAATCTATTTAATCACTTACTTTCAGTGAGATACTGTAATTTCATATTCACAGATGAAAAAGAACATCATGGCGGTGAAATAATGTAGTTATGAGAATCTTAAAATTATTAAGGGAAATAGCCAAAATGAGTACCAAAAACCTTTATGTCACTGTATTCTATTAAGTGAAACAGATTGAGAAGCAACCCAAAGTGGGATTAGATTGTTGGTGGCAATAAATCTGAAGATCTTTATCTGAAGACATCTGCAGAATTGGAGAAAATGGAGTACCACTGCTTTTAGTTTAACAGTAAAGTGGGCAAGCTGCCTGATGAAAGAGAATAGAAAGTCTCACTCATAACTGTATATAGCATCTAGTTTCATTGGCAATTCTTTATTTTGGAGGCAAAATATTTTAATTGTGCACCCTGTCATGTAGGCATGATATGTTTGAAATATAAGTTACTTTTTGAAGAGCTTTGCAATACATGGAAAAATGCTAAAATTTAGTTTCATTTTATGTTCAGATCTTGTCAACATCTCTACTGCTTAGCTTTTATGTTAGGATTTACAAAATTCACAGGATGTATCATTTACCTGTAAAGAATGTAAAACAAGAATTTAACAGTCTAAATGTTGCTGTCTATAGCAAGAGATTTGTCTTGTATGACCGTAGTATATGCTAGGAAAGGCATGACCAACCTGAAGCAAGTGTATCACAAATGGCTTGGGTAGTGTACAAGTGTGGCACATGACCAGCCAGGTAGGAGACAGGCAGATAGGGCAGGAAGCAGGAAGTAGAGAAGCAATGTGGGCAGGGAGCCCAGGCTAGGAAGCAGAAAGAAGAGCAGCAGATCAGCTGGGAGAAAGGATCAGAGGTGGTGTGAGGCTAATTTGTGGCATGCTTGCCACTGGTAGACAACTGTACTAGAAGAAGGAATGAAGACTGAAATAGCTTCAGTGATGGCTTAAGCAATTGTTTATATAGTTCCCTTGGCTCTGGAATCACAGGCAACTTTCATGTATGCCAGCCATATTCCTCCTGTAGGTGCAAATACATATATTTTTATTCAGATGTAAACCTGAAAAAATAATTAAGTGGTTTATTTGAAAGCCTACACATTTTTTGTTTTCTCCTGGTGAAGATTTTTTTTTTATGTGACTGAGTCAAAAGTAAAACAGAAATCTTAACTTTTAAATTAGAATTAGGTTTTAGAGTTAATATGCAGTTACTATGAGAAGGAGCTGTCCACAGCTCTTTCATGGGAAACAATTGTTTTAGGCTCTCTTTGCTGCTTTCTACCCTTGTTCCTTTCCCCTCTTTATAAAATCCTTTCTTTGTACCAGTCCATTCCTAGCACCTGACAACTCTCTGAACCAGTTATTCTATAAGGAGACACCTTGCTCAACATTTATATAGAGGAAAGACACACTAGAGAATCAGAAGGTAAGATGAAAACTTTCTATATGAAGGAGTTCAGGTCTCCAGTTAGAAATACATATGTTCAGGAATGAAAAATAGCTTATGTAAATAAACCAGAATTTTGAGGAACTGAGTAAGGGAAGATTTCAGTTTATTAGAACTATTTAAATCAGGGGAAGTAGATATTTCATGGAACAACAAGTGTGCCAAAATGTGGGTAAATGAATTAAAAGTAAGAAATGAATGAAAGAAAAATTCAACATTCAATTTTTTCAATTCATAAAGTAATAGGAGTGAAGTCAGAAAAAGATGAAGCTGCTTTGAGTTATCAGGCCATTTTCTTAAATTTGGTCAGTTACTTCAGGCCCATAACAAAGACTTGGAAACTTTGGATAGGGAGAAACACTCAGTGCAAATGTAATCTCATGGTTCCTCAAAAAAGGAAAGAAGCACCCACCCACGAACCCTTCTTATAGGGAAAAGAGCATGTACTTGATATGCTCCTATATCATTACAAACCTAGGCTACTACTTTAGCTACTGATGGCTATAAAAAGGGAGTGCAAGTTAGACTTAGAAGGAAAATTTGTATAGAACACCAATAGGGTAAGTTTAATCAAACAAGAGAGTTTAGTTACTGTAAGTGTCTCTCCCAGTATATGCAGGTGTGAACAAGCATTCAGTGCACTCAGTCTAGGTTTAAGCAGCTTACTTTAAACTACCTATACTTAGACTGGGAGCAGCATGTGGAGCTATTTACTACTGCCAGGAGCAGCATGTGCAGCTGCTTGTTGCTGCCAGGAGTGGTCTAGACAGCCCAAAGTAACTCAGAGTGGGAGGAGGGTCTGGAGAATTGAGAGGGGCTGGTGGGTCTGTGGAGGGGGACTAGAGGGTTTAGGGAGGGATGGTAGGTCTGAAGAGGAGTTGGTGGGACTATGGGGGGGATTAGCAGGTTGGGGAGGGATGGTCAGGGGGGCTAAAAATAGCCCGGTCCAGTTTGGGGAAGTAGGAACAGTAAAGTCCCCAGGGTTGAGCAAGCAGCTGAGCCTTCCCACTCCAGGGTTTGTGCTGTGAATGCATTCAGGTATTCTCTAAAGGTTAACCCTTTCTCAATCTACGCTAGTGCACCTCCTGTCTAAATCAGCCTTCCTGGAGTTTATGGTCGTTAGACCTTGTTATCCTTGAGGGAGCTCTGGTGAACAGATGTTCTCCCAGGTCCTGATGTACCCCTCTTATGAAGCTGTGGGCTGCCACCAAGTCCCTCCCTGAGACTTCTGTTCTCCAGACTGAAGTGTTCCAAGTCCCTCAGCCTCTCCTCGTACAGTCTTCTCTCCAGGCCTTAGCTTATATGAGTGGCTCTCCTCTGGACTCTCTCAGACTTCTCCACATCCTTCCTGAAGTGGGAGGCCCAATACTGGATACGGTACTCCAGCTGCAGTTTCACCAGGGCCAAGTAAAGTGGGAGGATGACTTCCCTGGTTTTGGTTGAGATGCATCAGTGAATGCATGCCAAAGTTTAGTTAGCTTTGCCCACCACCACATCACATTGGTGGCTCATATTCACCTTGTGGTCAATCAAGACCCCCAAGTCCCTTTTGGTTGTGGTACTTGCAAGCATAGCACTGCCGAGCCTGTAAGTATGGTGAGAGTTTTTCCTCCTGAGGTGCAGCACCTTGTACTTCTCTGTATTAAAGGCCATCCAGTTTTGGTTGGCCCACCTTGAGAGTCTGTCTTGCAGTATGACGGCCCTCCCCCATAATTTAATATTGTCCGTGAACTTGGCCAGTTCACATCTGACTCCTGAATCTAGATCATTGATGAAAATGTTAAAGTATACTGGCCCAAGTATTGAGCCCTGAGGGACTCCACTGGTAACACTGTGCCACATTGATTTGTTCCCTTCAACTAGTCCTCTTTGGGTCCGACCCCAGAGCCAGTTGCCTAGCCACTGGACTGTATGATGATCTAGGCCACAGTTCCCCAGCTTAACCATGAGGACATCATGGGGAACTAGGTCCAAGGCCTTCTTGAAGTCCAGATAAATAACATCCCTTGTCCAGGGCATATGTTACCTGGTCATAGAAGGGGATGAGGTTGGTCAGGCAAGACCTGCCAGTCACAAAGCCATGTTGGCTGGCATTCAGAAGCTTGCCTTCCATTAGTCTGGCATTAATGGATCCCTTGACAATTTTCTCCAGAATTTTTCCAGGGACAGATGTCAGACTGATTGGTCTATAATTCCCCGGCTCATTCCTCCTTGTATCTTGACCCAGAGGATCTCAAGGTGCCCTTCCTGGTCTGGAAACTCAATCTGCAGGGAGGTGAGCTGATCATTGACATAGAGAGCACCACCCCTACCCCTCTTCCCCACACGGTCTCTCCTATGCACAGTGTAACCCTCTGCTGCCACCAACAAATCATAAGTGGAGTCCCACCATGTCTCTGTAATTCCTACAAGGTCATAGTCATTATCACATGGGAGAAGGGCCAGTTCTTCATGCTTAGTTCCCCAAGCTCCTGGTGTTTGTATACAGGCAGTTAAGTCGGCCATATGAAGCTCAATGCTTCCCTGAAGGGTTTAGTGGGACCTTTCCTTGGCCTGTCTTCCTTGGGCTTCCCAAGTTATTGGTAGTGCAGCTGACATGACCTGGGCTAAAACTGTTAGTAGATCACCCATTCCCCAGTGGTCTCAGTTTAATGCCCTATCAAGAAAGTCAGCCATTCTGGCCGAGAAAAGCTTCTTCCCTTTCCAGGTGAGGTGGAGGCCATCCCTTCCCAACAATCCACTCTCTCTGATGTGTGGACCATGGTCAAGAAAGCCAAACAACAAATTATTTGGGGATTCCAAACAATTGCAACCCATACTAGAAAGAGACCCTATTCTTAAAGAGATCTTCCCAGAGCCACCCATCCTAGCCTTCAAACAAACACCAAACCTCGCTAACCTCATCACCAGAAGCAAACTTCCTCTGGCCCAGAACACATCAAATGGA
Source organism: Alligator sinensis (assembly GCF_000455745.1). Lineage (NCBI taxonomy): Eukaryota > Metazoa > Chordata > Crocodylia > Alligatoridae > Alligator > Alligator sinensis. The sequence continues at coordinate 12,645 of NW_005842260.1, read as the reverse complement.
TCCAGATGATGCTATGATAAGAAATGCAACACCTGCCAACACATCTCTACCACCCCCACTATTACTATACCCCACAACAGAGCCATCAGCATCCCTGGATCTTACAGCTGCACCTCCAGAAATGTAATATATCTCATCCAATTCACCAAATGCCCTGATGGAAAATACGTAGGAAAGACCAAACAACAACTGCGCACCAGAATGAACGAACACCGGAAATCTATCAAAGACAGGAATACCCAATTACCTGTCGGGGCACATTTCTCACAAGAAAACCACTCTCTCTCCAATCTCTCAGTCCTGATCCTCAAAGGAAACTTACACAACACTTTCAAGAAATAAGCCTATGAACTTCACTTCATCAACCTCCTGGATACTAAAAATCATGGACTAAATATAGACATTGGATTTATGACACATTAAAACCGGCCAAACATCTGACTCCCCAGGTATCCCTCCACTATTCATCCCCCTTCTCTCCCCACACCCAGCCTGTCTCTCACCCACTGACTCCTCAGTTTACATCTTCACTGACTGCCTATCTTGTATGCATACCAGCCCAGCCTCTGGCTGCTTTACTTTTCATTCCATCCAGGAAGAGCACACACCAACTGCAGAAACTTCCTCAGCCTGACAAAGGGTTTTTAAACCCGAAAGCTTGCTTAATTTTTTTCCCCCAACTATTTAAGTTGGTCTAATAAAAGATATCAGAATCACCCAAAGAACCTCGTCTCCCTATGTCCTTAGACCAACACAACTACAACATACACCTCCAAATTATTATTATGCATTCTGAATGTATAATGTTTAAAAAAAATAAAAATTGTCTCAGAAAATTATATCACAGCATAATGCTAGAGCAGGAGATAGTGAAACACCTTTAATGGTGCTTTCTAAAATCTATAAAAAGGACAAATAGAGGACAAGAAAATGGTTAGAATGAATGAATGAATGATTTAAGAAAGACTGAAGATGGTAAAGACCTCAGTGCCTAATTTATAAAGAAGCAATTGGAAACATTAAAAGATAGCATAGCACTAGGCCATAAATAGCTAAATTCAGACATATAAGAACTATAACTTTTGGTATCTAAATTTGATTCCATCAAATTTAGAATATCTGTAAACTAAATAAATGCTGGAAGTTCAACCCTATTCTCTAAAAAGAGAATAAAATTCCCTTCCCAGCTGTTGTACAAATCCAAGAGAAGGAAAAAATGAGATAAGACAATATGGAAAACTGTGTGTTCAAGTGAAAGTAACATCTAACCCGGGCAGTGATTGCATACTTGTTAGATATGAGATTAGGAAAATTCATTGACTTTTAAAAGAGAAATTGCTTTTTCAGGACAATTTTATTAATTCAAATATGTGCTGTATAGTAAAATGCATGTAGTTACAATAATACCAAGCAAGTTTACTTGTCATTTTGTAATTTAGGCAAAGTAATATGCCTTATTTTGGTATTTTTCAAAATAGTTTCAGAAAACATATTTAAGACCAGTTTGATTATAAAAGTCAGTAAATAAGTTCCAGAAGGACTATTACTGAAATGTATTATATGCTTTCCTAGCAGTAGCAGGGAAATAGGATTTCAGTTCAGCATAGTAGTTCAAGATCAGTATTATGTACACAAAAGTAAATAGATGCCCAGAAATAGGGCAGAACATCTGAGAAAGAAAGAAAATAGAAATGGAAAATTATTTGATTAGACTTTGGAGTAGAGAAACATCTAATTGAGCATAGAAAAGTATCAGCTTAGCTAGTTATTCTTTATTCTCAAAAGGAGGAAAACATTATGTACAGAACATATGCCTTAATGAAGAGACTAGAAAGTAATGGTGGTGAGCATTCAGATCCTCAGATCCAGTCCAGGGACTGGCAGAGATTATAAATAAGTCAAAATTACTCTGGTACTACAAAAAGCCTTATTTTGGGCCACATTTGTAATACTATTTACAATTCTGTTCTATTATAGGCTATATATCCTTATTAGGCTGGAGATTTGCAAGGTGCAAAAGTGCAAAGCCCCCCTGGCTGCACTTTTATGATACGGGAAATGAGGTATAATGGGATTTAATGTAATTGTAAGACACAGCATAGCCACTTTATATCAGTGAGAGTATTAAAAAGGTTTGAACAAAGTTTTATACATCATTTTCTATTTTTATTGTGCTATCCAAAGTGTTCCTATGAAACGCTTTTAGATAGACACTCAAGGGCATGGTTATAATATCTCATATTTCCAAAGCATGAATATAGCAGGAGAAAAAAAATTCTTAAAAGTGAACATTATGAAAATTTTATCTGGTGGACACACACCTACTGGACATAAAGGAAATTTGTACTGAAAATGTTGCCCTTACCACCAGGTAACATGTTATCATACTACTAATAAAGAATAATAACTCAGAAGGACAGACATACTACATCTAGACGTACAGTTTCATTTGACAAAATCAGTTATATTTGGTAGCCAACATAGCATAATATGGTAATGTGAATAATTAGAGGGGCTGTAAATGAATGCTTACCTATATGTAAATAATCATAGAAGATTTGCCTCTTACTGAAGATTAATTTAAAAGGACTTGACAAGTGGATGATGGGCATTTCTATTATGAAATTAAGGCCAACTCTGCATTTACACAAAAGAATATTCAATTCTATAATACTAGCTATTTGCTGAGAGGTAACTTATTGAATGCTTTGTATTCTGACTTCAGTAACTATATGGTTAATACAATTACTGTGCACTTATTAAATTTAATGTACTCTTTTGGCACAGTGAAAGGAAATAAAGGAAATGCAAACAAGAAAGTAGAATATCTAACTCAGAAGTGACGCACATCTATTTTAGTGTGCAGTTTTATTGTGAGTTTTTCTGTTCCTTATACTATTAAAAAAAAAAAAGAAACTTAATTCAAAACAAATAGAAGCCACGATTCATTTTACTTAAACATCTTTAAAAGTCACCAGGTAATGGGTACATTTAATGTCAGCTCCTGTTTCCAGTCTACTCTCAACTGAGATCATAACCCACTGATCTGCACGTCACTCACATCTGAAGGAGCCAGTTTGGCAGTTCTGGAAGGTGTATATACCAGAATGTCGCTAAAAAATTAGATAAATAGCATGCTTGAAAAATTTTGTAATCCTAAAGGAGATAAAACAACTCATTTCCTTTTCATCAATGAAATATAGCTACAATTTATATCTTAGCCATGGTAAAAAAAAAAAAAAAAGAACATCATTTTTGGAAAGCTAGGGAGAAAAATAGATTTTCTCCCTGTCTCTGTTTACCACCTATATTGGCAAAAAACATTTAAAAAGACACAATCGAAGTTAATGTAATTTTCATATTGTATTTCTGGGAGAAAACATATAAAAAAGAGAGGACATCATTGAGCAGATTACATCTGCAAAGACAGTTAGAGCTTGGGGACTATTTTAGGTTTCTTTATTTCTGGCAGAACTATTTTTGGCCTTTATTGTAGAGGTAAGGCAGAAGCTAAAATCTTTATTAATATGACCTACTTGGTAGCCAAATGTATGGGTCAGGTGTTTGATACCTAAGCTAATTAGCTGGTAATGACTACCAGGAGTTGGGCTGAGCAAAAAGACTGTTGTCTCGTCTTTCAGAACCTGATGTCAGAAAGGAGAAAATGTCTTGATTTCTAATTATGTCATAGTTTTGATGAGGCTGATTCTCACCTCAGTTATACTCAGTCCCACAGTGCACTTTAAACAGTGCTCAACTTGAAGCAAGTAAATACTGTATTTTTCTACATACTACACAACCCCAAATAAAAAACACACACAAAGAAAAAAATAGTTTTTCACCATTGTGGCTGGATAGAGCAGTGATAAAACTCATTCACTCGCCCTTTCCTGCTCAACCAGAAGCTCACACTGTAGCTGCTAATCAAGACTAGTCTCCATAAGCTGATGTACAATTTTGAAAGAGCTAAAAACAGTCTGCAGGGCTGTGAAATAGGAGGAGAGAGACTAGGTGTAGCTAGCCAACAGCAAAACTGTCAGAAGAAAGGTTATCTTGATTAGTGGAACATCAAGATCATTACAAAGGAGAGTCAACTGTTAACACCTGTTGCGTGAAAAGTGATAAACCATTGACTCCTTAAATTGCCAGAATAGAAATGCCAGTACTGCTGTTGTTAGGCAGTTGATTTTAAACTTTGGGTTGAGAAGGAATCAAGATAGGAGCTTCTATTCTAGACAGCAAATCGGCTTCCTTGCTTAAGACATGATTCCCAGTTTTGGAAGCCTAATTTTTATGGGAAAGGTGTATGTATTAAGTACAGTAATTCCCTTAAAGTACACAGGACCACTAACATGATTATTTAAGCATTATTTTATTGGATAGGAGGTTTTATGCTTATTTGATGAGAGACTAGAATTAGCACTCGGTTTAGTGGATCTTCCTTTTCAGTTATAGAATAAATCTCTGGACTATTAGACAGAACATTCCATATAGCAGTGACACCTCTACTATGCCTGTGGTATACATTTTTGCATTCATATTCACAGATGACCAAACTTTAGTTTTCTCTCACACATTTTAAAGCTTGAATTTGAGAATGACTTTTAAATACTGACACTGCAGCTCTGGAATATAATGGTATGTACTATTGTAATAATGGTATGTACCATTATAATGCAGATCTTACTGGAACTTGTTAGTGCCATTTCATAGAATCACATTGGGTATAAGACTAATAGCCAATGATTTTAATAAGCAGCAGCAAAGATGGCTTTTACATCCACCTCATTGTGGATGCTCATCAAGAAACTCTTTACAGTTTTGGTACCTCCTCATATTTTACTAATGAATTCTATTGGTGGTGAAGAAAAAAAAATAGAGATTCTCATTTAATATTGTGATTTGCAAGTGATTGATTCTAATAAAGCAGCAAATGTACATGATATGATGCTTTTGGTGTTTGGTTTTAGGATTTCAACACTGCTGTATGGCAAATTCTATAAAGTTAAATTCTAATAACGGTTGGACACTAGTTTGCGGCATCTCAGGGAATAACTTGTGAATGACTTCAGTTGTTTCCTGACCCCAGGAAACATAGTGAGACTTGGTAATCAAGACAATTGGGGTTAGACTTTCATTATTAATAAACACACACAGACATTTTGATATACCAAGTAACAATTTCTCATTTCAGACCATCTTTCAAGACAAGGTTATAGAAAAAAAAATAGAATATATTTTTTAATGCGTCATAGGGAGGAAATATGTCTTTTTGTTTTGCTTTTAGGAAATAATTTCATAAATTGAGCACAGAAAGGAGGTTGGCAGCTCTCTCTGGATCTATCCCAAACTCAACAAGAAGCCCATCTGGTACAATACATTTATATGGCTAATATTGTTTAGAGCTTTTTTATTTTTTTTTAATATGTTACTATATGACTTTTTCTATGTATCTCTCAAATTGTGCTGGCTAAATTATATGTTCATAGAGAAGTCTAAACAGTTGCTTGAAATGCCTATGAAGTCATTACAATGAAATCTCCCTTGCAAGCAGCAAGTTACCAATTCTTATTTGTTTCTTTAATTATTTTTTACTAGAGATGGATTGATATAATTCTTTTTAGATCCAAGGACAAGCCTTCCAAATTTAGAAAGGCTTTGTAATTTTTGGTTTATTCTCCTGTTATTTAAATCTATATTCTAAACCTCTGTGGTAGTTTGTCTTCTCAACTATTACTTGATATGGTATACTTACTTTAACACAGTTCAGTAACAGTGAGAATATATTAGAATATGGAAAACTGCCCCTGAACAAATTCTAATGTGCTCATCATCATAGCATTTAGGTATCATATATAGGAATTAATTAGAAGCATTACTGAATACAAATTAGGTCTATAGGTTTCTGATCTAGCTATTATAGATTCAACTTTCCCTTATTTCATCTCTTTAAGTCAGAAAAGGAGATAGAAGGGCTAATGGGACTGGGAAGCCCCTGTTTCAGCTCGGGTAAAACTCCTTGAGGTCAAGTAAGGAGGAATACAGCATAAACCTGATGCTAATAGTCCTGACATCAGGAATGTACTGAGGGATAGTATCAGGCAACTTTAATAGCATGTAGTTCCAGACACATTTATAATAAATTCTTTACCTCAGGGATTGCTAGCAATATTTAACATTTCCAGAAGGAAATAACAGGATTTCAAGTTTATTTTATAAACCGGAACAGGCTATTATACATTCATACAGAGACCGATATATTCCTCCTGAGGAAAATGCCTTGGGGTGGAATCATAGGAGAGAAACTCTCTACAGCGTACTGTAGGGGTAGATAGTATGGCCTCAAGCTCACTCCTTGTCCACTTCAAGATGTCTGGATAAAGGAGGACATTTACTGATGAGGGAGAATTCTATTGCAGAGGTGACTATGAAGGCTTTCCGCCTGAGGGAGACCTGTATACCAAAAGAGTCATTTCTTCATGCAGAGCTGGCTCATCCACTTTCATACTTTTTGTGGCTTATAGACAAGTGGAAAAATAAGGGAAACAGGGCAACAGAGACATATTTTCAGTAATTTGATGGGGTGTTTTGCATCACCATCTTAGGAAAGAAATATAGTAAATAAACAAACTTTTTTGGAGCCCAGCTATTTCTTCTGCAGCACTGGTTCTCTTGATGAGAGATGTTCAGACTGTCATCCCAGCCATTATGTTAAATCTCTATGGAATACACCATTTGTAGAAACTCACTTTTTGAAACTACTGTACTGAAAAGCTTACAGATGAAAATGTACCATTCTTTAGGTACTGCATCAATTACATGAGAAGAATTAATTTAGATAACTTAAGAGTTAATATGTAGATCATTTTTCCAGTTTAGCATTGTAATAAAACAATTGAATTTTTGATAATAAGGATACAGCTATTTAATTTTCAAATAATAACTCCAAGACGTTACTAGGGAAGAATGAAATCTAAAAGGCACTTTCAATTTGGAAGCTTATTTTTTTGCTGTTGCTAGCAGCCCAAACTAGAATTAAACTACTCACTTGAGCTCTCCCTCAAAAACCTCTTCTGTATGCTGAATAAACTCACATGACCTGAATATGTTGTAGCTGCCAGTAGGCAGTAAGTGTTAAAAGGCAATGGAATGGAATTACTGAGGAGCTGGCAGAAAACAGTTATAAATGAAAAAATGTCTTGAATGACATTTGAGACAAGTCTAACATGTAAAACATGTAGAAAACATCTTTCAACTAAGAGTAGGAAAAATATGAAAATGAATGTCCATTTATATTCAAGAAACAGCCCTTGGGACTAGCTTGTAACTTCTTGGAAAAAAAAAAAACAACTTTTGACTGAGAGGTCTTTTTTTGTTTCTCCTAAGTGAAATTCAGAACTTTTATCACTCTCATTTAAAAGGCTAATAGCAAGATGAAGTTGTAAGTCACTTTCTTACTTCCCATGATTGGGGAACATTTTTACCCAAGGAAGAGGATGTTTACTTTAATTAACTTAAATTCTAAGGAATTATGTATACTTATACATTATAAATAAATTGTTTCACCATTTCAATTGGTGCAATTGGTTTCTTTCATTCTTTTTGAATGCTCAGTAGTTTGAAGGAAGATTTTTTCTTCAGAATGTTAT